>NC_091432.1:232441707-232729207 GCF_964237555.1 Oryctolagus cuniculus | reverse complement strand
TATGTGCTTGGCAAGCTTCTGTTAAAAGCAGCTGCCACGTGCCGCGGGTTTTTCTGAGGGCCGCTCGCACGGTGTGCTGTCGCTGAGAACAGGCGTCTGCTGCCCTCGTTTTGGGCCGCATTTGATGTTCTTTCCGCAGGAAGCAGCAGTGCGAAAAGTGGGGAAAAAAAAAAAAAAAGAAGCAATAGGAAACACTCCACAGCAGCGGGGTTAGCAGGCTCAGGTCGGATTTGATGTTAGCATTAGTGATCTCAGCATTAGCAGGGACCAGGAGCCCTCTCTCTGCCAAGCGTCACTTGGGTGTTGATGACACCATCAAGGGCCGTGTCAAATGATCAACTTAAAGACGAGCCTGCTGTAGGGTCGCTGAAACTCGAGGCCCACCTGCAGGGCCCGGCCAAAGCTTTCGCTGGCCAAACAGAGAGAGGGAGAGACAGGCGGATCTTCCATCCTCTGGTTCACTCCCCAGACGGCCAGGAACCCGAACTCCAAACGGGTCCCCGACGTGGGTGCAGGGACCCAAGCATTTGGGCCGTCTTCTGCTGCTTTCCCAGACACATTAGCAGGGAGCTGGATCGGGAGTGGAGCAGCCGGGACTCAAACCGGTGTCCATATGGGATGCTGGCGCTTCAGGCCGTGGCTTTACTCGCTGTGCCGCCGCGCCGGCCCCGGTTCAGTTTCAGTCACTTATCAGAGGGGACAAATCCTGTGCAAACCGCTGTTCCCAGAATTTGTTTTGCATCTAAGGAATTCAACAGGGTGAACCATTTCTTCTTGCAAGCAGTCGGCATCCAGGAGAAAATTCTGTTTCTCTGAACACCTGCACTCTGTTCTCACGGGGCAGCCTACGGCGTGGCTTCCCTGCCCTCGTGTAGGGTCTGCTCTTCTGGCCTCTGCAGGGACTTCTGTATCTCAAGTGTGGACCCTCCCGTGTTCATTATATGGGAAATACCATCCGAAAGATTTTGAAAGTCCCCAGCGACGGTCAGGGCTTTGTCCGGGGTTGCGGTCTCCCGGTCACTTGAATTCTAATTTTTTTTGTTTTGTTCTCTCGCTGGTGATTGGCAGCCTCAGTCTCTCTGTTTTCACAGAGAACTCATGAAGAGGACCCTAGGGAAACCCACCTATGCCTTCGAGGCTAGGGACTATGTTGTAAGTTTACCGGTGGCGCTGTCTCGGCACAGCCACTAACCCCATTGACAGCACCAGACCGGGGACTCAGGCCCTGGCACCCGGTGAAATTCTCACCAGGAAAAAGCCTGATCGTGCAAATGCGGCCACAGGCTGCTCCGGCCGGAAACCACGCGTGCGCAGAGCAGCCGATCTTTCGAGCCCCGATCTGTGCCGCTCCCGGCAGGGGGCTGTGGCCCTCGTCTAAGACGACACCGGGTGTGACTTCCTGGCCAAATTTCACCCTGAGACGCCGCTGCGGGCAGCTGAGTGGCTTGACCAGCCCCGTGCACGTGTGGCACGCGTGGCTCTGTAAGGGGGGGTGCCCTGAGCTCAGGGGACGCAGCAGAGCGCCGTCCCAGGGGGCACAACGAGCCCCCCCCCCCCTTAAATACACGGCCGTGCGTTCCCTCCCCGTCCCCTTTCTTTGTGCGTGAGGTTGGTCCCTGTGACTGTCCCTCAGCGCTCAGCCACCCTGGCTCTGGCTCTGTCCCCGCATGTGGCCTCTGGCAGTGTCCCTGCCAAAACCTCTGAGTGGCTTCCTGGTTTTCCATGATCTGATTGGCTGGCTCGAGGCTGGAAACCAGGGTCGAATCCTGGACAAGAATCCCCGGTGCCGCGGCGCCGCGCAGGGATCTGGCGGGATTCGCGTTCAGCCCTGACGGCTTGCTTCCTGTACGACCTGTCCGTGTCAGAACGTGGCGACCTCATGTCCAGAAGTAGCTGGGTAGACAGCCCACGGCGCGCCAGTGCAGGCGCCGGGCCGCGAGTTAGCGCTGTCCAGACCACGCGTACGGTGGTAATTGTGTTCGGCCGTGCGCTTTGTTGGGGAGATGCCGGGGGCGCCACCGTGGTGTCTGTGTGTGCCGAACTCCACCCGTGCTGAGCAGATCTGTGCGAAAGTCCACAGGAGGGCCCACGCGCGCGGCACCGGCTGGTTCGCGGCTGCAGCACCCGGCCTTCCCCAGAAGTCCGTCTTGCTGTTTCCTTCCTATAGAAATCTCTCTTCTCCATAGAGACAGTTTCTTTAGAAGGTTACTGGCTATTTACAAAAAAAAAAAAAGCATCAACCTTGAGTAAGTCGGAAGAATTCGAATTTTTTAATCTGGTGGAGGGATTCTTAAGCCCTCTGCAACCGCGAGGGCACTGCTCAGACTTCGTCTGCAAAGTGTCTGGCCCCAGCAGGTGGTTGCCCTACCTCTGGATTGACGGTGGGGTGCCTGGCACTGGAATCTCAACATGCAGGCGGGGCCTCGCCGGTCCCGTCCTGTTCTCCCGTGGAAGTGGCAGGGCTGCGGCCGTGGGTGCTCGCCCTGCAGCTGGCACAGCTGGCGGGGTCCTGAGTTCAATGGGAGGCCTCCGGAGGCACCTGCCCCCGGCCCCCCGAGGCACCGGGCTCCCGCGCCCCCCCCCCATGCACATGTGGCACGGGCATCATCTCGGCCTCGTCCTTGGCGGCCCCCCTCAGGAGTTCCAGAGGTGGCCCACTGGGTGGTTTAAGGCACGTGAGCGGCCTCGGGTGCCAGTGTGGAATGAGCGGTCAGGCCCTGTGTGCAGGGCCGCCCAGGGGGATTCTCTGAGCCACAGGCACGGGATTATTTTCACAGCCACTTGTTGCCAACCGCAGGCTGGCGTCCGGGTCCTCGTGAGGGGACTGAGATGGGACTGTGACGTCAGCCTGCTTGTCTGTCTCTGCATCCGTGCTGGCGGCCTGGAGCCCCGAAGCTGCGTCAGGGCCCAGCCCCTCGTGTGAACTTTGGCACAGATCGGCCTGAGCCACTGCCCCCGGGCGACAGGTGGACTTGCTGCTGCGGGAGCTCACCCAGAACCTCCCTTCTCACTTGTCTCTCTCTCTCTCCCTCTCTCTTTTCCCCCTGTTTTCTCTCCAATTTTCCCACGAAGCTTTCTCTCAAACTGGTAAGCACAACCCCGTGCATGTGCTGGGTCTGCCCTGGTTTCGTGGTGTGTGTGTGTGGCTGCCACGCTGTGCCCGTGTCCACATTAACTGTCGGCGTGTGTTTCTCCTCGCCTGTGCTTTGTGGGGGGTTCTTTATGGGGCCTTCGGGGGACAGAGATCCTGGAGGTGACCTTAATCTGTTCCAGTGGCTAAGAAAATTAACGCCTAACCCGTGAACGGGGGCCTTGGGAGGATGACAGATGTTGGGGTCCGCCTGTGGGAACTTGAATCTGCATTTTAAATACGGGGCTATTTATGGATCGTGTGGAATAAAAGTCAGTTTAAGTGATGAAAAATGCCCCCCTCTGGGAGCCCCCGGAGTTGCTGGAAGGGGGGGAGGCACCTGCAGGAGGCAGGCGGGGCGAGCTCCGTGGCCGCCCGCGGGGGCCGCGTACACACGCTGGGGCCTCGGCAGAGCTGGCTCGAGGCCCACAAGAAGACGTGTGGGTGGTGAGAAGACCCCTAAGCCTTTTCAGAATTCCTCACTTAGCGTCCTGTGTCGTCTCTGTTTAACGCGCAGCCCTGGTAAACAGCCAAACTAATCATTACGTTGATTAAAAGAAACTCTTAACCGACATAACCCATAACCGTCCTGGTTACACGGTCTCCCCCAGGGCTGCAGCTGAGGGCCCCCCCTAAAGCGGGGGCAGCGGGGGGCCGCCCTTTAGCCAGGAAAAAGTGGGCACCGGGGGCACCGCCAAGGGCACCGCCGACGGCAGCCCGGGACGGGCTCTCGTGCCGACCTGTGCAGTTTCCAGAGGGAACCTCACGAAGGCTCGTGGACGTCGCCTCTCGGGAAGAACCAGGCACGGATTTGCAAGTTTTCTTTTGGAGCAAAACAGACTTAGTTTTGAATTCCATTTTTTTTGCCACAACATTTTGAACTACCTTCATGGATGTGTGTCCGCATACAGAGAGATGTGTATTTTTTTCAACCTATTTGTCATCTAACGCAACCCTTAAAAGAAGAATCTTGTAGGACATGAAACAGCCCCTGGGCTGCGAGAGGAGCCCTCCGCGTCCCCACGGCCGCTCCAGGCAGAGCGATCCGGGTACAAGCAGAGCGATCCGGGTGTTCTCAAGGACGTGAGCCCACCTGCGGGGGGACGGGGGGATGAAATCGACTGACCGGAGTCTTGCTGGGACCAGGGGCGTTTATTTGCTCTCTCGCTGAGCGCCAGCGGCTCCTGACCGACTTGTTGCCGAGGTGTTACTTTCTAGCGTCACTTTGAAGCCAAGTGTTGCACACAGAGGCCCCAGGAGAGGGGCAAAGGAAGCCAGGAGGCATCTAATCCTGGGGCTAGCGCCGGCCTGCAGGGGGCTGCGAGGAGCCAGCGTTTGCCCACGAGTGAAGCAAGGCCTCTGGACCTGGCATGTATGTGTGTGGGGGGGGGTGATCCACGCCTCCCACGGCGGCACGCCAGGCACAGCCACGCCAGCCGCCCCAGGTGGGGCCTGACTCACCGCCCGACGGGAAAGTCCATCGTGGCAGGGTGCGTCCATGGCCGAGTGCTGTCTGAAAGAACGCAGGCTCCAGCTGGCCGCAGCAGCCTTTGAAGGTGCCTGCCCAGGTGTCCAGCGGCGACGCGACACAGTCGGGACGTCTTCCGCAAGGGACGCAGGCGGTCACTCAGACCAACTCCTGGTCAACGGGAGAGAAGTCTGAGTTTCTGTCCACACTGTCCCAGGCTGTGGGCCCCGTGTGCTCTGTTTCCGGGCCTTGCTCTTGCTGACGCCGTCCACGGTCGGAGGTGGCCCCCCGCCACGCGTCGTCCATGCACGTTTTGATTCATTAACATGAAGTGGACTGTGAAAAGTCACTCCCCACATCGGGTTCTCAGTCGCCACCCGTAGCTGCCAGGCTGGGGCCTCCTCCTAGAAAGTTGTGTCCGGCTCTCAGCAGCACGGTGAGGCCCGACAGGCCTGCCCAGAGTTCACAGTGACCGCTCCCCTCACCCCTGGCTCCCGAAGCAGCGTGTCTGACTTGAGTTTTGTCACATTTCGACTTTTAGAAAGCAGAAGCAAAACCCCAGCATTGTAGAAACCGCGCCGATCAGCCCCAAGCAGACTCTGCACACGCGGCAGTGGGACGAGCCGACAAGCGGGAGATTGATTCCCAGGCTTCCTGTCCCGTCAGCGCCGCGGCCTGCAAGCACGGGTCGCGTTGGCCTTGGACTGAACGCGAGCTTTGCGTCCTCGTGGTTCTGGAGTTGAATGCTGCTTCCCGGGCTTGGCCTCGGGAGCCGTGCTCCCGGCGCCCACAGCGTGGGCCCAGAGGGCCGGGCCGGGCCTCCGGGTAACCATCTGCGGAGTCGCCGGGCACGAGCCCCGTGTGCGCTGCTTGGAGTCCGCTAGCAGCCCCTGCTTCGCCCTGCCCCTGGCTGGAGGAACGGATTCCTCTGTCCGCGTGGAAACAGCCTCGCCTACGTGAAGGCACCTGGCGCCTCCTTCCACGTCGCGTCTGCCCAGGTCTGCCCTACGAAGGCGTGTGCTCAGAGCAGCGAGAGCGACTGTTTCCCGAGGAAGGAGTCGGGACGCCTGGATGGCTGGTGCCTGGGGAAGCCAGCCCCTGGAGGGCCTTCTCTCCGGCTCCCAGCCCTGCCCTGGGACACAGCAGCAGGGGGCAGGAAGTGGAGGGGGAGAGGGAAGATCAGATCGCGTCTTTAAAAACTTTTTCTCTGACAAAGTCTGTCCCGGGGATGGAAGCCTGAGCTGCCTTGTGCAGACAGGAAGGGAAGGACAGGCGGCTGCCAGGGTCGCCTCTGGTCGGTAGGAGGGCGACGCGAGCACTGCTCCCGACACTGGTGCGGGGGACAGGAGGGTCCCCCTGGAAAGGCTGCCCGGCTCTGCCCTGCCGGAAGTGGAGAGCCGCTCTCCTCCTGCCTCTCTGGGGGCTGCGGGACCCCTGCAGTCTGCATGCCATGGGCGTGGCGGGAGGGAGCTTCACGGGGTTCGGGAAGCCCCCTGCAGCCCCCGTGTGCCTCGCGCGGGGCGCGCGGGGCTCCTCACTTGTGTCTGCGTCCCCAGGGCGCCACGCCGGAGGACTTCAGCAACCTCCCACCCGAGCAGAGGCGGAAGAAGCTGCAGCAGAAGGTCGATGAGCTCAACAAGGACATCCAGAAGGAGGTGGACCAGAGGTAGGTGGGCAGGCACTCCCGGGGAAGTCCAGTGCAGGGCGGGTGCCCTCGTCCCGTGTGAGCCCCGCCCCTCGCGATCCAGCTCCCCCCAGTGCTTCCGGGAGGCAGCAGGCGATGACGGCCCTGCCCCCCACGTGGGAGACTCGGGTGGAGTTTCCAGGCTCCCCGCTTGCACCTGGCCCGGGCCTGGCTGTTTAGGGCTTTTGGGCAATGAACTTACAGATGGAAGACCTCTCTCCCTCCATCATTCTACCTTTCCAATGAATTAAAAAAAAAAAAAATCCGGCGCTGCGGCTCACTAGGCTAATCCTCCGCCTTGCGGCGCCGGCACACCGGGTTCTAGTCCCGGTCGGGGCGCCGGATTCTGTCCCGGTTGCCCTTCTTCCAGTCCAGCTCTCTGCTGTGGCTCGGGAGGGCAGTGGAGGATGGCCCAAGTGCTTGGGCCCTGCACCCCATGGGAGACCAGGATGAGTACCTGGCTCCTGCCATTGGAGGGTGAACCAATGGCAAAAGGAAGACCAAAAAAAAAAAAAAAAAAAAAAGTCGGGAAGGCGGGCTAACCTACAGCAGGTTTAAAAGCGATCATCTTAGCTGGGTGTTTTGTCATTGAATACTGCACGGCTTCGTTACAGCCCGTGGGATTCCCTCTTGCAAAAAAAAAAAAAAGGGGGGGGTCTCTCAAATCTTCCTGAAAAAAGTATATTATGAAAAAATACGCATGCATTTTAAATCTGACTTTCACACCTGATGACGAGGTTGTGTGCCCTTTGAAGAGGCTCGGTGTTGACCCTGCACACGGTGCAGTTCTGCGGTGGTGAGGTTTGATTCTGTAAAAGGCGAAATCGGGGAGGCGGCGCGTTTAAGAACTTGCAAAGCAAGCGCCGTTACTGTTATCAGTGAGCGCTGTGGAGCAACTGCTAAAAAACAGGTCATTGTGTGTTTCAAATAGTTTACAAGGGAGGAACTTTGCTTTGTGCTCGGAGCGTGAGCCGGGGCTGGCGTCGCGGGCACCGGGCTGGCATCCGGGGCGCCAGTTCACGTCCCGGCCGCTCTGCTCCCAGCCGGCGTCCTGCCGGTGAGCACCAAGTGCTCGGGCCCCCCCCCCCCCCCCCCCCCCCCCCGTGTGGGAGACCTGGATGGAGTCCCAGGCTCCTGGCTGGGGTCTGTCCCAGCCATTTGCAGAGTGGACCTGGGGATCTCTCTCTCCCCTTCTGTCACTCCGTCTGTAAATAAATGAATAAAGTACATCTTAAGAAAACAGACAGCAAGAAAATGAGAGGCCAGCAAGCTGCGAGCCACCTCAGGAAGCTGGAGAAAGAACAGCAGAGGATGGAACACAGGAAGTCGCGCAGTTAATTTTAAAATAAGCGACTCAGCAGAGAGGCCCCAGGGGTCCTCACAGACAGCGATGAAGTCCATCAACTTCTGTGGTTAAAAATGTGTTATTATGGCCAGCGCCGCGGCTCACTAGGCTAATCCTCCGCCTAGCGGTGCCGGCACACCGGGTTCTAGTCCCGGTCGGGGCGCCGGATTCTGTCCCGGTTGCCCCTCGTCCAGGCCAGCTCTCTGCTGTGGCCAGGGAGTGCAGTGGAGGATGGCCCAAGTCCTTGGGCCCTGCACCCCATGGGAGACCAGGAGAAGCACCTGGCTCCTGCCATCGGATCAGCGCGGTGCACCAGCCGCAGCGGCCATTGCGGGGTGATCCAACGGCAAAGGAAAACCTTTCTCTCTCTCTGTCTCTCTCTCTCTGTCCACTCTGCCTGTCAAAAAAAAAAAAAAAAGGAAAAAAAATGTATTATTTATTTTGAAGACCAGAAGACCTCCCACCCATTAGTTCACCCCCCAGATGCCTGCAACAGCCGGGACCGGACCAGGCCCGACCCGAGCCGGGACTGGGAGCCGGGAGCTCCATCCGGGTGTCCGCTGTGGGTGGCAGGGATCCAGGTACTGGAGCCACCGCCTCGCAGGCTGTGCCTTAGCGGGAGCTGGAATTGAGGGCAGAGCGGGGCTCACACCCAGGAAGTAGCGGAGGGGTGGACCAGGCGGCCGGGACGGGGTCCTGTGTGGAAGACGGCGGAGGGAGACGCTGGAGCTGCTGTGGGCGCTCGTTCGCGTCCTGAATGCTGACCCTGAGCGGCTGCCGTGTGACGGGCCCCCTGACGCGGGGACCCAGGGAGCCCTGAGCCCCCGCAGGGCCCCGCTCCGGTGGTGCTGAGGGAGCCGGGGAGGGACTGGGGTCCCTCCCTGGTGGAGGGGCGGGCCGCAGGCGGCGCCGAGGACCCCTGGGCGTCTCCCACGCACTTCCGCGTCCCAGGTCACGGCACAGCTTGCGCTTCGGTGTGCTGCGTGACGGCGGGTTCGCACCCTGCTCGTCTGGAGCTCCTTAACCCGCGAAGGCCTCTGGGTCAGCTTGCGGCCGGAGCCTGCTGACCGCACCTGGAGGCCGGGTTAGAGTCCTGCAAGGCCCACGGCCTCCCCGGGCAGCGCTGCTGGGGCGCGGGGGTCCGGCTTCCCGGCAGGACCTCGGAGGACATGAGTCACCCACTAGGCGGCCTCCAGCCTCTTGGTGTCCACTCCCCAAGGGCACCAGCGGGGTGCCTGCTTGCTGGCGCACTCGCTCGCTCGCTCTCTAAGATTTATTTATTTATTTGAAAGAATTAGAGAGAGGGAGACAGAGATCTTCTGTCCACTGGCTCATTCCCCAGATGGCCCCAGCGGCCATGGCTGGGCCAGGCCAAACCAGGAGCTTCCTCCAGGTCTCCCACGTGGGTGCAGGGACCAGCACTGGGCCGTCCTCCTCTGCTTTCCCAGGCCGTTGGCAGGGAGCTGGACCAGAAGTAGGACAGCTGGGGTAGGAACCGGTGTTGCAGGTGGTGGCTTTACCTGCCACGCTGCAGCAGGGACCCCATAGATTCCACTTCCCTACCAGTTAAGGTGGTCTGCAGTAGATTCAGGTGCCCACAGTTAAGGTGGTCTGCAGCAGATTCAGGTGCCCACAGTTAAGGTGGTCTGCAGCAGATTCAGGTGCCCACAGTTAAGGTGGTCTGCAGCAGATTCAGGTGCCCACAGTTAAGGTGGTCTGCAGTAGATTCAGGTGCCCGCAGTTAAGGTGGTCTGCAGTAGATTCGGGTGTCCACAGTTAAGGTGGTCTGCAGTAGATTCGGGTGTCCACAGTTAAGGTGGTCTGCAATGACACCGTGAGAGTGGTGCCGTGGCCCTTCATGAAGTGAGCCTGCTGCAGCCCACAGGACCCCAGAAGCCGCTGCAGTTTGGCTGGGAGGCGCAGGGTTAATTCGATTCTCATTCGCTGAGGTCGGAGAGAAGACGCCCTTGAGAGAAGGCTGTACGCAGCACCTCACAGCCGCGTTGGGTGCAGGGTTCTCTGCGGAGGCCGGGCGCCACCCTCGGGGAGCACCGCTGGCACCACGTCCTGCTTGCTCTGTTTTCCAGAGACGCCATCACAAAGATGAAGGACGTGTACCTGAGGAACCCTCAGATGGGGGACCCGGCCAGTCTGGACCACAAACTGGCGGAAGTCAGCCACAACATCGAAAAGCTGCGGCTGGAGGCGCAGAAATTCGAGGTACGAGACAGCCGCTGTTGGAGGCGCCCGAGGCCGGCAGAGACGGGCGGGAGGTCGGGTCCCGGCACCGAGGGCCCTGCTCCTCTGCCTGTCCTGGTTTAATCGGTTCTGAAAACTGACAGCGCTCAAGTTGTGTTTACACACCGTGCACATGCGTGTGTGTACGTGTGCGTGAGCAAGTTCTCCCATCTGCCGCGTCGTGCCCAGATGCCTGCCGCAGCCAGGGCTGAGCCTTGCTGAAGCCAGGAGCAGGAGCACCCGCGGGGCCCGAGGACTTGAGCCGTCACCGCTGCCCGCCCGGCGCACACTCGCAGGAGCCGGGGTGGGGCAGAGCCAGGGCTTGACTGCCAGGCCCTACGCCCACACCGGGTTCACTCTGAAGCGTTCACTCTGCTTTGTCCCCTACCAGTGAAGCTGGCAGTCCAGAGCCACCCACCGTCTTGGTGGATCCAAAAGCAATTTAAAAATCAGCTGAGGAGCCAGCGTTTTGGAGCAGTGGGTTAAGCCGCTGCCTGCAGTGCCGCATCCCGCAAGAGCACTGGTTCGAGTCCCAGCCGCTCCACTTCCAGGCCAGCTCCCTGCTAATGGCCTGGGACAGCAGCGGAACGTGGCCCACGTGCTTGGGCCCCTGCGCCCGCGGGGGAGACCTGGACGAAGCTCCTGGCTCCTGACTTTGGCCTGGCCCAGTCCTGGCCATTGAAGCCATTTGGGGAGTGAACCAGCAGATAAAAGCTCCCTCTCTCTCCCTTCTCTGTATCTCTGCCTTTTCACTGAAATCAATAAATCTCAAAAAAAAAGAGGTAACAACTCCTAAAACGTGGGCCATGTGGCTGTCAAACCTCCTCCGTGCTTGGGGCGGAAGTTCCCCAGATTCCCCGAGGGACCTCAGGGTCCCAGGACCCCCGGAACAGGAGGAGCAGGGAGTGACCTCCGGAGTCACTGCCGCCCAGCGCCCACTGCCCCGCCCGCTGCGGGCCTCTGCCTCTGGGTCGGGGGGGGGGGGGGCCTCTGCCCTGGGGGCTTGGGGGGACCGTCTGGAAAGTCAGGGAGGGCCTGCACCCCACCCTGGCGCAGGGTGCAGCCTGCAGGTAGCCTGGGTCCGAGTAAGCGTCGGGCGTCTTTCCCTCGCAGGCCTGGCTGGCGGAGGTGGAAGGGCGGCTGCCGGCCCGCAGGCAGAGCGGGCTGTACGACAGCCAGACGGCCCCGGCTGTCAACAACTGCGTGCAGGACCGCGAGAGGTACAGTATCTGGGCGGCGCGGCGGCGGGCGGCCCCAGGCGGCCCCGGGCGGCAGGCGCTATAGTGGCTGTGTGCCTTGCTTTCTTGAGCAGCCCAGATGGCAGCTACACGGAGGAGCAGAGCCAGGAGAGCGAGGCCAAGGTGCTGGCCCCAGACTTCGACGACGAGTTTGACGACGAGGAGCCACTGCCCGCCATCGGCACCTGCAAGGCGCTGTACACGTTCGAAGGTGACGCCTGGGCAGTTGCTGGCTCTGGATTCCTCCCCTTGGCCCAGGCCCTGCCGGTGCGGCTGCGGTGGGCGGTGTGGGAGACGCGTGCTCCCCTGCTCAGTGGCTGCGCACGGAGTGGCTGTCTTGCAGAGGCTGTAAACGGAAGCGAGGGAGGCGCAGAGGACGGAGCGGGTCCCCTGCCCCAGACACGCACAGTGGAGGGCGGCTGGCGGGGTCTCCCGGACAAGGGGTCCGGGGGGCGGTGCGTCCCTCCGGGGTCAAGAGAACGGCCCATGCAGCCGGGCTGGGCCCTGGCCAGATGTGGGGGTGTAAGGGCTGAGCCCGCGCCGCCTTCTCAGGCACATTAGCGGGGAGCTGGCTCAGAAGTGGAGCAGCCGGAACCCAAACGGGCTCCCATGGGATGCTGGTGAGGTGCCCATTGCACCTCGACGCTGGTCCCCCCACCGCCCCGGTGCTGGTCTTTACAAAAGACCTTGGCGCGTGTCTCTGGGAGACCCCACTAAGGGATGGCCACAGAGAAACCGCTCGGATTCAGGCCACTGGGAAGCCAGGAGCAGAGAGGAGTGCGGTCTGGGAAGGAGGAGGGGCCGGGTGCACCCCGTGTAGCACTCAGGGCCCAGGCAACGTCAGGGTGCAGCCTTAGCCACAGAGAAACAGCGGAGACGGGGAGCGAGACAGAGACGGGGAGCGAGACAGAGACGGGGAGCGAGACAGAGACGGGGAGCGAGACAGGAGGGCGGCGTTTAAAGGGGGCGTGGCTGCAGGCAGCACAGTCGCTGGCCCCAGCCGGAAGTCCAAGGAGGTGCGAGGATAGAGGAGACCCCCCCCCCAAGACTGCCCTGGGCGGGAGGAGAGGGGGCCCCTTGGGGACCTGGAGGACAGGCCCTGGTGGTGTCTGCGGCAGGAGGCAGGCCCCGGGCCAGGGCCAGGGCGCCACGCGGCAGCCTGCACCCCCTGCCGCACCTGCCGCACGGTACCTGAGTAGACACTGTCCCCACCCTGCCTTCCCAGGCCAGAACGAAGGGACCATCTCCGTGGCCGAAGGAGAGACGCTGTACGTCATTGAGGAGGACAAAGGCGACGGCTGGACCCGCATTCGGAGGAGCGAGGACGAGGAGGGCTATGTCCCCACTTCCTACGTCCAAGTCTATTTGGACAAAAATGCCAAAGGTGCTAAGACTTATATTTAATACCGCTTACACACACACACTTAAAGCCGTTGGCGCTGTCTGTCCCACGCTGTGGCTGCTCGGGGCAGTTCTGGGCGAGGCCGGAAGGAGAGCACCTCCCAGTGGACGGCAGGTGCCGCCCGCCTGCCCTTGCTTGTCTCGTGTCGCTGTAGTCGCCTCACTCGCTGTGAGATCGCGCGTGGAAGGCGCCCGCCGCTGCCGACTCAGCTCTGCCGTGAAATCTGATAAGCGCTTCTTCCTGTGTGGGCGGCGCAGACCGCTGCATCCCAGCCTCCGGTCAGTGTTGGAGTGGCAGCATCCACGTGCGTCCCCCGGGGTGCTCCGTGGCTCGCGTCCGCCATACTGCCTGGGGCTCTAGGATGTCACGTCTTGTAGCTTAATAAACTGGACCATGCTAGCCGGCTGAGTGCTACAATCGTTCACTCGGGAGGAAGTCATAAAGCTAAGAAAAGCCATCTCCCCCTCCTTGGGTTCGAGTGCTGGTACCGGAAGTGTGCCTCTTTCTTGGACGGGGCCAGCCCCGCAGCTGAGAGCGTCCAGGGGCGCTGGACGCCTGTCTGATCCCAAGCAACCCACCGCAAGCTGGCCAGCTTTGCGCCAGTATCTGGAGTAGGGGGAGGGATTCGACACAGCTGTTCTGGGTGCCCTGGCTCCGCCCATCGCAGCCGAACCCCTGCCGTCAGCCTCGGCGCCCTCTGTGCTGCTGGCGGCCCCGCGGCAGGTGCAGCGCCCACGCAGGTGGGGCCTGGACAGAACTCCGGGAGGCGGAGACCCCAGATGCACCGGAGCTTTGCAGATGTTTTCCTGTGTGTGTCTTCTTTTTAATCATTAGCCCATTTCAGACTCAGCGCTTGCATCTCCTGGGGAGTGTTTTAGAATTTCTGGCTCCTTCGTAAGATGAACCGGAGCCAGAACCAAGTTGACAGAGTCTCACCGGCTCCCGAGGGGTCTGGGCCACGCAGCACCGGTGTGGGCAGGAGGGTGGAGGGCAGGCGGTGGAGCTGCCACGCCGCCACGCCCAGGCGAGGATCCAGCCTCGGGTGGCAGAGGCAGCCGCGGGGCCCAGAAGGCTTGCGCGAAGCGTCGGCTCTCATCTGGCTCTGGAAGCTGTTAGCTCACGTTCTCTCTGCCCGCAAGTAGGAAAGAGGCTCCCGGCCTCCGCCTGCGGGCTCTGCCCCAAGTTCAAAGTCCTTTTTTTTTTTTTTTTTTTTTTAAGATTTATTTGAAAGAATTACAGAGAGGCAGGGAAAGAGGGAGGGGGGGAGAGAGAGAGAGAGAGAGGTAGGTAGGTAGGTAGGTAGGTCTTCCATCTGCTGGTTCACTCCCCAAATGGCCACAAACAGCCGGAGCTGCGCCGATCCAGAGCCAGGAGCCAGGAGCTTCTTCCGGGTCTCCCATGCAGGTGCAGAGGGCAAGGACTTGGTCCATCTTCTACTGCTTTCCCAGGCCATAACAGAGAGCTGGATTGGAAGTGGAGCAGCTGGGATTCGAACCAGCACCCATAGGGGATGTGGGCACTGCAGGTGGCAGGCAGCTCCACCCACTGCACCACAGCGCCGGCCCCCAAAGTCCTGTCAAAGCGACAGCTGCACATGCAGCCGGGGAGGCGCCTGGCGCCCGAGTCTGGGTTCTGAGGCTGCCCAGGAGTCTGGGAGGGTTCCACGAGAGCCGCAGGCGCGGAACAGAGTCGCCTCCTGCTACTGCCGGCCGCTTCTTCTTTTCTTCTCTTTTTAAACACTTTATTTGGAAATAACGGCAGCTCTCGGGAAGCCACACACACCGTAGGTTCCTGTGTGCTCCCCCCAGGGTCGCAGGGCCACAGCTCCCGCAGGTGGAGGACAACAGCTGGACTTTTGAAGGGCGGGGTCACTTCGCGATTCTCGGTTGCGCCTGTGCCACCACAGCGCGGCCAGAGCCACTCCTGCTGACCGAGCCCCTTGGGGAGCTTCATCCAGGTCCCCTCCGTGAGGAGGGCAGCGGCCACCCCCCCAGGGAGGGGACCAGCTCTAGGTGCAAGCGAACAAGTGAAACAGCCCGCAGTGGGCCGGCACAGCCGCCCCGCCAGGCCTGCTCTGGAAGGCGTGGGGTCTGGAATCCAGGGTTGGCGTGGTGTTTCTCACAAGCGCTGTGCACATTGCGTTTCTGGAGAGCTGAGGTGCGGGGCTGGGGCTGGGGGCTTTGTCACAGTGTTGGTCGCTGGGTCGCAGCCTCGGGACCCGCGACAGCCGCCCGGGACAGGGATCTGGTAGCTCCAGTGGGTGCCAAGCCACGCGCAGCCATGGAAACGGCCCCACGAAACCTCCGTCTCCACCGGAAGCACGCTTTTTTTCCTCCAACAGTTTTCTGTTAAATAAAAGAAACAAAACCGCGGCTGTTTACAGAAACCGCTCTGTGGATTGAGAGGTGCGCTGGCCGGTGGCCAAGGGGACAGGGTGGGGGCCTGGCCCGAGCCCCGCCCCCTGCCCAGGAGGGGCTGCTGTTCTCGCTTGGTGCATGTGTGTGTACGTGCGTGTGTTGTGTGCGCATTGTGTGTGTGTCTACAGTGTGCTTAGTTAACGATTGCCAAAATATTTAGAGTCACTTCCCGCTGGTCAGCCAGACGTGGCCTGGTGTGGCGTGGCTTGTGTTTCTTAAATGGCCTTCGGTTCAGCTGCACCCACCCCCACCCCCACCCGTACCACCGAGAGACTGAAGGGGATCCCTGGCGTGGGTCGCGCGGACGGCTCACTCTTCCGTTTGTCTCCTGGGTGACTGCCGGCTGCTGGCCCCCGGTCTCCGCGCTGGCGGGTCCCCTGCCACGGCTCCACGCCGGAGCGCACGGCTGGCGCTGTTCTGAGTAAGTTCTCTGTGACTCGGCTGAGCCTCTCCTCCAAGACAGCGCCCCGTCTCGCGTCTTGCGTCTTGTACGTGTGCCCTCGCGCCTCCTTAACAATAAACGTTGTATTTCCTCAGTGTCGTGTATTTCACGTGCTTCTTCCCCTTCCCAGGGAGCTTAACCCCCCCCCCCCCCGGTGGCCGGTGGCCAGCAGGTCCCTGCCTCCCCGCACCTGTCCCCCACTGCCTCCTTCCTGCTCTGTGCCCTTGGCCTTGCAGAGCCTGCTCAGCGCTTCCCGCCCTGCGCGATGGAGAACTTTCACTGGTGCCCACCCTGGTCTTTCTCTGGAAACCAAAGGGGCGCGGGGCGCGGGCTCTGCAGGGCGGGGCTGGCCCCCTGCGCCAGCGCTGTGGCTTCCTCCCAGCGCGCAGCTGGGGACGGAGACACTATGGTGAAAGTTGCCCATCCCGCCTCCCACCTGCACTGTCCTCTAACCTGGGGTTTTTCTTTCTCTTTCTTTCTGTGTTGTAGATCCCTAAACGTGGTGCCCGCGAGTCACAGCCTCGGGTGAGCCTTCTCGGAGGGACGGCGGGGTCTCTCCGTCCCCCCAGGCCCCAGCGCCCGCGCCAGTCTCCACCCACAGCCGCCTGCCGCCCCCTCCTCCTCTCTCCACAGCGCCGCCCCTGGGGCCTCGGCTGTGTCCCTCTGGGGGGCCCCAGTCCACCCTGGGCTTGCCCCGGCCCACCCCCACCCCTTGCATTTCACACTGTGCCTTTTGTGGGAACCCCGCCGCTGGTCTCCTGGGGACGAGGGGGGCTGGACGCACACGGGGGCGGAGTAGCCCAGGCCGGCTGTTTACGTTAGCAAACTTACCCTCCCCCACGCCTGGTGAGTATCCCGCCCTCCTCTGGGCCTGGGCTCCCGCTGGGCGCTTGGTGCTGGCCCTCTGGCCCTGTTCCGGCCCGGAGCACCTGCGTGGGCGCTGGGCGTGAAGCCCTGGTTCAGAGGCCCGGGAGCGGCCGCACTGGACATCGCGGTCCAGCTCCCGGCGACCTGCTTCCTGGCTGGTCTGCCTCTCCCAGGAGCATCCGGCCTGCTCGCCCCCACCAGGCATGGTCTCCCCGTTGCAAAGTGAGGTTCCTCCTCCAGCGAGCCCCAGTGCCAGCATCCTGGGGCTTCGGCAAGGGCACCTCCGTGTGACCCCGTGGCCACCACTCCTGCATCCCACCCCCACCCCACCCCGGGCCCTGTAGAATTAGGGGGGCCGCTTCCCTTCCCCTGTGGGTCTTTGGCGGGGTCCCTGGCCCTGCTGCAGGGGGCTTCTCCCCTGCTGGGGGCAGAACTGGCCAGAGGAGCCCCCCCACACACACACACCCCGCACTGGAAGCCGAGGGTGGGGCCGGCATCTTCATTCTTCTGTTTGTCCTTGTAACCGTGGCGACCATGGCTGCCTCCCGCGCCCTGAGTCTAAGACTTCGCGGAGCTGACGGGGCAGGAGCAGCGCCCACAGCGCCCGGGGAGACAGGAGGAAGTGGCTTTGGGTTTCAGCAGTGAGCCTGCGGGCGCTGAAACTGCGGAGAGACCTCAGGGCTTCTTCCGGGGCCCTGCCGTGGCGGCCTCGCTGTGTCACGTGCAGCAGTCACTCGCGAGGCCAAACCCACACCGGCAGGTCTGAGGGTGACGGCCAAGGCCCGGCTGCTGTCCCTGCGGAGCAGCAGGTGCACGGCGACCACGCTGCTGCCGGCAGCGCCACGAAGGGCTCCGCCCCCCCCCCCCCCACACACACACCAGGGATGCTGAGTGGGTCCTGGAAGCTTCGGCACTGCACGGCGTGCGTGCACCTCATCTCGAGGGCCGGGACCGACACAGCCCTCGGCCGCCGCCGCCGCTCGTCCTGCCCGTCGGTCAGACCGGTGCAGCGTAGCCTGTGCCCTCTCCTGGCCCCAGGCCGCCTTTGGTTCATTCGCTTCGGGTCATCTGGACCCCACCCTCCAAAAAAGCGAGCGGGTCTCTGGCGCTGGCTCGTGGCTGGGGGGGAGGGGGCCGAGCCCCTGGGCTGGGCGTAGGACGGTGGAGATGCAGCGCTCGCTCCGGGAATCCTACTGTGAACTCTGCCCAGGAGCGGCTCACGCAGCCCAGGCGCGTGGGGCTCCCCGTGACCACCTCCCTCCTCCGTGTACCTGCCGCCTGTCTGTCCGCCCGTCGTCCCCAGCGCTGTGAGAATGACGACCTTGAAAGGAACCTGCCCTGGGACTGAGCTGAACACAAGACGAAGGGGAGGACTTGTGCCCGGTTTTTCCTTTGCAGGATGAGAAAAAAAAAATTTTTTTTCCAAGGCATGGGAAGCTGTGATGGGATCCTCCAGTGGTTCTCAGCTGGGCTCACCCTGGACAGGAGCCCGTGGCTGCTGGGACTCGCGTGGCGCAGAGCCCCCGACGCTTTGGGGAACATCTGGGACGATGAAGTTTACACAACATAGAGGTTATGTTCCTACTAAGTATTTTTCCAGAAAGTTCCGTCTGGCTTGCCTCCTATGCTTAGGTCATCTAAAAACTGTCTAAAAAAAGACCCAGAATTCCATGTTAACCTGTGTTGAGCACCTTCGGACGCCTGTGTGTGTCGGGGGCGGCCCCACTGGCCCACTCCCACTGTCGTTGGAGGCGGAGGAAACCAGTACAGTGCTTCCCAGGGGGCCGCTGCCGACTGTGTGTTAATCCACGTGTTCAATAAAAGATAACGTCTGTCCTAGGATCCCGGGACTGCTGTGTTGCATGGACATGACCTGGGCTGGGGGCTGGTTCCGGTCTGCACCACTGCTGACGGGCTGGGTAAACACAAGGCCCCTGACGTCATCTGCTTGGGGCGGGGGCTGGAGACCCCCTGGCTCCAGGTGCCACCCCCTCCTGTGAGGTGAGATCCTCTCTGGTTCAGCCCCAGGGTTCCAGAGGCTTTCTAACGCTGGTCTTCAGTTTTATTTGAAAGGCAGAGGAGGAGCGGAGAGAGAGTAGGAGACGCGGAGGAGGACTCCCCCGCCCGTGGGCTCATTCATTGCCCAGTGGCTGCGGCAGCCGGGGCCGGGGACTCGGTTCAGGTCTCCCCGTGGGTGGCAGGGGCGAGCGGCGGCCCGCTGCGTCCCACCGTGCGGTGCCCGCTCAGCTGGTGGCCCCTCCCTGGTGACCCGCTCGGGTTCCGTGGTGGCGGCTTGGCCGGGGTCTCGGGCCCCCTGCGCGGGCTTGAGCCCACACTTCTGTTCCCTAGGGGTTTTCAGAGCCGCTAGCAGCTACACCAGGCAGGGGCGGGCCAGCCCTGCGGGAGCCGAGTGCCGGTCACCACGCTGGCCGGGGCCGGGGGCGTCCCTGCACCAGCACTTGTCCCCGTCTCCAAGGCCAGGCTCCCGGCCGGGGCTGTGGCCCCCGGCGCTGGGCGGATGGCCCAAGGGGGCGAGGCTTCCCGTGCAGGCAGGCGCGGCCGAACTGTTCCCGCCGCAGGCTCTTAGCAAGCCTCTCCCAGCCTGCGGGGGAGCTCCTAGGTCGGTCGCGGACGCCGGCCCCTGGGTCGGGACCGCTCCTCTCTGGGCACTGGGGAAAACCTGGCGCCCGGGCTTCGGAACGGAAGCACATCCCTGACTCCGAGTGGGGGTCAGCGCGGACGGCCGCGCCCGAGCCCGGCGGCCGCTCCGCGGAGGCGGTGGCGACCCCTGGCGGACGCGGGAGGCAGTGCAGGGGGGGAGCCAGAGCGTCCCCGACAGGTGCCCGGGCGTGGACGCGAGCGGGCAGGGGCAGGGGTGCGGCGCGCCCCCTCCTGCTCTGCTAAAGCCAGAGATCTGAAATTGTGACATCCACGGGCAGGCCGGGTCTCGCAGGAGGAGGCTGGTGACCGACAGCCCTCCCCACGGCAGCGCGGGTGCCCTGGGTGGGGAATTCGCGTGTCAAGGCCGCCCCCGGGCAGGGGCTGGCCCCAGCCCAGCAGCTCCCTCGGGTTCCCGGCGTCACCTGGCCCAGACCTCTACTGCCCTCTCTCAGGCCCCCAGCGGTGCCATTTCCGGTGCGCCCAGCCCCCTCCCGACCGCGAAGAAGGGAAGAGCCCGCGAGGCCTCGGCGCCAGGCAGCACCGCGCTCCAGGGTCGATTGCGTCGATCGCTCGCGCTGGGTTAGAACAGACGCAGGAAGCTGCGCTGGGGCGGCCGCATCCTGCACAGGCATCTTGTGAATTTTTTTGGAGAAGCCAGAGAAAGAGGAGTGTGCCAGTCTACTCATTCACCCCCCCTGCCCGGGCCGGGCCGGGCCGAAGCCCAGCACCAGAAACTGAATCCAGTCTCCCCTGGGGGAGCAGGAGCCCCCTGGCTGCCCCCAGAGGCTGGGGTCTGGAGCTGGAGCCAGGGCTCGAACCCCGGGCCTCTGATGTGGGCCCTGGACGCAGGACCACAGGCGGCACCCTGCCCTCCAGAGGCGCTGCTGGAGCCCCCCCCCCCATCTCAGACAACCATGCTGGGGCCCCTCCCTCGCCCAGCCTCGGCCTGTGCGGGCCTCCCCCGTGACGGACGCTGCGGCAGTGAGCGCAGACGGCGGTGCGGGCCGTGGGAACGCATCTGTGTTTATTGTACAGCCTGGGCGCAGACTGGCCGCGGGGCGACCCCAGGCTCCCAGCGCTCCAACACGGGAAACGCTGGCGGGGCCCTTCGAGCAACGCCACCTGCTGGCCGGGGAAGGAACAGGCCCTGGGAAGGACGCCCCCCCCACCCCCGCCCCACTGGGGGCTCAGGGCTTCTCCAACTGCCTGGGGGCGCTTCCACGGAGAAGGCCACGGCGGGCTGGGGGGCTTGGTCTCAGGACCCCTCCTCCTGACCCGTCCTCGCCGGCTCCCCCAGGACAGGCCACAGCGGGCTGAGGGGCTTGGTCTCAGGACCCATCCTCGCCGGCTCCCCCAGGACACGGCTCCCCCAGGACACGGCTCCCCCAGGACACGGCTCCCGGCAGGCTTGGCCGAGCGCGCGAGGGCAGCAGGTGACGACACGTTGAGGTATTTCTGCTTGTCATTGGTGCCCTGGGGGCGGGGCCGGGCCGGCTCTCCCAGGAGCGGGGCAAGTCGCAGGGCAGGCTCAGCAGGACCGGGGAGGGCGTCCCCACCGTGGGAGGTCCAACCCACGCCCCCTTCACGTCCAAGCTCTGTCTGCAGGACAGAGACCCTGGGAGCAGCCGGCCTCTGGGGTCTTCCTGGAGACACCGAGATGCAGGGGTGAGCGAGGCCGCAGGGGCAGGCACAGGGAGCCCTGCCCACCTGCGGCTTCCGGCGCCTCGGCTCCCCGCGTCGCCCCGTGCACAGCGGAAGACGTCTGCAGGCTCCATCCCGGCCCCAGGCTCTGACTCGGGGGCGGCGTCAGGTGCCAGGGACAAAGGCTGGGCCCGATCTAGCGAGAGGCAGGTCGGGGGACACAAGGCTGCCTGGGACTGGTGTCAAATGAAGGTCACAGAGTCCTGGTCGCTTAAACAAGCCTGCAGGGAGTCTATTTCCTGGCCTCGCACGGTGAAGCAGAGCCCTGGCCGCGGCGCCCTCCCGGCACGCGGGCAGACGCGGCCTGCGGGAACACCGGGCGCTCAGCCGGGGCCGCACGCGGATCCTGCCGAGCAGCCTGGTGGGAGGCGAGCTCGGGGACACGAGAGGGTGTCGGGAGAGGGAGGGGCCCGGCAGGGTGACCTAGGGGCGGCCCGCCGCGTCACACAGCGCGCGTCTCGGCCTCGATCTTCTGCTCCCCGTGTAGGCCGTCCGGGTCCTGGGGCTGCGCCGCGCTCTGCCGGATGGCGACCTCGGGGCCACCTCCGTACAGGCTGTTGAGGTAGGTCCAGGTCTCCTCCGAGATCTGCCCATAGTCAGCCCCTGCAGGGCGGGAGAGGCAGGCCTGGGCGGGGGCCGGGGGCTCAGGAGGGCGGGAGGCCCAGCACGGGCTCAAGTGCAGCACGGTCACATGGAGGCCACAGGCCCGGCCAGAGAAGCCCAAGCACCGTCTGCAGCTGCGGCCCCTTGCTGCCCGCGGGCGGGGCTGGCACACAGGCCAGGCCGGGCCGGCAGAGGGCGCAGGAGGTAGGTGGGGGAGAGAGCTGAGGCCCAGAGGACCTGCTTGGGACCCTGCTCCCAGACGGGGTGGGGGGGCGTGGAGGGGTAGGAGAACAAGGCCAGGCACCGGGGGGCCGTGGGCGGAGTGGGGTGGGTTAGGACGGGTCTGGGCAGCGGAGCTGTGGGGTAGGGGGATGGGGCAGGGCAGCAGGGGGCTGGGGGCAGGGTGGGGTGGGGTAGGAGGGGCAGGGCAGTGGGGGGCCATGGGTAGGGTGGGGTAGGAGGGGCAGGGCAGCGGGGGGCATGGGTGGGGTGGGGTGGGGTAGAACACAGCGCCGGCCGTGGGCGTACCCTGCTTCAGCTGCACGTGGCCGCCTCCTTTGGTCTGCGCGATCCTGCTGTTGTCGATGGGCCCGGGGGGCTCTGGAAGAGACGGCTCAGGCTCAGCGCCTCCAGGCCCCGCCCCCCGCCCCCCCCACCAGGCGGCGGAGCCCCTCCAGGGAGCCCCTCCAGGGAGCCCCTCCAGGGAGGCTCCGCACCGCACTCAGCGGGGGCGCCCTCAGAGCCAGCTAGAACCACGGCAGGTTTGGGACTCCAGCATGGGGGGCGGAGCCGGCCGGGCAGGCAGTGCCCTCCCCGGGCAGGCAGCGGCCCCAGCCCAGGCCCCTCCCCAAGCGCCTCGGTCTCATTTAACCCCAGCAGCCACGGGAGACGAGGGCTGTGTGCAGAGACAGACTGTGGGCTCGGCAAGTGTCCGGCTCGGGTCGCGGCTGGAGAAGGCCAAGGCCAGCACCTACACCTGGGCCGGGCTCGGGACTCTGGCCGTCGGCTCCCAACCACGGCACACCCGCCCACCCGGCGGAGCCGGCAAAGCTGCCCACTCCGACCAGCGGGCCCAGGCGGCAGTGGGGGCCCGCCCCTTCCTGAGGACAAGCGCCCTGAGCATGGGACCCACTGGCTCTGCCGAGCCTGCCAGGCCACGCTCTGGCGAG
This sequence comes from Oryctolagus cuniculus, assembly GCF_964237555.1. NCBI lineage: Eukaryota > Metazoa > Chordata > Mammalia > Lagomorpha > Leporidae > Oryctolagus > Oryctolagus cuniculus. Next base: position 232,706,842 of record NC_091432.1, on the reverse strand, counting down.
GACGACCACGTCCAGGCCGGAGCTCGGCCCTGCTGCTCCTACTGGGACCTCCGGGGATGTTCCCGCCTCTGCGGCTCCCAGGGGTCAGAGCCGGCGCCCAAGCCCCGCCCTCCCCCTCTCTGTGGTTCTAGCAGCTCAGATCTACGGCCCGGGCTGCTGCGGAGTGGGCACAGGAGGGTGGCCGCAGGGGACGGGGGCGGGGGGAGGGCGCCCAGCCTCCCCTGCAGGGACAGCACAGACCCCGCCCAGCCTCCCCTGCAGGGACAGCACAGACCCCGCCCAGCTCAGCTGCAGGGACAGCGCAGGCCCCGCCCAGCCTCCCCTGCAGGGACAGCACAGACCCCGCCCAGCCTCCCCTGCAGGGACAGCACAGACCCCGCCCAGCCTCCCCTGCAGGGACAGCACAGGCCCCACCCAGCCTCCCCTGCAGGGACAGCACAGGCCCCACCCAGCCTCCCCTGCAGGGACAGCGCAGGCCCCGCCCAGCCTCCCCTGCAGGGACAGCGCAGGCCCCGCCCAGCCTCCCCTGCAGGGACAGTGCAGGCCCCACCCAGCTCAGCTGCAGGGACAGCACAGACCCCGCCCAGCCTCCCCTGCAGAGACAGCACAGACCCCGCCCAGCCTCCCCTGCAGGGACAGCACAGGCCCCGCCCAGCTCAGCTGCAGGGACAGCACAGGCCCCGCCCAGCCTCCCCTGCAGGGACAGCACAGGCCCCGCCCAGCTCGGCTGCACTCACCGCTGTCCTTGCCCTTGACGAAGGCCTCCCACTCCCGGAACCACTGCATGCTGATGCAGTAGATGCCGCCGGGCGCCTCCTCGGCCTGGAACGCCTTGTTGAGCTGGGTGGGCGGGAGCGCAGGCTCAACCCCCAGTCACCCCGTCTCTGCCTGGCACCAGAGACCACTGGGCGCAGGCTCAGCCCCCACCCTCAGCCCCCAGTCACCCCGTCTCTGCCTGCCACCAGAGACCACTGGGCGCAGGCTCAGCCCCCACCCTCAGCCCCGAGTCACCCCGTCTCTGCCTGGCACCAGAGACCACTGGGCGCAGGCTCAGCCCCCACCCTCAGCCCCGAGTCACCTCGTCTGCCTGGCACCAGAGACCACTGGGGACATCTTGCGAGCCTCTCCCTGCAACTGCTTTTCCACTAAGCAGGACCCCGCGGTGGGCACTGCTTCCCTCTTATAGACCGCGTCTGGGCATGCCACTCGCTGGTCTTCTGAGCGCACCCTTCGTGATGGCCACGGAGCAGAGCCCTTGCTCCTTTTACCAGGCCCCCACAGCTCGGAGACGGGCAGCACAGCCCCGCCCACACCCCCTCGCAGGACCCAGCTCGGAGTCCCGCCTCCCAGCTTGCTTGTTCACTTATGGGGACCCCGGGCCCTGTCTGGGGGCCGCTGTGGCTGTCACACTCAGGAGGCAGAGGCCAGGGAGGGCCGGGCTGCTCAGGGGCCCAGCATCCCGCTCTGCCCCCAGCCCGCCCGCACCTTGATGAAGGTGTCGATCTCGACCCTCCTGCGCTTGGCCAGCGCCTCGATCTCCACCTGGCAGATGGAGCACACGTACAGGTGGTTCACGGCGGGGCCACCTCCAAACCTGCACAAGGGGCGGGGGCGGGGAGAGAGACGAGCCCTGACGGGGAGGCCGGGGCGGGGGGAGGGGGCGTGGGGTCCCGGCAGTGTCCCCTCTCCCACCCCCCTCCGCTGCCCAGAGGCCGGCCGGCCTGGAAGGCTCCTCACCTGTTGTACAGGTGCTCCCAGACGTTCTGGGGCAGGATGACGACCAGGTCGTCGATGTAGTGGTACTTGTTGGGCGGGATGCCTGCAGAGGGGTCAGGCAGGGCAGGCTGGGGGCTCAGCCCGCCCGCCCCGCCCACGCCCTCCCACAGAGGGCGCCTCACCTCCGTGGGAGCAGAGGAAGGTGTGGTTGGTGATGGGCCCTGGCTCCGCAAAGGTGTTGAACTTGTTCAGCCACTCCCGGGACACGTAGAAGCGCAGCAGGCTGGGCTCCCGCATGGCGGCCAGCGCCACCACCTGCTGCCGCTCCCGGACAGCCTCCTCACTGCTCTTCCTGGGGCGGGGCGGGGCGGGGCGGGGCGGGGCCGGGAGGGACAAGGAAGCAGCTGAGCCCGGGCTCCCTGCTGAGGGGGGCGCGTGCAGGGCACCGGGAGCCCACGTATCCACGCAGCCATCTCTGCACGCCACGCAGGCCTCACCGCCGTCCCACCGGGACCACCGCACTCTCATCCCAGGAATCCTGGGCGGGGCCCGTGGCGGGGCCCGAATCCTACTCTCCTGGCTTAGCTCCATCCAGCCCTTCCCGCGCCCGGCCAGCGCCCGAGCCCGCCCACCTGTAGAAGAGGACGTAGGCCTCGGCATTCTGCACCACCGTCTCGTGGACCTCGGTGACGTACTGGTCGTCGAACTCGTACCACTGCCCGTTGATGACATTCTGGCAGTAGGCGATGTAGTGCCCGCCTGGGGGGGACAGCAGCTACAGGGCCCGGGGTGGGGGACAGCAGGCTACAGGGCCCGGGGTGGGGGACAGCAGCTACAGGGCCCGGGGTGGGGGACAGCAGGCTACAGGGCCCGGGGTGGGGGACAGCAGCTACAGGGCCCGGGGTGGGGGACAGCAGGTACAGGGCCCGGGGTGGGGGACAGCAGGCTACAGGGCCTGGGGAGTGCTCGCCTCGGGGTGGGGGGGACAGCAGGCTACAGGACCCAGGGGGTGCCCGCCTGGGGGGAGGGGACAACAGGCTACAGACCCCGGAGAGGGGGGAAACAGGAGGCTACAGGACCCCGGGGGTGCCTGCCTGGTGGGGGGAAGCAGGCTACAGGACCCCGGGGGTGCCCACTTCGGGGGGACAGCAGGCTGCAGGACCCTGAGGTGCCTGCCTGGGGGGGGAGCAGGCTACAGGACCCCGGGGACGGGCACGGCGGGGGAGAGGCTGCGCGGGCCAGCGACCAGACTCACTGCCGGCCGTGCCGTGGTGGCAGATGACGGACAGGAGGTCGTAGGTGGTGATCTGCGAGGTGCACTCCTTGGCCAGGAAGGGGCGCAGGTCGAGGCCCTCGAGGGGGAAGGAGACGTGGCTGCTGATCTTGAACGAGTACATCACCTCGTGCCGGAAGCGCTTCAGGTGGATGCACAGGACCTGGGGGCGGGGTCAGGAAGGCTGCCCAAGGGAGCCAGGCCGCGGCTGGGGCCCGCCCGCAGGGGTCACCCACGGTTCCATCCAGGGGCTCTGGCCGGGCCCTCCAGGAAGCTCTCACTGGCCTGCCTGGCACTGACTTCCCTGCAAGGCTTCCCCAACCCCACTGAGCACTCAGCCCCGCGTGGGCGTGGCCACGCCTCCTGTGCTGGGGTCCTGCCTGCCCGGCACATCCGCAGGAAGGCTTTGCTAACACCTGTCCGGGCCTCGGCCTCCTCCCCACTGGGCTGTCCGCAGGGGCCCAGCTGACTCTCTCGAGGCCTCACGACCCCACGCCTGCTCAGGGGCCTCAGAAACGCGTGACAAATAAGCGGAGCCCACGCAGAGACCACTGAGCGCCGGGGGGGCTTTCACTGAGGCGGGGGCTCCGGGGGCTCCCTCAGCGCCGAGGGCACCCGATGTCACGCTGGCGTGGACAAGGAGCCTCCCACTCACCTCGGGCAGCCGGAGGACTTTGCAGTACTTCACTCCGTTCCGCAGCCTAGGGGGAGGGGCGCGAGGGGGTTGGTGTCCCGTGGGAGACGGAGGGGTCACCTCGGGAGGTCAGGGGGCAGGCGCACTTACTTCTTACACCGCTCACAGCTGTACATGTTGTCACCTGGCGTGGGAAGACCAAAGGCCGACGGTGAGCAGGACAGGGAGTGGCGTAAACACTGGGTGTGATAACTCCTGAGCACTGCAGGCCGTGGCCAGACCCCAGACAGACCAGGAAAACGAAAAGCAGACCTAGGATACACTTGACCCTGGAAACACCTGGACTCCAGTATGGATTTCATCAAAAACAAGGTGAAACCAAGGGGTGAGGGGCTGGGGTGGGCAGGGGCAGCCCTGTGGCACAGCGGGTCAAGCTGTCACTTGAGACGCCGGCATCCCCCATCAGAGCACTGGTTCAAGTCCCAGCCGCTCCCTGCGCTGCACCTGGGAACAGGAGAGGACGGCCCAAGCACTTGGGCCCCACCACCCACATGGGAGACCCGGATGGAGTTCCAGGCTTCTGGCTTTGGCCTGGCCCAACCTCAGCCATTGCAGCCATTTGGGGAGTGAACCAGATGGAAGACCTCCCTCCCTCCCTCCCTCTCTCTCTGTCTGTAACTCTGCCTTTCAAATAAATAATCTTAAAAAAAAAATGAAGCAACCCAAGGGGCAGCCTTCGGTGGACGAGCAAGAAGGGTGGTCCAGCCACAGCACGGATACAGGGGGCAGAAGGGGCGGAGACACTTGCTGCAACGTGGAGGCGCCCGGGGGACGCTGTACCCAGTGCAGTCAGCCGGCCACAGAAAAGGCAAGCATTGTGCAACCTCACTTCCACGAGGTCCCTAGCGCGGTCAGACAGGGCAGGAGGGGGCCAGCCGGGGGGGCCGGGATGGGCAGCTGTCTCTGCGGACAGGGTTTCAGCTCTGCAAGACACCGTGTTATGGAGAGGGACGCGGGGGTGCCCAGCAGCTGGGTTTGTGAAACGGTTAAAGGCGGGTGCAGTGTTCACTTGTACGTTATGTGTATTCTACCGCAACTGAAACCCCAAAGGAAAATGGTGTGCGGGAGGTCAAGCGTTTCTGAAGGTTAGCGAGGTGATCATCAGCCAGGAAACAGGCGGGCGGGACACACGTCGCCAATGCGCTAATGACAGCCAACCTCATCAACCGTCAAGGAAATGGACATCAAAGCACAGTATCGCTTTTGCCTACCAAACCAGTGAAAAAACAAGATGTGTCAACACCAAGGGTCACAAGGTGGAAGGGTTGGGAGAAGACTCAATCCAGGCCTAGGCTGGCAAGTGGCCGGGTGGGAACTCAACGGGTCCCACTTCTGAAGCCCAGCCCAGCCACACCTGTGAGCCGGGGCTACACCCTGGTGGCCCGAGGCATGGGTGCTGGGGGTCCCCTGCCAGCCAGGCCACTCACCCTTTAGCTCGTCAGCAGCGAAAAAGGCAGCGAGGCAGTCCTCCAGGGTGACGACGGGCCCCCAGAACCAGCTGGGGGTGCAGGACACCACGAACCTGCAGAGGCGGGTCATGACCATGTCACCAGGGCCTGGGCCAGACCCAGATGCTGGCTGAGGTCCGCCCAGGCCTCAGCCCCAGGAGGAGCCTGAAATCCCAGAGCAGGGGAGGGGGATGCGGCCAGCCTCCTGGAGGCAGACACCACGGCATCCTTGGGCGAGTAGCAGCTCCTCTCCCTGAGCCTCGCCTCCGTCCTCCGCGAAGGGGCCGGGGCACACGGCTCCTCCAGCCGGCCACTGTGTCCCTGGCATCAGGCGGGAGGGCTCCGGAGAGCTGACACTCTCCCTGTTGGCTCGGCCTGCGCCCCGGCTGCGCCCCCGCTCTAGCTGCTACTTGGTCACTCCCCTCAGGACTGTCCATCCAGGCTATCCCATAGTGCCCAAGAAACAGCCCCTCACACCACCGTTTAGCAAACTCCTGGGCCTCTGCGACCCCAGCTCCCTGCCCAGCTTGCCCTGGCCCTGCAGTGCCCGCGCGTCACTGTGTGAAGGCCGTCCTCGGCCAGGAGAGGGGGATGGGCCCCGCTCCTGTCGCAGTGGGCGGGGGTGGGCGCACCGTCGGATGTACTCCACGATGAAGGCCAGCCAGCCCTGAGCGGCGTAGCTGTCCCCGCAGGCGCCCGGCTTGGCCGGCACGTTCTGGTAGATGGCCGAGTGCAGCTTGGCCAGGTCCTCCTTGCCAGGAATGGGCAGTGACAGGTCCTGGAACGTCTCCACCGTGGTGGACACCTGTGGGGTTGAAGGCAGCCTGACGCCCACCCAGCCCCAGCCCCAGTTGGCAGGAGGGGCAGAGGGCCCGATCTCCAGACAGGGCACACAGGAGCCCCCCAGACAGACAGGCAGTCACCCCCAGGTCAGGGGGCCACTGGCAGCCCGGCCCTCCGTGTTCCTGGGCACCTACCCGGTCACAGGTGAGACACTGCACAAGGCTGAGGATGGAGCCATCAAAGATGTCGGAGATGACACTCCGGTAGTGCTGCTCCTTCCGCCTCCGGCTGCCGGCGCTCGGCACCTGGGCTGGGGGCACAGCACAGGGCCAGCTCCAGCCCCCACCTGCCCTGCTGGGGCGAGGCGCAGGCCCGGGCTCTCTCAGCCAGGATGTGGGGTGGAATCTACAACTTGTGACTGGGCACGCGACACCTCCTTATGCCTCAGTGTCGCTGTGTGTAAAATGGGCCCCCTCTGCCCGGGTCCCAGGGGTGCTGCGGGAGGACACAGCCCAGCCCCCGGGTGCTGCCCCCCGCTGGCCTGCGAACCTTTCTTGAGCACATACGACGGCCCCACCCTCACGGGGCTCGCCCGAGGAGGGCTGCTGGGCAGCTTGCCGTGGCCCCCGTGGCGGTGGGTGGGGCTGCAGGGGCGAGAGGAGCTGCGCATGTGGGCGTCGTTGTCCGGCTCTGGGGGCAGACAGAGGAGGCCACGGTGGGTCAAGGCAGCCATCCGCCGGGCCAGGAGCCCCCGGCCAACCCCAGCGCCTGTGCGAAGAGGACCTGCGAGCAAGTCCTAACAGGACTGAGGCCTGAACCGCTGTCTCCCCTGCCCTGCGTCCACCACCCCTGTGGGCCCAGCGCACGCAGGGGAACAGACTTGTCCCTTCCATGTCCAGCTGAGGGCTCAGGCTCCAGGGCTGTGTCTGGCTCCAGCCTTATCGACTAAGCAGACCTGGACATGCTGTCTCGCCTCTGGAACCTACGGGGTGTGCCTAGCGGGGGGACCTGCTCCCCACTGTGGCACCGAGCAAACAGGGCTGAGCCTCATCCCAACAGCCCCGCGAAGCCCCAGCTGTCTCCCACCTGGCGTCCGGCAGGGGCTGGCGGAGCGCGGTGATGGTGGCTGGGTCTCGGTGGGCTGCTCGTCAAGGGTGGCCATGGCCGTGTCCACATCCGCGTCTTCGTCCACCTGCTCCGAGTTTGTGCGCTGCTGGCCCCAGGAGAACTTCCGGTCCTTCATCCGCTCCTTCTCAGAGATGGCACGGCCCGCCTCGTCTGGGATCAGCAGCTCCGTTTCGGCCTGCGAGCCGCCCCCGCCACGCCCCTGCCCGTCACCCTCACCCCGGTCGCTGCTTGAGTCACAGGACAGGAACTCGTCCTCTGACGGGCTCCGGTCGCCCTCCCGCTTCTCCTCGGTGTCGCTCGAGTCTGAGTCCCGAGCCTCCGTCAGCGCGGCCACGGCCGCCACGGCCGGCTCCTTGAGCTCCTCGTGCAGCTGGTCCATCAGGCAGCGCAGGAACTCCTGGGTGTCCTAGAACCAGGGCCTGCATCAGCGGCCTCCGGGGACGGGCACCGGGGACAGCTCTGTCCTCACCCTCACCCTCCTGAGGAGGGCAGAGGCTCAGAGGGGCTGAGGGCTCCTCCCAAGTCACAGAGCTGAGAAGTGGCAGAGCCCCCACGGGCGCATGCCCCGAACCGCTCACAACGCTTCATGGGGGGGGAGCATCGCACCCATTCAGCCACTGGTCACCTGCTACCTGACCGAGAGGCCAGTGGGGCGGGCAGGGGGATCGCAGAGGGAGGAAGCAGCAGGCACTGAAGGTGGGGGCTCAGCGAGGACCCACAGTGAGCAGGCCAGGCCGGATAGCCCCCACACGCCCTCACCCGCCTGCCTGCACCAGGGCACGCCTGTGGCGTGAGCCCCTTTCCTACAGACCTGGGCACAACACAGACTAAGCTGCCACTGGTCCCAGGTGAAGGCAGGCTCCACTCTGACCACTGTGACCGGGTTGCAAGCCTGGCGGAAGCAGGGGCCCTGGCCCTGCCCTGGGAGGTCACAAGGTGGCAGCAGCGGCCAAGGCTGATGGCTGGGGTGCTTGGGGTGTTCTTCCTGGAGAACCTGGGCTGGGGCCAAGCCAAGCTCCCCAGGCGTCCAGGCAGGCGTCTGCAGAGGAGCTGGCCTCCTGGACCCCCACGCAGGGCAGGTCCCTCAGGCAGAGCCCGGCACTCTGAGGGTGGAACCTGGGGCTTGCTGGGCAAGTGGAAACACCCAGAGGCCACGTTCACTCCTTGTGTTTTGCTTGTAACACAAGTGCTGTGTCCCCTGGCAGATCCTCGGTCGGCTCGGCTGCACAGATGCGCCCTCCGCACCACGGCTGCTCCTGTCTCAGACTCAGAAGCGATCCAGGGGCCAGAGAAAGGGGTGCTGCTCCCGCACGCAGCTGCGCCACCCAGCAGTCATCCAGCCACGTGGCCGTGGCCTTGCCAGGCCCAGGGCCAGCAGGGTGCCTCATGCGGGGCGGGGAGGGGCGGCACCTGTGAGGACACACAGGGCCGCGCCAGGTGGGGGTGCGCGGGCGGTGCAGACTTCTCAGGCAGTAGCTGCTGCTGGGCCCTGAGGGTGTGCGCAGACGCGGCCAGCAGGGGGACGGTGCCTGCTGCCCCATCCGGGCCCACGTCCAGGCAGCACGGGAGGCAGGTGCGCAGGTCCAGCCCCTCCGGGCAGGACCAGCTGGGAACCCATTCAGCCACTGGTTACCTGCTACCTGTGCAAGGGGCGGGGACTGGACCACAGGACACAGCAGGGCCACACACGTGACCACTCTAGGCTATGTCTTGGTCTTAGGATTTTCATTCAACAGAGATATGGTTGATTTCAAAGGTGTTCTCCGGGTTGAAAGTAAGTTTAATCAAGTGTTTTTTTCATAATGAAGTCCCCCCTAGGTGCCACTGAGTGTAGTGCTGGAGGTGGGGACTCCATGTCCAGGTCGTGTGACCAGGCCAAAGGACTCGGCCCCCGGGCCTCAGTCTGCCCATCTGTACAGTGGGGTTTAACACCTGGGGGTCGCTGGGAGGCCCCCACGTATCCACACACATGAGGGGCTCAGGTAGTGAGGGCCTGGTCACGGGCCTGCCTGGCAATGCTGGGCTGCTGCCACCGCTGTCCACCCAGCCTGGCTTCCAAGTCAGGCCTGGCAGAGGAGGCCCCTCTGTGCCCTGGCAGCTTACCTGCTGGGCATAACCTCGGAACATCGGGTTGACCAACTTGATCCCGTGCGACAGGCTGGTGGGGACCACGTAGCTCGGCCTGAGGGCAGACACAGGCAGGCGGCAGAGCCGCTCAGACGCAGGCTGTCCTGAGAGCCCCAGGAGCCCTCACGCCTCCACGGTCGGGAGGGAGGCCAGGCGGCGGCTGCCCCAGCCAGGCCGAGAGAACAGACGGCACCTGCCCCCACGGGGCTGTGACAAGCCCACCGGAAGTCCCACTTCCCCTCTGGAACGGTTACTGTGCCTTTTCTCATTCCAGAGTAGCACGTGCTCATCACTGGACACCCAATTTCAGGTGAGTGCAGACCCGGAAGCAACACCAGCAAGGGCCCTCCCCAGGCAGGCACCACGGAGACCCCAGGGCCTTCTGGGAGAACACGTACACAGCACACTCGGGCAGAAGTGGCGACACACTGCCTCTGACGAGCTGCACCACATGGCACCGAACCTTCCACCCGGGAGCCGCCCAGCAGCCCCGGACCCTTCCCGGAGGAACCACCCACCCCACGCTCTGGGCCTTAAACCTGCAGCACACAGAGCCACTCCCGCGAGCACCCACTCGGCGGTTGCAGCCCAGACCTGGGACTGGTCCTGGAGGACCTCTCGGCCCCCGCAGATACCTGCCAACGGCCACCAGCTGGGACGGACACGAGCTTCAAATTCTGACTCACCTTCCACAGGCTGTGTGGCCTTGACCAGGAGCCTAAAGCTCTTTGCACCCCCGTTTCCCCACTTGCACACCAGGGATGGGCGCCCCCCAGGAGGTCCCCACTCACCGCTTCCTGTGCCAGACCTCAGAGACCAGCTTCTGGTAGCTTTTGCACAGAGCCGGCTTCTTGTCGGTTCGCACCAGGCCTCCACACTCCAAGAAGAACTGGGTCAGCGGAGGGCTGGGGGAGGGGGACATGGTGAGCCAGGCCACAAGAAGGGGCCCGTGGCATCGTTGACGAGGAGTGGGGTAGACGGGCGCAGCCGCTGGTGCTCAACCTGGCACACACGGTGGCCTCGTGGACCCTGACGCGGCTGCGGGAGACCCTGCCCGTCACAGGCTGGACTGGCGCTCCCGAAGCTCACAGACTGGGACCCCGGGGTGTGGCTGTGTGCGCACACAGGGTCTCACGGAGGGAGTCAGGTTAAAGGAGGCCCTTGTAAGAGGAAAGGGGACACACGTGTGCATGGAGGAAAGGGGACACACACAGAGACACCAGACACACGTGTGCACGGAGGAAAGGGGACACACACAGAGACACCAGACACACGTGTGCACGGAGGAAAGGGGACACACACAGAGACACCAGACACGCGTGTGCAGAGGAAAGGGGACACACACAGAGACACCAGACACGCGTGTGCACAGAGGAAAGGGGACACACACAGAGACACCAGACACGCGTGTGCACGGAGGAAAGGGGACACACACAGAGACACCAGACACGCGTGCGCACGGAGGAAAGGGGACACACACAGAGACACCAGACACGCGTGCGCACGGAGGAAAGGGGACACACACAGAGACACCAGACACGCGTGTGCACAGAGGAAAGGGGACACACACAGAGACACCAGACACGCGTGCGCACGGAGGAAAGGGGACACACACAGAGACACCAGACACGCGTGTGCACGGAGGAAAGGGGACACAGAGACACCAGACACGCGTGTGCACGGAGGAAAGGGGACACACACAGAGACACCAGACACGCGTGCGCACAGAGGAAAGGGGACACACACAGAGACACCAGACACGCGTGCGCACGGAGGAAAGGGGACACACACAGAGACACCAGACACGCGTGTGCAGAGGAAAGGGGACACACACAGAGACACCAGACACACGAGGGCACGGGGCGGGGAGGAGACGCTGCGAGGCCCGGCAGGCTCGGGGAGGGACCCCGACTTGCAGCCTCCAGGACCGGGGAGAGAACGTTTCTGTTGGTGTCGCCCAGCCTGTGGTCCTTTGTTATGGTGGCCCTGGGATCTCTCCCAGCAGGGGTCCTGCCAGGCCAGGGGACAGCCCTGTGACCAAGACCCACCAGCACCTGCTCCCCTATGGCCTAGCCTACAGAGACCTTCCTGCCCGCATGTTTTTAAAGTTGTCAGAAATTTAGTTTAGAAAAAACAGAACATATAGACAAGCAAGATGTCTTCTCTGAACACCCGGGCGCTCCTCCTTCCAGACTTTTCTACGCATTTCTACCCGTCCCCTCCCTCCCCTCTCCACATGGGACACGGAGTCCCTTCCAGGGATGGGCTCACGGGGTTGGCAACTTTATCCCCCCAACAGGAAACGCTGTCGCCCCCAGACAGGCAGCGCCACCTGCGGCTCTCTGACCCCGGCGCCACAGTCCCCAGGTTCTGAACACTTCCTGCTCCAAGAACCGCTGCTCCTGCAGCCCAGGCCAGCGCGCCACTGTGGACGCAGCCCCGTCATGAAGCCCCAGGACGGCAGGCAGCCCCGCCACACAAGCCTTCTCCCCGTCTCGGGGCCTCCTTGGGGTAAATTCCCACAAGACACCGCGGGGTCCAAGGGCACGTGTGTTTCTTAGGGATTCTGAGATACACATTGATGTCTGTGGACGACACGTGCAGCATGGCATGGGGGCCACTCCTCCACCCCCCACTGTCCCAGGCAAGGTGACCACCTACCAGTTGGACAGGGCCTGCAGGGCGGCGTTCATGTAGCAGGAGTTCCCAAGGTTTTTCATGCCTGTGAGGCCTGGGGGACAAACACAACAGAGGAGGGGAGGGCGCTGGCCTGTGGCCCTCAGCCCCCAGACCCAGCCAGAGGAGGACGGGCAGGGGTGCCCACCCAGAAATCTCCCAAGCATGTACAGGCGGCCCCTGCTCCCAACAGCTGTGGTTCCCTGAGTGGCTTAGGGAAACGGACGCCTGGCCTCTCCACCCCTCCAGGCCCACTGCCTGCACCACACATTCAGGGAGGCCCTGGTGCAGGGGGCTGAGAGGGGGAGAGAATGGCCAGGCCCCCCAGGCCCTCAGCTGGGCCAGCTGGCCCCCACGGGAAGTCACCACACCGTTCAGGTCACTGGTCCCCCCACGGCTGCCCGGTGCAGCAGACGGAGCCCCCGCGGGTGCCGGGCCCTGGAGGCCTCACCTCGGGGTTTCAGGTCGTCGTCCTCTGACTCGGATTCACCTTCATCAGCCACGGCTATGGGGACGGCTCTCAGCGGGTGGGAAGGCGGGGGAGAGTCCTGCGGCAAAGGCCCAGGGTGAGGAAACACAGGGATGGGGGCAGTGGGTAGGGGGCAGAGGCCCAGGAACTTCCGGGGGGCGGGCAGCCCAGCCCCACACCCCGAGCCTGGACAGAGCCCGCCAGCGCACAGGGCACTGCCGGGAGGGACGGACCTGGTGGCCCTGCCCTGGGAACTCCCTGACCTATAATTTTGAGCTGCAATAATGAATAACAAACTTACTTCATTCGTAACAAGTTTGGGAAAAAAGAAACAAAGAAACAACACAATCTCATTTCCTGTCCACGTGCACCTGCAGAGCCTATACTGCCAAGCACGTCTGTAACTAACAGAGTGGCACACGGTGCGTGCAAACACAGCCTTCTTGTAAAACTCATGAACACCTCGCAGCCACAGACCAACACAGTACCCGCTGGCCGCCTTTTTAAAAAGAGGACTGTTAGTTTTCATCTTCCAGGAAGGTAGAGTCATGCTACACACACACACACACACACACACACACAGGATCTTCCGTCTCTCAGTTTATCCCCAAATGCCTGCGACAGCCAGGGCTGGGACAGGCCAAAGCCAGGATCCCAGAATTCCATCTGTGTCTCCCAGGTGGGTGACGGGGACCCGAGCACCGGGGCCACACCTGCTGCTTCCCAGGACGCACTCTGATAGAGGATGCAGGCTTGACTCCAGCTTCCCCAGTGTCCATGTGGGCAGCCCCTGGCACAGCAGGGTTCCTGCCCCTGCCGAGGGCAGGCCCTCAGGGCTGGCAGGAACGCTCTCCTGGAGAAGCAGCCATGAGGACCACCTGTGGTTCCTTAGGGTGTGTTTTAGACCCGGAGCAGCCGGGGGCTGCCTGTGGCCTTGCTCAGCCCCCTCCATGGGGCAGGGAAGGGTCTACACGCAACCCACAGCCTGGGCCCATCCCAACCCCTGCCTTCCATGTGGACAGCCAGTCCTGCACACTCACTGCCTCACGGGGTCCTGGTGCGGAGCTGGGCTCAGCGAGCGTCTGCTGACAAGGTGCTAACCCAGGACCAGACTGCATGGGGGATGCACTGGTCCGTGCCCCACAGTGCTGACCCGACCTTCACAGTCCTCAGCAGCCAGACTGAGCCCTCCGCCCCCACTACCTGTTCAGAGAACGTGGGCGAGGATCCCCGTGGGGGGGCCGCCAGCCGCTGATCCAGGAACACCTCCTTCTCACAGGCGTAACACCACACCCGTAACGTGGTCAGGTTCACTGTCAAGTTGTGCTTTTTGGCCTAGGGGATAAGACCCAAAATGGAGTCAAGGATCCCCTGGCTGTACGGATGGCCCCAGCCTGCATCGGGGCTGCCTCCACCGCCCAGCCTCAGGAAGCCTCCAGGGAGGGGCTGTATGCCCAGCCTCAGGAAGCCTCCAGGGAGGGGCTGTGTGCTCAGCCTCAGGAAGCCTCCAGGGAGGGGCTGTGCGCCCAGCCGCTGCTCACCCTCCCGACAGGAACACCAAGGGCTGCAACCTGTCAGCCGGTGCATGTGCGCCAAGTACCCACACGCCCCTGGCTTCACTGCAGTCCCTCTCCTGTGAATATCCCCATTCTACAGCCCCAGCCACTGAGGCCCAGAGCAGGCAGATGGAGCTGGGAGGTGGCCAGAGCTGGGGTGTGAACCGCAGGCCGCCTGCCTGCAGAGCCCTGCTCTCAGCCACCACACCCACCTGTGCGTGAATGGTGCTGTGGTCAGCAAAGGACTCCCCGCAGCCAACGTAGGGGCAGGCGACCTGGGGAGAGGGGAGGGCAGCAGATGGCATCAACCCAGCAAGTCTCCGACCCCACCCCAAAGACGCCGCCCCTCTCCGCCCACCAAGACCTGCATGGGAGTGGGACCGTCACGCTGGGGGAACATGGTCTACACCTGCAGTTTGTGCTGGGCAGGGTGCCCTGGAAGACCACTCTCCCACGAGGAACCCAGGCAGGGTGCAGCTGCGGCCTGGCTGCTGGGATCCCAGACCTTCTCCCTCCACCAGAACCCTTTTTCTGATGAGCTAGTTATTGGGGCCAACATGTGTGGTGGGCAACCCTAGACTGCAGAACCATTTCTTTTCTTTTTTTTTTTTTTAAGATTTTATTTATTTGAAAGATAAATGTGACGCAGCAGGTTAAAGCTCTGGCTTGAAGCACCGGCATCCCATATGGGCGCCGGTTCAAGAGCCAGCTGCTCCACTTCTGATCCAGCTCTCTGCTGTGGCCTGGGAGAGCAGTGGAAGATGGCCCAAGTGCTTGGGCCCCTGCACCCACGTGGGAGACCCAGAAGAAGCTCCTGACTCCTGGCTTTGGATCAGCTCAGCTCTGGCTGTTGTGGTCATTTGGGAGTAAACAGTGGATAGAAGCCTTCTCTCTCTCTCTCTGCCTCTCCTTCTCTCTCTGTATAACTCTGACTTTCAAATAAATAAATAAATCTTTTATATATATAAAAAAAAAGAGTCGGGGAGAGAGATATTTTCCACCCACTGGTTCAGTCCCCAAAGAGCCGCGATGGCTGCAGCTGGGCCAGGCCAAAGCCAGGACACTAGAACTCCACCTGGGTCTCCCGCATGGGTGCAGGGCCCAAGTACTTGGGCCATCTTCCGCTGCTTTCCCAGGAGCATTAGCAGGGAGCTGGATGGGAGGTGGAGCAGCCGGGACTCACACCAGCACTCATATAAGGACGCCAGCGTCACAGGCAGCGGCTTAACTTGCTGAGTCACAACTCCGGCCTGGCACACGGGATGTGCAGTGAGTCCGGAATAAGCAGCGAGGTGGTGGGGGCCGTGGCGTACACGCCCCTGAGGACCCTGTCTGGGGCCTTGCACTTTCCCATCCCAGAGCTGCCCACCCTCCTCCCAGCTCCAGGGCCTCCCCTGCAGGCCTCTGCCCTTGGCAACCACAGCTGCCCATCACGCCCACCTGCCCGTCACACCCACCTGCCCGTCACACCCACCTGCCGTCAGCACAGGCAGGGGAGTCTCAGAACAGGCACCGTTTTCTGCATAAGGTTCCCACACCTGTCTCTGGAGGGGCTGTGGGGTCCCCCAAGGCAGGGCCAGGCCTCACATCCTGTGGTCCCCTGGGGGCCTGGACAGTGTCCCGCCTCGAAGTCTACTTCCCCCTGGCTGACAGGTCCGACGGGAGTAGCCATACTGGGTGCGTTCACCCCCGACCCCTGCGGGCCATCTCATTTATACCTGTGCTTTTTTTTTTTTTTTTTGGACAGGCTGAGTGGACAGTGAGAGAGAGTGAGTGAGAGAAAGGTCTTCCTTTTTCTGTTGGTTCACCCTTCAATGGCTGCTGCAGCCGGCACACCGCACTGATCCAAAGCCAGGAGCCAGGTGCTTCTCCTGGTCTCCCATGGGGTGCAGGGCCCAAGTACTTGGGCCATCCTCCACTGCACTCCCGGGCCACAGCAGAGAGCTGGCCTGGAAGAGGGGCAACCGGGACAGAATCCGGTGCCCGACCAGGACTAGAACCCGGTGTGCCAGTGCCGCAGGCGGAGGATTAGCCTAGTGAGCCCCGGCGCCGGCCTGTGCTGTTCTCTTGTCTAAAGAAATTTTAAGTAACGGCCATTGCTAGTGTGATTGTAAAATGAAACACATACTCGAGGTCCATTTGAAAAAGGCTACAGATGTACAAAGAAAAAAAATGACCTGTAATTCCACCACCCAGAGGAACCGTCAGCTTCCGACACGTCGGCTTTTACTCTTATTAACCGAGTCATCAAAGCACCACTGGGGCCCGGGGCCACACAGCCCATCACAGTACGGACCCCACGGGCGTGGCACAGGCCCCTCCTATGCAGGTGAGGGAACAAAGGCCGGGGAGGGGCAGGGCTCCAGGCCAGGCGCCGCCACCGCTCACTCGTGCACACAGAGACGGATCCTTCGGCGCGAGCCTTAGCCCACCTGCTCGCCTCTCTCTCGTCACTTTTACCACTGCCAGAGCGGCCGGCCAAGGACGCACTCACCCGTGGCCCTGTGCCCCTGCCCAGAGTTTCCGACGGTGCCCACGGGCGACACAGGAGCTACAGGGGGTTCCTTACCTGAAGACAGGCCCACAGGTTTGGTCCGGTGACACCACATGACTGGCAAGTTCCCTGGAGAGACAGAGTGGAGCGTGAGCGAGCGCGGGGACTCCGGTCCTGCCTGGAGGGCGTCGCACGCACGGCTCCACCCGCCTGAGGCTCACTCGCCCGCCGGGTCTCTGCAGCACCCCACCCACCCGAGCAAGCTTCCCCCGGGCACGGTACCTGTCACTGTTCAGATTCTTTTAATTTTTAAATTTTCAAGATTATTTATTTATTTGAAAGTCAGAGATAGAGAGGCAGAGACACAGAGAGAGGTCTTCCATCACAGGTTCACTCCCCAAGTGGTCACAATGGCTGGAGCTTTGCTCATCCAAAGCCCCGAGCCAGGAGCTTCCTCCTGGTCTCCCACGTGGGTGTAGGGCCCAAGGACTTGGGCCATCCTCTACTGCCTTCCCAGGCCACAGCAGAGAGCTGGATTGGAAGTGGAACAGCCAGGACTAGAACCGGCGCCCATATGGGATGCCGGCACGGCAAGTGGCAGCTTTATCCTCTACGCCACAGCACCGGCCCCCAGATTTTTTTTTAATCCTATGTCTGTAAAACATTTGAAATAAAATCATTTGAAATATAAACAAGCAGATCCCTCATAGACTCCCTCACCTTCCTCTCCACTCCTCTCCTCTCTCTGCCTTTTCCTCTCTATAACTTACTTACATATTTATTGGAAAATTATTTATTTGAGAGGCCGAGTTACAGAGAGGGAGACACAGGAACATTCCATTTGCTGGTTCACCCCTCAAGTGCCCACAGCGGTGAGGCTGGGCCAGGCCAAAGCCAGGAGCCTGGAACTCCAGCTGGTCTCCCACGTGGGTGCAGAGGCCCACGTACTTGGGCCATTTTCCACTGCCTTCCGAGGGCACTAGCAGGGAGCCGGATCGGGGGAGCAGCTGGGACTCGACCAGCGCTTAATGCGTCTCAGGCGGCGGCATAGCCAGCTCCTCCACCACGCCAGCCCCTCCACTCGCTTTCCTGCACTTCCTGAAGCCTCTCTCACCGTTCAGATCTGAGACACGTGGTCAGCCTGGGCTACACCTGTGAGGCCAGAGGACCTGGCACGTCCATCACCGTATCTGCTGACCACAGAAAGCACCCGGTTGCTGGTGGTCTGCTGACTGGGCCTCTCCTTGCCTACCCATATCTCTCTCCCCTTCTTGCTTTAATGACAGAACACGTGAGTCTTAACGAAGCTCACGGCCAGCCAGCTGCAGGCAACGTTGCCCAGCTCCCCTGTATCAGGGCTCGGGTCTCACCAAGGAGATGGCAGAGAGAGGGCTGCGTGCCACCTGAGCCGTGTGCCACCTCTGTGTGCCTCCTCTGAGCCGTGTGCCACCTCTGAGCCGTGTGCCATCTTTGCCCTTCTCTTTATTTTTTTATTTTTATTTTTTGACAGGCAGAGTGGACAGTGAGAGAGAGAGACAGAGAGAAAGGTCTTCCTTTGCCGTTGGTTCACCCTCCAATGGCCGCCACAGCCGGCGCGCTGTGGCCAGCGCACCGCGCTGATCCGAAGGCAGGAGCCAGGTGCTTCTCCTGGTCTCCCATGGGGTGCAGGGCCCAAGCACTTGGGCCATCCTCCACTGCACTCCCAGGCCACAGCAGAGAGCTGGCCTGGAAGAGGGGCAACCGGGACAGAATCCGGTGCCCTGACCGGGACTAGAACCCGGTGTGCCGGCACCGCTAGGTGGAGGATTAGCCTATTGAGCCGCGGCGCCGGCCTGCCCTTCTCTTACTATGTGCTGGAACGCAGATGTGATGGCTGGAGAGGAAGCAATCCCCTTGGAGTCAGACGAAAGCCACGTGTTGAGAAAGCAGAGCCCCATCTACTTCTGGCCAGTTCTGTGCGCACAGGGTCTCTGTTACCGCAGTTTCAACGGTGCCCTACATAGTTCTGTCTGTGCGTGTCTAGGACAGCCACTGCCAGCCGAGATCCTACAGCAACTGTGAGGTGGGCGCTGAGTGGGCTCTCGGCAGCAGCTGCGTGATCAGGCGCCGTCACAGGGAGAGCTGACACCTGCCGAGGCACTACGCCGAGCCGGGCATCCAGCGAGGCTTCGTACGCGGCCCCGGGAACTCTCGGCACCACCTGGGCAGCAGGCCCCACCAAAGCCTCCTCCTCACAGATGAGAACGGGGGCTCGGCGGCCTCCCTGTGCAACGGAGCAGCCTGGGCCCCCGAGCACCAAGGTCATCAAGCCTCCCCCGAGAAGGGCTGGGCGCCCTGCCCACCGCGGCCTCCACGGGAACTTCCCTCTCCCTCGGCCCGGACACAGTGCGGCCCCGCACTCCCCAGTGCACCTGTCCTGATGCGTTCAGTCACCTTCACTATAAACGCATCGTGTGCTCTCGCAGAAACTCAACGGTAAACACGAGGGGACTTCGAAAAGCTCGTGGGAAAGGAAGGAAGAAGATAAAATTGTATTGGGTTCCAAGAAACTGGAAGTCCAGGCCTAGCTTTCTCACGATGTGCACTCCCCACGTGAACACGCCGCGTGTGACCTCAGCAGGCCTAGTTCTCACAATGTAACTCCCCACGTGAACACACGTGTGTGACCTGAGCACACGGGGGCACCTGGGCTACGACACTGAAGCACGGCCATCCAGACACGCTCCGCACAAAGTAGATGAGATCCGGTCACACGACACAGCTTCCCGACACTACTGACCTATCTGTGGGCATCCACCTAAGACCAATCGGAGACCAGACCTCAGGCTCCAGGATGTCCGCGAGGTGTCCCACACCAGAAGCCATGGTGTCTGCATGGGTCCGCCATGGCAGACGTGTGACATGTGCAGTGTCCCACATGGCAGACACGTGATATGTACAGGGTCCCACACCAGACACGCGGTGTGCACACGGGGTCCCACACCAGACACGCGGCGTGCACACGGGGTCCCACACCAGACACGCGGCGTGCACACGGGGTCCCACACCAGACACGCGGCGTGCGCACGGGGTCTCGCACCAGACATTGTGATTTCTTCAGCCCTCCCCTGGCTGACTGCCCCAGCTCTGTTCCTGGGCTCATGGCTCGGTGAAGGCTCCGCCCCGAGGGCTGTAACCAGCGCATTCTCCGGCATGCATTTCCCTGGGTTGCAGGCTGCAGGGACCCCAGCCCTGCTACAGAGTGGTGGGCCAGGCGTCCCCACAGCACCGGGCTCTGAAGCTCTGAGCACACTAGGACTCCGCCTCTGCCCACGGAGAAAGGGTATCCGCCCTTTCTCAGGAGCCACGCCCCGACGACGGGGGCCACGCGTGTCCCCGTCCCTGTGAGCTCCCTGTGGCAGCCCTGCACTTTCTGACATGTTAGCACAGTGCTGGTTTGTTCTGTCCCTTTCAGGACACCACGGGCCTGCACTGGCCCTGCTCCAGGCACGGACACACCTCCGGGCTGCTGGCCCAGCAGGACGGGCCCACGCTGTACCTGCTCCCAGAGGTCCACCTCTCCCCCGCCCTCAGGGCCGCCCCCATCCCTGCCTGCAGGAAGAATCCTCTCTGCGCGTGAGCCCACACGCTTGTGCACTCAGAGAAGCCAGTCAGCGGGGCAAACATTCGCATCTGAGCCTCCCGCTGCCCCTTCTCACCACACACACGAAGCAAAGTCTCGCCGAGAGCAGCTACTCCCACGGCCAGCTCGGCCATCCGGGGCTCAACAGAGGACCTGGCAGGATGTCCAGGAATCGGACCCCATGTGTCCTGCACCCCGCCCTGCCCACATACACCTCACATTCTGTGAGACACGGCCTGTGTTGGTGGGAGGCTGCAGAGTCCACAGGGCCACTCAGCAAGGACCAGTCCCCGGGTCCACGCCGTGACTCACGATGCAAGGAGACGCAGATTGACCAGGCTGAAGAGGACGCCACGACCCACTGCTCTGGGACGAAGCAACCCCGGCACCCACTGTCCATGTGAGAAAGGGAAACATGAAACCTGAGGCCGCCTGCTTGTATTCACATACAGGAACCGGAAAGGCAGGAGGGAGGGCGTGCCCGGGGAGGGGCTTCCTGCCACCCACCTGCTCACAGTCCCTCCCTCTGAGCCACGCGAACAGCACAAGTGACATCGAAAGTGCGTGTCTTCCCTCTCAGAGGGGACGCCGCCCTCCCAGCCCCACGCCCTGCCCCACCCCCACCCCCAGGGCTCCGGGGGCAGCGCTCATTCCACCGCCCGGAGGCTGGCCCTGTGCGCCTGGCCAGCTGCTAATGGACTGACAGCATCAGTGGCTCCCAGGTGGCCCGGCTGAGACTGTAATTCACGGCTGCTAGGACACAGCCCCACTTCCACAGGAGGCCTCTGAACAGACGCCGGCGCTCCCGTTTACACAGAAGGCCGCGGAGGCCATGCCCCGGGCCCACAGGCCTGATCCGTTACCTTAGACTTGAGCAGCAGGTCCTCTTTGGTCACCTCCCCTATGGAGTCCAGGTGAGGGCAGAGTTCCCTGGAGTCCCCCATAGTGGCCCGGGCTCACCTACGAGAGGACACACGCGATTCAAGGTTACTGGCAGCCACTGCTGGTGGGAGCCGGGGAGGGCGGGGGAAGGAGTCCTGGCTCTGCACAGAGCAGTGGGGGACGCAGGGGGGACGCTGGACCTCCGAGCCTCACTCTCCATGACTGAGGATGTCAGAACCCGGCACAGGGCCACCCTAGGGCGAGCACTGGGCCAGCAGTGGGTGAGATGAGAGAATAACTGGTAGGGAGGACAAAGGCCCTGCCTGCGTTCAGGTTGCCACCTGCCAAAGAACCCACAACCGCTGCTCTTTCAGGAGGCCAAGTCCAGGGGCCCACCGCTGCCAAGTGCACGGGTGGGGAGGGGACAGCGTGGAGAGGCTGGGTGTCAAAAAGGCAAGTGGCAGAGGCTGCCTCCCGACCCTGGGAGCCAGCAGGACTGGCAGGGGCCTCCGTGAGGCCAAGTGCCCAGGCAGGGCCCTCACGTCCCGGAGAGCCCCACCTGCCGCCGCCTGAACACCCGATTCCGGGGCAGCCAGCGAGGCGGCACACCTCTGGAGGACGTGTCCCGGGAGCAGGGGGTCGTCAGGAAGCACAGCTCTGGGCGACAGGCTTCAAGCAAGGGCGGAGAAACAGCTTTGTCGGTTTGTGTAAGTGACACGCGTCCATCACAGAGAGATCAAAGTAAAACGGGGACACATCGCTGGTGACCTCGGGGCAAACGTCCACCCCGCACTCCTCTGCCGGTGGCCTTTTTCTCTTTTAGGTCAGATTTTAGAGATTTCAGCCTTGGGAAACGAACACTGCTTTTGTAGGCGCCTCCGGCGGGGCCAGAAGCCCCGTGTGGGGAGGGGGTCGGTCACACACACCAGGGGGCACCCACAGAGCTGGCGGGGTCTGGGAGAGCCCGTGGGTGGCACCAACGTCACTACTGACATCTCAGTGACGTGTCGCCGCGGGGTCAAAGGCACACAGAACCGACACCCTGGTGTATTGTTTACAACCTCCTGTGAATCTGTTTTTGTTTTTTTTTTTTTTTGTTTTTTTTTGACAGGCAGAGTGGACAGTGAGAGAGAGACAGAGAGAAAGGTCTTCCTTTGCCGTTGGTTCACCCTCCAATGGCTGCCGCGGCCGGCGCACCGCGCTGATCCGATGGCAGGAGCCAGGTGCTTCTCCTGGTCTCCCATGGGGTGCAGGGCCCAAGCACTTGAGCCATCCTCCACTGCACTCCCTGGCCACAGCAGAGAGCTGGCCTGGAAGAGGGGCAACCGGGACAGAATCCGGCGCCCCGACCGGGACTAGAACCCAGTGTGCTGGCGCCGCAAGACGGAGGATTAGCCTAGTGAGCTGTGGCGCCGGCCTGTAATTATTTCAAAACACACTTAAAAATAACTGAGTAGTTTTTCCAGCTGCCTGGCGTCTTCAGCAGAACCAGACCCAGGAATCTGGCCGTTGATTAGCGCTCCACTCTGCTGCCAAGAAAGGCCCAAACCAGCCACAAAAGCAAATGGAGCCAAGAGCCATCCCGTCGAAGGCAGGGCTGTGTCGAGGACCCCAGGCCCCCATGGTCCCCCCGCCGTGGCCCACACTGCAGAGGCAGCTGGGGCATGACCGGCCCACACACCCGGACACCAGGCACTGACCAAGCTGGGCGTCAGCCCCGAGGCACGCTACCTGCTGCAACCTCCCATAGTGCCCAGCTCCACACTCCAGGGCACCAGCCCTTGTCTAGAGGCCTCACAGACAGGCACAGTCCGCTAACAGGAAACCCAAGTTAGCTGGGCTCACTGGCGCCCTTTTAACTCGCAGGGAATCTGAACGGGCAAAGATGGACACAGCTGCGACTCACCCCGGCTCCGCGCCTGGCCTCGTCCATGAATATCTACAGCCAGTCTTGTCTCTACCTCCGACTTCCTCTTGCCTTTTTTTAAGATTTTTTTTTTTATTTGAAAGGCAGAGTTACAGAGAGGTGGGGGGGGGCAGACATCTCCCTCCCTGGTCTGCACTCGAGGGGTGCACGTGGGAGCGGAGCTGGGGGCCTACCTCTGGGCGGAGCGAAGCCCACAGCAAGCGGCCAGCATTCACATTCTCCCAGGACAGCCGGCAGTGACGGGCTGCGGTGGTCTGGGGTGACAGGCGACCGTGGCCAAGGAACCTGGGGGACGAACCAGTGCGTTACAAGCAGGTCCTGTTATTCAAAAACCACTCTTACCACCAAAAGAAAGCTAAAAACAGCACAGAACTCCTCGCATCAGGGGCAGGTGAACTTCTCCATGGCTGGACGCTCTCCTTTCCACCCGCAGGCACAGTAAAACCCCACCACCCCTGGGACAGCTAAGAAGGCCTGGGCAGAGTTGGCACAGAGGCTCCGCCCCTCCTGGGTCCAGGAGCGCAGGGCCCTCCAGCGGTCACCACCAGGCATCACCTTTGAGATCCTTCAGACAGGAGACCTCGAACGGCATGCAGAGGGGGCCATGGGGCCTTCCTCAGGCTGCCACGGCCTGGCCGGGCCCTCTGGACAGGACGGCCGGGCCCCTCGGATCATCCTTAGAGCTCAGGGCCCCTGGCCCCCAGGTCATCAGTGAGCTCAGGCTATGGCACCACAGGGCTCATCGGCATGGCTGCAGCCCCCCTTGGCAGGCAGGGCAAAGAGGGAGAGGCAGTTAGAAGCTAACGTTTAAAAGAGTCACATGACAATGACAGGGTTCAAGGTTCTAAATTCCAGCCCTTCTTATGTGAACACTTGAAGACAGGTTTCTTGGTTTGCTTTTTTTTTTTTTTTATCCTTTCTGTGGAGGCCAAGGGCCCTGAGTTGGCATCAGTCCTATGCTATTTTAAGCTGCAGTGTGTGGTGTTCTTAGCATCTGTGGTATGTGCCCTGACTGCAGCTGGACGGTTGGCAACCGTGGAAGCCCGGTATGACCTTGGTACCTAGGACCAGGATGACGGCAACAGGCCCACTCTTTCTTGAAAAGTTTATTTATTTATTTGAAAGGCAGAGGCAAAGAGAGATCTTCCCCAAATGGCCACAACAGCCAGGGCTGGGCCAGGCCAAAGCCGGGAGCTTCATCCAGGTCTCCCCCGTGGGTGCAGGGTCAAAAGGAGTAGGGCCATCTTCTACTGCTTTCCCAGGCCATAGCAGAGAGCTGATCAGAAGAGGAGCAGCTGGGACTCGAACCGGTGCCCATATCTGATGCCAGCACTGCAGAGGTGGTGGCTTTACACGCTACGCCACAGCGCCAGCCCCTTAAAAATTCTTAATTCATGGGCCAACCAGAACAACCCTGTCCCGCTGCCTCAGTTTCCCAAGCTCTGTTCTGAATCACCAGGCTTCTCAGCTTCCAAACGCCAGCCGGGAACGCTGCCATTCCATATCCAACTGCACACAAATCACCAACAGCTTCAACAGCGTAAGCAGCAGGGAACACAAATCCAGTAAATAAACAAGGCCGTGTGCAGAGACCTAACAAGGACATTCTCTGCACCACTGTTAGTAAAAGGAGGGAAACTGGGTGTGCGTGAGCCCCAGCAGGCCACTGGGCAGACAACACCTGCTGCTGCACCATACAGGCAGCCACTAAGAACCGGGACGGGGGCTGGTGCTGTGGGCTAAACCTCCACCCACTGTCCTGGCTGCTCCTCTTCCCATCCGGCTCCCGCTGTGGCCTGGGAAAGCAGTAGAAGATGGCCCAAGGGCTTGGGTTCCTGTACCCACGTGGGAGACCCAGAGGAATCTCCTGGCTCCTGGCTTTGTATTGGCTCAGCTGTGGCCGTTGTAACCATTTGGGGAGTGAACCAGCAGATAGAAGACCTTCAGTCTCTCCCTCTTTCTGTCTGTAACTCTACCTCTTAAACAAATAAATGAAAAATCATAAAAAAAAAAAAAAAAAAAGAAAGAAAGAAAGAAACCGGGGCAGGAGCTTGGTGTGGTGGGAAAGACTCCACCTGGGCCGCCTGCACGTCTCCCGACAGTGCCCGAACTGCAGTCCTGCCTCTGTTCCCAGACCAGCTGCCTAGGGGCAGCAGGGCATGGCTCAAGCAGCTGGGCCCCTACTGCCCACATGGGAGACCTGGACTGAGTTCCCAGTCACTGCCCACATCGGTGGCAGGGACCCAGCTCTCTGAGCCATCGTGTGCTGCCTCCCAGGATGCATCAGGAAGAAGCAGGGATGGGCGGTGGAGCCAGGACTCGAGAACCAGGCACTCAGATAGGGGATGCAGGTGCCCAAAGTGGCAGCTTATTTTTTTTTTATAAATTAATATGATCTAGCACTTTTTAAAATTTTATTTTACAGGCAGAGTGGACAGTGAGAGAGTGAGAGTGAGAGAGAGAGAGAGAGAGAGAAAGGTCTTCCTTTTGCCGTTGGTTCACCCTCCAATGGCCGCCGCGGCTGGCGAGCTGCGGCCGGCACACCGCGCTGATCCGATGGCAGGAGCCAGGTGCTTCTCCTGGTCTCCCATGGGGTGCAGGGCCCAAGCACTTGGGCCATCCTCCACTGCACTCCCGGGCCACTGCACTCCCGGGCCACAGCAGAGAGCTGGACTGGAAGAGGGGCAACTGGGACAGAATCCGGCACCCCGACCGGGACTAGAACCCGGTGTGCCGGTGCCGCAAGGCGGAGGATTAGCCTGGTGAGCCGCGGCGCCGGCCCAAAGTGGCAGTTTAACAGCTTCACCCCATAGCTGCACCCACAGCAGGCTTGAAAAAGTCACTTGAAAGGCAGAGTAGCAGACCCAGGGGATGAGGGGGGACAGAGACACAGAGAGATCTTCCATCTGCTGGTTTATTCCCCAAATGCCTGTAATAGGCAGGGTTGGAAACTCCAACAGGGCCCCTACACGGGCGTCAAGGACTGAGAACCTGAGCCATTACCCGCTGCCTCCCAGGGTGTGCATTAGCAAAGTGTGGGATCGGAAGTGAAGGGAGCACGCGATCCCAGGCACTCCGACACGGGAGGCAGGCGTTCCAACAGGGGCTCAACCGCTACGCCACCACGCCCATTCCCACCCCAGCAGGCTTTTAACAGAAATGGTCGAGCTGATTATAGAGTGCATATGGAAACAAACAAACCAAGACTTAGCACAGTCAAAACATTTTTAAAAAGAACAAAGTTGGAGGACTTAGACCATCTGACTTCAAGACTCTAAAGCTACAATAAACAGCACCGAGTGGCGTCATCTCTTAGACTCCAGCATGAGACCTGAACACACGAGGACTTCAAAGTCAACAGAAAGGTGGAGTTAAGGGTAACGTTTTTATTTTAGTGCCCAAAAAAATCCCTCAAAAATCTGTAGTTGTCTTCATAGTACACATTTTCCATGAGGTTTCTGAAGCGCACTCATACACAGTCAAGTGACTTTCAACAGAGACGTTAGCATAATTCAATGGGCAAAAGATGGACTTTTCTTTTTTTTTCTTTTTCTTCTTTTTTTTTTTTTTTTTTTTTTTACAGGCAGAGTGGACAGTGAGAGAGAGAGACAGAGAGAAAGGTCTTCCTTTTGCCATTGGTTCACCCTCCAATGGCCACCACGGCCGGCGCACTGCAGCCGGTGCACCGTGCTGATCCGAAGGCAGGAGCCAGGTACTCATCCTGGTCTCCCATGGGGTGCAGGGCCCAAGCACTTGGGCCATCCTCCACTGCACTCCCGGGCCACAGCAGAGAGCTGGCCTGGAACAGGGGCAACCGGAACAGAATCCGGCACCCCGACTGTGACTAGAACCCGGTGTGCCAGCGCCACAGGTGGAGGATTAGCCTAGTGAGCCGCGGCGCCGGCCAAGATGGACTTTTCAACAGTGGTGCTCAGATAACAACATCCATGTGGAAGAAACATGAACTAACCCCTACCCCGTGTCATACACAGGGATCGGGAGAAGCAGGCCTGTGTGCAGTGGGAAGCCAGCATCCCGGATAGGCGTGACCGGGAGTGCCAGCTCAAGTCCTGGCTCCCTAGCCTCCGACCCAGGATCCCGGGAATGCAGCTGGGAAGAAGTGGGTGAAGGCCCAAGTACTTGGATTCCTGATATCCTCATGGGACACCCCGGTGCAGTTTCTGGCTCCCGGCTTCAATCCGGCCCAGTCCCGGCCGTTGCAGGCATTTGGGGAGTGAACCAGGATGGAAGCTCTGTCTCTTTCCCCTTCTTTCCCTCCCTCTTTCTGTCACTCTGCCTTTCAAATAAAGTAAGTGTTAAAAAAAAAAAAATAATGGTCAATGAGCACATGAAAACACACTCGACATCATCGTCGTTAGAGAAACCCAAGGTAAACCCCGAGCTAACACCTCACACTCCCTAGATCAGAAACTGGAAGACAATTCCAAGTGTTGCTGAACTGATGGATTCTCATGTAGTCTGAGAGAGGGTTAAATGGTGTAAAAAGCTTTGGAAAGCAGTTTGGCAATCTCGTATAAAGCTAAACATCTGAGGGTACATCAAAGAGTTTGTGGGAAATGTGAAATCCAAACACAGAATCTTCATAATACATGTTTTTGATGAACTTTTAGAAGATCCCTAGAATGCACGGATTTCAATTTTTTGCACCAAAACAGGCTTTTTAAAAAAGATTTATTTAATTTATGTGAAATAAAGAGTTACAGAGAGGTAGGGGCAGAGAGAGGTCTTCCATCCGCTGGTTCACTCCCCAGATGGCCGCAACAGCAGGAGCTGCACCGATCCGAAGCCAGGAGCCAGGAGCTTCTTTTGGGTCTCCCACATGGGTGCAGGGGCCCAAGCCCTTGGGCCATCTTCTACTGCTATCCCAGGCCATGACAGAGAGCTGGATCGGAAGAGGAGCAGCCAGGACTGAACCAGCGCCCATATGGGTTGCTGGCACTTTGGGCCAGGGCTTTAACCCACTGCGCCATGGCGCTGGCCCCAATAGGCTTACCTTTAAACCCATTTTTCAGGAACCTGTTGAAACGTGCTCGTGCCCCTAGCATATGACCTTACAATTCCACTTGCAGGTAGACAGAGAGGAGACGCGAGAACGCCAGCGTCCACATCTCACACTTTCCACAGGAGCTTCAGGAAACAGAACACAGGCCCAGACAGGCCTCCCTGCGCACAGGACCTGGCCCTCCCTCCGTGGGCGGGCACTCAGGCCAGTCGCTCAGATTTCCCACTGATCCACACGGCACCAGACACAGCGTGTGTTATGGCCGTGCTCCCGAGAGAGAAGACTGAAACAGGAACGGAAGTCACAGGCCCACGTCACACAGAAGGGCCCCCATTGCTCCTCACTGGGGCCCCGCAAAGCCCTGGCGCCCAAAGGCGCTGGTTAAGTCAGGCACTCCGCAGGGCACTGACGCGGCAGTTCTGATTTTCAGGTGGCTCTAAGACCCCAGCCCCCCGCTTCAAGAGGGACGGCAGCCTCAGGACCCGTGCCGAGCCCCACGGCGCCCTGCCGCAGAGGCAGCTGGTCCTGCTGGACCCCGTCCCCGCCGCAAGTCCCACCTCCCCGTGCCTGCAAGAGCCCCTTCTCAGTGAAGCGGAGGGACTGTTCCAGAGAGCAAGACACGAAAAGGACTCTGGGGGTGGGTGTTGTGGTGCAGCCGGTCAAGCTGCTGCTTGGGACACCTGCCTCCCACATCCAAGTGCCGGTGGGAGGGCGCGAGTCCCAGCCACGCCCTCGCTTCTGATCCAGCTTCCTGCTCACACCCCCAGGGGGCAGTAGATGATGGCTCCAGAACTTGGGTTCCTGCCACCCATGCGGAAGACCCGGATGGAGTTGCTGGTTCCTGGCTTTGGCCTGGCCTAGCCCTGGCTGTGTGGACATGTGGGGAGTAAACTGGAGAACGGAAACACCTGTCCCTCTGTCTTCCACATAAATAAACAATCTTTTAAGAAGAGAGAGACCTCAGGGGCCAGAACTGCGGCCTAACAGGTTAAACCACCACACGCAGCGCTGGCATCCCACACAGGTGGAGTCCAAGTCCTGGTTACACAGACACTGGAGGTGCCGAGACTGCTCCAGCTCACAAGGCGAATGTGTTAGATGAGACAGGCGGAGACTTCCAGACCCAGGACGGGCAGGGCCTGCACCACGCCCCTCATAGCAGGAAGCTGGTACAGAAGACATGATGACTCTACACCCATCAGCATCCCTTAGGAGTAGGGGAATGGAGTCTCTCAGCCGGGAATGATATAGGCAGGCATACAAGATAAAACGGATCAGGTTTGTGAGCTGGGAGACCACGCCTTCACCACGCCCCTGTGTGACCTCATGCCCCTACCTGGCCACACCTGTGTGCCTACCTGCCAATCAGGTTAACTAACCACTCCCCTTTGGAAGCAGATTAAAGGCCTGGGACACAGTGGGCCTGCCCTTTTGCCATTGTGGGCCCTTGCTGCCCTGCACCTCCAGGGCGCGTGGCCTCTGGGCCACCCACCCCAAGCTTCCTGGCCTATACGCTCCTCCATGTGGCTGGCTCCTTAAAGAAAAGTGGGATGCACAGAGAAAGGGTGCTCCAAGAACAAGACCCAGGTTCAGGCCCCAGGAGCGGCTGGACCACCACGCTGCTGCGTCAGCAAGCCGCCAGGCCCGGAGCAGATCTGGCTGGGTGTGCTCGCCCCCCAGGCCCACCAGACCCTCCTCTCCTGGGGGCCAAGAGCAGGAGCGGGGGCAGGGCTGGGACGTCGGGAAGGGCACCAATGCCTGGCCCCAGCGAGATTTCCAAGATGCTTCATCCTGATAAGGGCTGGACTGGAGTGAGGGCAAAGGTGCTCCCCCTGCCCCCACGGGACCAAGTTCGGGTGGGACCTGGGGAGGGACGGCCACTCGACAAGGGCAGGACAGGCCGCACGTCCACCGCGCCCGGCTGCCTCGGGTGCCGTTACTCAGCATTTCCCAGGGCTCCGGGCCAAGCTCCTCCTCTCAGGGCAGAGCCAGGCCCTCAGGGCAGAGGATGCCCACCAGCCCTGCCGGGCCGGCCTCCCACACCCCCACGCTCCCCCTGCCTCTCAGCACGTGTGGCTTTTTTCCCTGCTTCCTGTCTCTCCATTCCCCCAAGTCCCAGACACAGCCCACACCCCCTCAGCCCAGCCTGAGCTTCCTGCGAGCCCAGCATCCGCCGAGCCGCCAAGCACAACTCAGCCCCCACCACGCCCTCGAGGTCTCTCCCGGCCCTCACTGACAGGCCTGTGTCTGGATCCTCACGACCACTCTGGGAGACAGCAGTGTCTCAAGCTCAGTCCACCTCCATCCAGGAGAAACTGGGGCTCAGCAGGCCGGGCAGCTGATGAGGTCATCACAGGGTCCCGGCTGAGGTCATCACAGGCTCCCGGCTGAGGTCATCACAGTGTCCCGGCTGAGGCCATCCCCCGGCTCCCGGCTGGCGTCATCCCCCAGCTCCTGGTTGAAGTCATCACACAGCTCCCAGTGAGGTCATCACATGGTCCCGGCTGAGGTCATCACAGTTTCCGGCTGAGGCTACCACTCGGCTCCCGGCTGGCGTCATCCTCCAGCTCCCGGCTGAGGTCATCACAGTGTCCTGCTGAGGTCATCACAGGGTCCTGGCTGAGGTTATCACAGTGTCCTGCTGAGGTCATCCCCCGGCTCCCGGCTGAGGTCATCACACAGTTTCTGGCTGAGGCCATCCCCCGGCTCCTGGCTGAGGTCATCACACAGTTTCCAGATGGCGTCATCACGCGGCTCCCGGCTGAGGTCATCACAGGCTCCCGGCTGAGGTCATCACAGTGTCCTGGCTGAGGTCATCCCCCGGCTCCTGGCTGAGGTCATCACACAGTTTCCGGCTGGCGTCATCACGCAGCTCCAGGCTGGTGTCATCTCCCGGCTCCGGGCTGAGGTCACCGTTCAGGAGCTGAACCCAGGACTGCTGTCAGCGCCCCAACAGCCCCCGGCCAGCCTGGCCTACGGGTGAGCTCCCCAAACACCCGCCCACCAGGAAAAGCCTCACAGGCAGCCCCTCTGAGCCTCCCTTCCCAGTGCGTCCTCTACAGTGGGCAGCCCTGAGCCTAGGCCAGCATCTGCGCAGCCCAAAGCCTGGCCCTACCCTTGCACCGGGCTCTGAGAGCCACTCGCTGGGAGCAGTCAGCGGTCGGGGGCAGCGACCAGCCACAGGAAGCCTCAAATCCTGCACCAAGCAGGAGGCCAGACGGAGACGACTCGGAACCGACCCAGACTTGCGTCCCGGCCACGGCCACTGAGGGCCAGGCTCCTAGGGCCTGAAATCAGCAGCTGGCTGCTCAGGTGACGCAGCCGGCGTCTGGCAGCCGGCGTCTGCCTGGCGATCAGGGCTTAATGGGATTTACGAGCATCCGTCTCCCTCCCACTCCGCGAAATCGCTGTCAGCCGGCATCCACATCACCCGCACTCGCTCTTGTCCCAGAGGGCAGCTGTCTTTGTTTCAAAGTCTTTGTAACAAATGGGAGCTGGTCTTCCAGAAACTTCTGTGTCTTTGATCCATGTTTGCTTGCTGGAGCCAAAGAGAACTGTCATTTTTTCTGTATCTTTAAATATTTGTTCTCTGCTTTCAAGTCTTCTCCGAGACTTCTCTTTTAATGATTTATGGGGAAGGCAGAGAGCTCCCATGTGCTGATTCACTCCCCGAGTGCCCCCACCACAGCCAGGGCTGCGCCAGGCCAGGCCCTCAATCCAGGTGGCCCACAGGGGGCAGGGCCCACACATGGGGGGCAGGGCCCAGCTACCTCGAGCTGCTTCCTCCCAGGGAGCCCACTGACAGGGGTGGGGTTGGGGCTTGAACCCAGGCACTCCCGGAGGGGGGGGGCAGGGGTCCCGGGGGCTGCTCGGGCTGGGCCAGAAGCGCGAGCCAGCCGGGCTGCTGTCTGCTGACCTGCGGGCTTTCCAGCACTGCACGTGTCCCCCGGTCAGGACTGGAGCCCACCGCACGTACTCTACAAACACCTTTGTCAAATGAAATGAAATTAAAAAAATGTTCAGACCCAAAGGCCCCAAAGCCCCCAAGCAGCTGAGGGTCTGAGAGGCTCACCACATGGCAGAGGGCTGGGAAAGGGCGGAGCCGCCCCGGGACGGACGAAGGCTGGGGCGGGGGGAGCCTGCCCAGACCCAGGGGGTGAGCCGGCAGAACCGGGTCTTGAACCCAGGGCCTGCAGTTCGGGCCTGTGCGCTGTCTGCCTCATCACCCTTCCGACCACATACCAGAACGCGCTGACTGAAGCCTGGCGCCCGACCCCCTTCCTCCCCAAGCACCCATCAGAGCACCCTGCATGTCACTCGACCCGGGATCTGCACCCGGACACGTCTCACCGAGAGCAGCGCCTGCCCACGCAGCAAATGCCCGATGGACTCTGCTGAAGGCTAACACTGGCTCCGCTCACCTCGCTGGATGCCACACGGTACCCAGCCAGCGCTCCATCGAGGTCCAGGAAAGGGACCAGCAAGCCAACCCCACCCCACCCCACCCCAGGCCGGCCCTGGACAAGCAGCCAGCCACACAGACCCCACCAAGACTCTGAGCTGAGCGGAACCCAAGCTCCCTGGAGGAAGCAGCCTCATCCCCCACCCCCCAGAGGCCCTGCAGCCCCTCGGCCCCGCCGCCCCCTGCCCTCTGCTAACGGAGACTGAACCGGAGCGGCCACAGACCGCTGGGTGTCGCCGGGCTCTCCTGGAGTGGGGTGGGAAGGGGGCCCGCGAGTCCACCTTGGTGGGAGGGCCCCGATCGGGCAGCTGCAGACGGCACTGGCTGGGTGCCCACAGCACACCCACGCGTCCGGCGCGCGCCGTGTGCATCTGGGCCTGGCTGAGCCAGTGCGCCCCAGGCAGGCTTCTGAGGCTTTGCAGACACCAAGGGGCTGTGCCAAGCAGTGCCGAGGCTCCTGGCGGCCCCATGGCCAGGAGCAGCAGCACCCATCAGAGGGACCGGCGAGGCACTGCCCTGGTCCCGGCGCGGGAGCCCAGCCCAGCCTCCGCAGGCCCCGCCCTCGGCTGGGCAGCCCGGATAGCCGCGCTGGGCCCGCCGGCCCGGCTCCACCTTCAGTATCCGCACTGCAAAGCGCAAAGCGGCTGCACGCATTTCGCAGGGTTCTGAGAGCCTCCAAGGCGCCTGCCACGTAGCAAGCCACACAACCCGAGGGCCGTCTCCCGACAGCACGGGCCCGGCCGGCCCCTGGAGACGACACGGACACTCGGACCTGCGCCACGGCCGGGCGCTGCAGGAGCCCCGCGTCGCACGTCCAGTGTACGCTCCCGGCACCTCTCCGGGGCGGGGCGCTGGAGGGGCGACCCAGCCCGCGAGCTCCCGCGGCCCTCGGGGTCGGCGCTGGGGCTGTAACCCGCCACCGCCGAGCAGCGGTCATCTTTTGTCCCGCAAGAGAAAAACGCACGTCAGGGCCCCCGGGAAACCAAAGCCACAGAGCCCCGAACGCCACGCGCAAGCCTCCAACGCCGCGTCAGAAAGCAACCCGGAGGCCGGCCTCCGTCCCGGCCTGCAAGCGGGGCGCCGGCACCCCAGAGGCCCCTCACGGGCGCCGGCCGCGAAAGCCAAAAGTGGCGGCGGCGCCGAGGAGGAGGCCACGGGCTCCGCTCACCTGGCCGCGGCGTGCGGCGCCGCTGGCCCGACCAGGCCCCGACCGCCCGGAGCGGGGCCAGCTGGGGTCGCTCCTCAGGAGAAAGGCCCGGCCCCCCTGAAGCAGCCTGCGGCGGCCCGGAACTCACCTGCCGCCGCCACAGCCCCCGCCGCCGCCTGTCAGTCAAGCGAGCCCTCCGCCGCGCTGCGCAGGGTCGTGCAGTCCGCTCGGCCGCGCCCCGCCTCCTCCCCCACAGCCGTCCAATCGGGCGAGGCCGGCGCCACGGGGGGGGCGTGGTCACGCGGGGGCGGTGCTGGTCGAGGGCGGGACCTGCTGGTTGGGGGCGGGGCCAGAGGGGCCGGCGCTCTGACATCACTGCGGCGCGCCGGAAGCGGCCCCCTGCCACTGTCCAGCGGCGGGGCGCCGGGACCGCCGGCCCGGCTGCCGCTATGCCAGTCACCGGGAAGACTTTCCGGCGGCGCCGGGCCGACTCGGAGTCGGAAGAAGATGAGCAGGACTCAGAGGAGGTTCGGTGCGTTGGGGGCGGGGCTCGTGCAGACCCGGAGCAATGTGCTTGGGGGACTGACCGCCGGCCAGGCCCAGCGCGGACGCTTGAGAATTGGGGTTGTGGACGGAGAAATTGAGGCGCCTGGGGGTGAGGTAGGAGCCCCAGGGCCGGGCAGCTGCGAGCGGGCGCGTGGAGGAGCTGACTGCGGTGGGCCCAGGCGCCGGGTCGCCCTCCGGCCTCGGCAGCAGACTCAGCCTGTGCGTGGTTTTTTGTTTTTCCAGATTAAAACTGGAGGAGACCCGAGAGGTGCAGAACTTGAGGAAGAGGCCCAACGGCGTGAGGTGGGTCCTGCGGACGCGAGGAGGACGGGGCAAGGGTGACGGACACTGCCGGCCAGGGACCCGCGTTCCCGGCCGCGACGCTTAGCCGGGACGTGCCCTGAGCCCTGTAGCCCGGGGCTGTGTCCCAAAGCTACCGCACGCCAGCAACTGCCCCCGGTGAATATGGGATGCCGGCAGTGCGGGCGGCGGCTTTAACCTGCTGCGCCACAGCGCCAGCCGGGACTCCGGTTCGAGTCCTGGCTGCTCCACTTCTGATCCAGCTCTCTGCTGTGGCCTGGGAAAGCGGTGGAAGATGGCCCAAGTGCTTGGGCCCCTGCACCCGCGTGGGAGACCTGGAGGAAGCTCCTGGCTCCTGGCTTCAGCTCGGCGCAGCTCCAGCCGTTGCGGCCATCTGGGGAGTGAACCAGTGGATGGAAGACCTCTCTCTCTGTCTCTCCCCCTCTTTCCCTCTCTCCCTCTTTCCCTCTCTCCCTCTTTCCCCCTCTCTCTCTCTCTCTGTCTCTACCTCTCTCTGTAACTCTTTCAAATAAACAAATGAATCTTTTAAAACAAAAAAGATTTATTGATTTAAAGGCAGAGTTACAGAGAGAGAGATCTTCCATCGCTGGTTCACTCCCCACATGGCTGCAACAGCTGGGGCTGAGCTGAAGCCAGGAGCCAGGAGCTTCTTCCAGGTCTCCCACGCGGGTACAGGGGCCCAAGGGCTTGGGCATCTTCTACTGCTTTCCCAGTTGCACTAGCAGGGAGCTGGATCGGAAGTGGAGCAGCCGGGACTCGAACCAGCGCCCATGTGGGAAGCCAGTGCTTCAGGCCAGGGCGTTAACCCACTGCACCGACCCCAGAAAACCTTTTTGAGGGATGTTTAACATCCCAGCAGATGTACAGACTGTAGTCTGTCAGCAGCTCTCCTCCTCTGGGACACGTAGGCCGTGTAAATGTGCACCAGCCGTAGAGCCGCAGTATTATTCTCTTACACTTGTCTCCAGCTCACCTGCAGAGTCCCTTTCGGCAAAATCTTGAAAATGAGATCGCCAGGCCAGGGTGGTGTCCGCTGGTGTCCACCTCACTCAGCACCCCCTCCCCAGCACCCACAGTGCTCGTGAGCCCTGGCTCGGTCCTGGGGTCTTCCGCTGGCTCTGGTGTCTGCCTCTCAAATGCCGCCCTAAAGTGACGTCGCACCTTCAGGCCTGAGTGTGCCTGAGTGGTCTCGGGGTGTGCGAGTCCTCTCTCCTCTCTGGTTCTGCTCAGTGCTGCCGCCCTGCTGGTGGGAGAGAAGGTACAAGAAGAGACCACGCTGGTGGTAAGTATGGGGTCCTCCGCGTGGCCGCTGTTCCGTGGCCGGAAGCCCCGCCGCGTGTGCAGCTGCCTCCCTGCGCCGTCTGCTCCCCGCAGGACGACCCGTTCCAGATGAAGACGGGCGGCATGGTGGACATGAAGAAGCTGAAGGAGAGGGGCAAAGAGAAGTAAGTGCGGGCGGGCGGGGCGGCCCCTCGGCCTGCGCCCAGCTCCACGCGTGCGCCCGGCCGTTCCGCGTGACGGGGCCGCTTCTGCAGGAGAGAGGCTCACCCAGCCCACAGCCCTGGTTTCTCAGCCGCGTCTGGCGGTGGCCTGAGGTGGAAGAGACAGGCAGTGGCTGGGCGTGTGGCCTCTGCTTCTCTGTCCTCCCAGCCTCACCAGGGCGCGCTCGTGGGCGCCCCCTCTGAGCACCGCCGGCCTCAGTACCTGACCCTGGGATGGCCTGTCACCACGCGGGCCCTTGGGACCGGGCAGAAACGACACCGACTGGCAGCGAGCTCGGCGGGGGCGGGGGTGCCCCTGTGCCCGTGGTCTCTCGACCCCTGGGGGTCTAAGAGTGCTCTCAGATAGTTCACAAGCTTAAGGACCACCGCTCATTCCCCACGGGGGCGCCGGAGGCCCTGGTCTCCTGCCGGGCGTCCTGGGCTCCTCCGCGTGTCCCGCCATCCCGCAGCGTCTGCTTTCTCCGGCCCTGAGCAGGGCGTCTCCTGTGCTCGGCCTTCCTCACTGCGCAGCGCACACACACACACACACCCACGCACACACGCACACACGCCCCGCCCAGGGTGACGGCGGCTCCGCCCACTCGGCTCTGTCCCCGCTTGCAGGATCAGCGAGGAGGAAGACCTCCACCTGGGGACGTCGTTCTCCGCAGAAACCAACCGCAGGGACGAGGACGCGGACATGTAGGTGTCTCCTGGCCGCGCCCTCGGAGCTGGCATTTCTAGAATTTTCCTGGAAGACACCGAAGTTGCCCCTCCTCCCGCCTCTCGGGCTTGAGAGCTTTGCAGGCCTCTCCAGAGCCCATGAAAAGGGGCCGAGGACTGGCAGTGCTCCCGGCGCTGCCGGCGGAGCGGCGGCCTCGCCATCAGAGAGCCGGCAGCGCCTGCGGTCGGTGCTCTAGGTTGAACACTGCCGACTCCGCTTCCCCGCGGTCTGATGGGCACTTCCGGGTTGGGGCGCGGGGAGCCCTGCCCGGGCGGGGCCTGTGGTGAGCGCCCCGCCCCGCCCCCCCCCCCCCCAGGATGAAGTACATCGAGACGGAGCTGAAGCGGCGGAAGGGCATCGTGGAGTGCGAGGAGCAGAGGGTGAAGCCGCGGAGCGCGGAGGACTGCCTGTACGAGCTGCCCGAGAGCATCCGCGTGCGCTCCGCCAAGAGGACGGAGGAGATGCTGTCCAACCAGATGCTGAGCGGCATCCCCGAGGTGGACCTCGGCATCGAGTAGGCGCCGCCCACCCGCGAGTCACGTGCCCCCGCCCCGCCCCCGAGGCCAGGCCGCGCCCCGCCCCGCCCCCGAGGCCAGGCCAGGCCGCGCCCCCCCCAGCCGCCCTCCCTGGTCCCGTTTCTGGGCTACGAAGTCTGCTTTGCAGGGGGAAGGAGTACGGTGGGGGGGGTCTGGAGCCCCTTCTCTGGCCTCCAGGCTCCGCCTTAGCAGCCCCCTCCTCTGAGGCCGGTTCCCCCTGAGCAGCAGAGGGCGCCCCCTGTGCCCTCGGCCCTGCCCTGACGGCGCTGGGGCCTCCCCCGCAGTGCTAAGATCAAGAACATCATCTCCACGGAGGACGCCAAGGCCCGCCTGCTGGCCGAGCAGCAGAACAAGAAGAAGGACAGCGAGACGTCCTTCGTGCCCACCAACATGGCCGTGAACTACGTGCAGCACAACCGCTGTGAGCCCCAGCCCCCAGCCCGTGGGAGGGGTCCCGGGGCTCCTCCCCCCTGACTCTCCCCCTGACTCTCCCCTGGTCTCTCGCTGCAGTCTACCACGAGGAGCTCAACGCCCCCATCCGGAGAAACAAGGAGGAGCCCAAGGCCCGGCCCTTGAGAGTGGGCGACACGGAGAAGCCCGAGCCCGAGAGTGAGTCCCGCGGGGCCGGGCGGGGCGGGACAGAGCCTGGGCTTCAGGGCCGGGATGCCCGCGTGGAGCCCGCCCGGCCCTCCCCACGCCGCGGTGTCCCCCTCTAAGTGGGGCTGCACCAGAACGCGCCCCTGGGCGTGCGCTCGGGACGCACCAGGCTGCCGAGCGCAGAAGAGACGGCAGGAAGCTGCCGTCAGCAACCTGGAGCTACAAGTCACTCGTGTAACCGGCAGTGAGGGGCCTGCTGCGTCCACGGGCTGGGTCAGGCGCTGGGGCTCCCGTGGAGGAGGCTGGGGGTGCCAGTGGGGCGCTGTCTTCTCCTGCAGGGTCCCCTCCCAACCGCAAGCGGCCCGCTAACGAGAAAGCCACTGATGACTACCACTACGAGAAGTTCAAGAAGATGAACAGGCGGTACTGAGGGGGGCGGCTGCCGGCCCCGGGCACGCGCTCCCGAAACAGGCTCACCCAGGCTTGCCTGGGGGTCCTCAAGCACGCAGGTTGTCAACTTTGAAAAACTGGGTTTACTTTGTGTGTTTTGGGGACAAACTCTGCATTATTAAATCTTGTTTGTAAATAGACTGGCTTTCTCTCTTTGTTCTGGTCTGGGAGGGAACAGCTGTGTGTGCCCGGTGGTCCCGGCCTCGGCTTGGGCTCTCAGTGGTGGACATGGACTCGTGTCCTCCACTTCCAGACACTGGGGAGGGACGCGTCCACGGCTCAGAGCAGCAGCAGCTGGGACGACCTCAGCGGACGCCTGCATTTTCTGACTTCTGCAAAATGGCCTCTCTCTCTGCAAGGGAGAACTCCCTGTCCTCCCCCGTGTGGGGCTGGATTATTAAATACAGAGCGAGCGCGGCCTCGTGGCCTTCAGCAACACCAGGTGACGCTCTCACAGCCCGAGGCCTGGGGGGCTCAGATGTCAAACTGAGCTCCTGAGAAACGGGTTCTCCTTCCGTTCTTGTTTTTTGAGGTGATTTATTTGAAAGAATTAATTACAGAGAAGGAGAGCCAGAGGCAGACCGCGAGCGAGATCGTCCCAGCTGAAGTTCATCCTCCAAACGGCGGCAGCGGCAGGGCCTGGCCCGGAGCTTCCCCGGGTCTCGCACGTGGCTGCAGGGCCCCGGCACTCGGGCCTTTATCTGCTGCTTTCCCAGGGGCATTTAGCATCGAGGTGGGACTCAAACCCTCTACACCACAGTGCCGGGCCCCTCCGCTGACTCAAAAGACGGAGACGCTCCGACCGGCTGGCCGAGGTGTTTCCCTGGACGGGCCAGGGAAGCAGTGGGCTTGAGACTTGTGGACTGGCCGAGTGCAGGCCCCGTGGCCGTGGAGGCTTGGTGCACGCCGACTGGCCGAGTGCAGGCCCTGTGGCCGTGGAGGCTTGGTGCACGCCGGACTGGCCGCGTGCAAGCCCCGTGGCCGTGGAGGCTTGGTGCACATGGGCCAGATCGGACCCTTGCTCACTGCTCCTAATCCCTCGAGTCTCGGTTTTCTCATCGATAAAATGGAGAGGGGCCAGGCGTTGTGGGGCACTTGCGACGTGAGCACCAGAGTGCCAGTGCATAGCCCAGCTGCCGCGCCTGGGACACAGCTTCATGCCAGCTCCCCTAGGAAGACAGCAGAAGATGGCCCGTGTGCGTGGGCCCCTGCTCCCATGAGAGAGACAAGGACGGAGTTGCCGGCTCCCGGCCTTGGCCTGGACCAACCCCAGCTGCTGCATGTGTTTGGGGAGTAAACTTGGGGCTGAAAGGTCTCTTAACTGTCAGATAAAATGAAAATAAATTTTAAAAATTTAAATAAATGAATAAAATGGTTAAAAAACCAACAATAGGGGCTGGTGCTGTGTCGTAGTAGGCTAAGCCTTTGCCTGTGGTGCTGGCATCCCATATGGGCCCCAGTCTTTTTCCCTGCTGCTCCACTTCCGATCCAGCTCTCTGCTGTGGCCTGGGAAAGCAGTGGAGGATGGCCCAAGTCCTTGGGGCCCTGCACCCACATGGGAGACCTGGAAGAAGCTCCTGGCTCCTGGCTTTGGACTGGCTCAGCTGCGGCCATCTGGGGAGTGAACCAGCAGATGGAAGACCTCTCTGTCTCTCCCTCTTACTCTGCCTCTCAAGTAAATAAAAAATCTTTTAAAAGCGCACACCTTGTTTAAAATATGCATACATTGGTTATACATCAAAGGAACACAAGAGACCAGCTGAGACTTCCGTGAGCAAAACCAGAACAATCCAAGGAACAATACAGTAGTGGGTTACAACCCAGAGTGAAATCAGCGGCCGAGGGCCCACACTGCTGTAATAATTGAGTGAATAAGTACGTGGAGAGGCCGGCCGTGGGGAGCATGGGTAGTTCTGCGCCGCTGTTGTCCCGAGGAGTGGGGCAGCTTCCTGCCCCTGGGGTGGACAGCTGCAGCCTCATGGCCTCCGTCACGTGGGCAGCGCTGCCCTGGGTATGGCAGGTGAAGACACGGCTCCACTCCCGTGACCCCGCTCCCCAGCCTGGTCAGAGCGGCACCGTGCCTGTTTCAACAGAGGGAGAACTTGCAACAGCTTTGACCAGTGCTGTCCAGTACCCAAGGCCGTCGAAATAAGGGAAGTCTAAGAAACCATCAGGGGTAACCGCAGATGTGGCAACGAGACGGGGAGGGGGTGGGTTCTGGGGCAGAGAAAGTAGAGATCGGAACCAACTGATAGCCAAATACTACTTACAGCATACCAGTGTGAAGATTTTAGTAACAGGGGAAACTGTGGGGGTGCGGCTTATGGGGTCTCTCCGTACTGTCTCGTCAATTTTTCTGTAAGTCCAAAACTGTCCTTAAAAAAAAAAAAAAAAAAAAACAACACTGCGTATCCTTATAAAAATACAAAAACCAAACCGAGGTCTCCTGGGAGCCCACTTGCCGGAAGCAGGAAGCCGCGCTGCCCCTAAAAAAGATGGCGGACACCGGAGACAGCTATAGCCCGCCCCGAACAAAGATGGCGGCGGCGGCGGGGTGGAACCGGAAGAGCGTGTCTGGCGGTAGCGCCGGTCGGTGGTCAGCGCAGGAAGGCGCGGGGAGGCGCGGGTCTGGGCATGAAGCTGGGCCGGGCCGCGCTGGGCCTGCTGCTGCTGGCGCCGTCGGTGGTGCGGGCGGTGGAGCCCATCAGCCTGGGTCTGGCCCTGGCCGGCGTCCTCACCGGCTACATCTCCTACCCGCGCCTCTACTGCCTGTTCACCGAGTGCTGCGGCCAGAAGCGGAGCCTCAACCGGGAGGGTAGGCGGGGGTGGGGGCTGGCGGCGGCGGGGCTCCGGCCGCAGGACGGGCGGAGGCCTGGGGGAGCCGAGCTGCAGGGTGGGCGGCTCCGCGGGCGTTCTCCGAAGAGCTTGTCTCCGTCGTGGTCGGAGCCAGGGCACCAGGGACTGGGTCCTCTCCCTGCCGGGCGCTGGGCCTGGAGGAACCGAGCAGGGGCCCTGGGGCCGCGGGGCCAGGACGTCCCCAGCAGGCGGGACTCGGGCGCTGACCCCTCTGGCCAGAGGCTGGAGGATCCCCCGCTCCTCACCGGCCCTGTCTTTGCCAGCGCTGCAGCGGGACCTGGACGACAAGCTGTTCGGGCAGCATCTGGCCAAGAAGGTCATCCTGAACGCCGTGTCCGGCTTCCTGAGCAACCCCAAGCCCAAGAAGCCGCTCACCCTCTCCCTGCACGGCTGGACCGGCACTGGCAAGAACCTGGTCAGCAAGATCATCGCGGAGAACATTTACGAGGGCGGCCTGAGCAGCGACTACGTGCACCTGTTCGTGGCCACGCTGCACTTCCCCCACGCCTCCAATGTCACCCTGTACAAGGCAAGCGCCCCGCTCCCGGCTGCGGCCGCTTCGTCGTGGGCAGGGGTGCGGGAGTCCCTGCGGAGGGGAGTGAGCCCCAGCCTGGCGCCCGCCTCAGTTTCCCTTTGAAAGGTGTGGCAGCTGCAGAGGGGTTGAGGGTGCGGCTCAGTGGGCGCGGTGCCTGGAGGGATCCCAGGTCGTGGGCACGGTGCCTGGAGGGATCCCAGGTCGTGGGCGCGGTGCCTGGAGGGGATCCCAGGTCTCATTCATGTTGTCCAGGAGGAAGCAGGCACGTGTTTGTTTAGCCTAACTGTTGCAAACTGGGCTCCCAGGGCAGGTCACTGATTAACAGCCCCTGCTCTCCCACCTGGAGAGGCTCACAGGTGCGTGGGAGGCTTCGCACCCATCACCCTGCCAGGCACCCGAACCTCAAGCATAGGCTCACTGTGATCTTTCAGGGGCCGGGCAGCAGACCCCAGTGTGGGCAGGATGGGGGCGCTCACTGGTGTGAACTCATTCTGCCTGCGTGAGCGTGTCCCCACCCCCACCCTGACCCGGGCACGCTGGGCTCTCGGTGCTAAAGCCAGGAGCATTCGGCGCTGGTCCTTGTGGTCTGGTTGCGGCTGCACCTGGGCGACTCCGGGCAGGTGTCCCGGCCTGCCTGTGCCACTCAAGTGTCCCCCAGCAGCGGGGCCGCAGCAGTAACCGCCGTGGCGGGCTCCAGGGGGGCCGTGTGGGCGCCGCTGGGACCAGCTCTGTGCTCTGTGCCCGCGGTGAGCGGGCGCCGTGTGTCTCCTGTCGCTCACGGAGTCCAGGTGGCAGAGGCGACATCCTGGGCTGTGGGGGGCCGAGCAGATCTGAGGGAGCCCCCGCTCCAGCGGTGACTGCCCCCTTGGCCAGGGCAGGCGGCTGCCGCCCGCCTCAGCTTCCAGGCGGCACTGTCACCGGAGCCACAGAGGCCCCGTCAAAACTGAAAGGCGGCAAGACTGACGCCGTAACTTCCAGAATCTTCCCCAGACGACAGACAGCGGATGGCCCTGTTGTCACGGGGCGGGGGGCACGGGGGGCACCGCCCACTCGTTTAGAACCAGAGCTCAGGTCTTAGATGTCCTCAAGGGGTCCTGTCCTACAGGAGGCCCCAAGTGTGTGCTCATGGAACACTGTCAGGCACGGGGTCCAGGGCCCAGGCGCGTCGCTGCCCACGGAGCCGCCGCCGGCCCTCCCGCCCTCCCCCTCTCCAGGCCGCTCTGCGCTTGCTCTCCGCCTCCTTCCCCAGTGCCCGGGATACGCGTGGGCGATGCTCACAGCACGGACTCCCCCACCCAAGCGTGGGGCTCGGGAAGCTGGCAGGGTCGGTTCAGAGCCGGCTCCGCCACACTGATCTTACAGTCTCGGGCAAGGTGACTAAGCGCTTGTTGGCCTCAGTTTCTTCATCTGTCCAATGGGTATGGTGGCGCCCGCTGCACGGGGTGTTCAGGGAACCACAGGGCTCACATGTGCAGTGCTCTGAGCAGAGCAGCGGGCACACGGCACCAGGAAGCGCAGGTGGTGGGCGCTGGCCCGAGGGCCCGAGGCTTCGCCAAGAAGCCGGCACTGACCTCTGCCCCGCACCCCAGGATCAGTTACAGCAGTGGATCCGAGGCAACGTGAGTGCCTGTGCCAGGTCCATCTTCATATTCGATGAGATGGACAAGATGCACGCCGGCCTCATCGACGCCATCAAGCCTTTCCTGGACTACTACGACGTGGTGGACGAGGTCTCCTATCAGAAGGCCATCTTCATCTTCCTCAGGTGAGGGCTGGGCCGGGGCTGGCTGGGCCGGTTCTGGGCCCCCGGGAGCGGAGCCGTGACCCCGCTGGGCGTGTCTTGCAGCAATGCGGGCGCGGAAAGGATCACAGACGTGGCTTTAGACTTCTGGAGGCGTGGAAGGCAGAGGGAGGACATCAGGCTGAAGGACATGGAGCACGCCTTGTCCGTGTCCGTCTTCAACAACAAGAACAGTAAGTGGCCCCTCCCGTCCACCGCCCCGCAGCCCTGGTCCTGTGCGCCCGGCACTGCCCCGGCCCCTTCCAGCCCGCGAGGCACAGGCCCGGAAGCGGCGTCGCGCTGGGAACCTGCAGAGCACTGGCCCATTTCTGCAGCTGCCGGTTCTTGTAGAAGCCGAGCAGATGGTGACCAAGGATGGCTGTCGGGGAGGTGACCGCTGGGCCCCCGCTGTCTCAGCACTGCCCACGTGTCCGTTTCGTCCCATCTCCTTTCAGTAACCTTGGGGGGAGAAACTGCGGCTGTCCCTAGTGTGCCGGTGAGGATGAGGCTCGGGCAGACGGGCGCCCTGTCCCGTGTCCCCGGTGCCAGAACCGGAGCTTGTGTTGCTCGCTGCTTCTCTCATGAATGTCATCCGTACCTTTGGCCTTGAACCCCGGGAGGTGGAGAGCCGGCAGGACGGGTGCCGACTCACAGACTAAATCCTGCACGTCCCCAATGGGGGCCGGCGGCCCAGAGCCTGCGCCGTGCCAGCTTGCAAAGCCACTCTGGGGGACCCGCCTGGGAATCAGGCAGACCGGCTGGGCTGCTGCTCCGGTCACAGGCAGGTGCCAGATACCCCCAGGCTTACTGAGCACCTGCTAGGTTCACACAGCCAGTGGGGAGAAAGACATTCCCACCCTCACCCAGCTTCCCCTTTTTTATTATTATTATTATTTAAGATTTATTTGAGAGGCAGAGAAAGAGAGAGAGAGGTTTTCCATCCGCTGGTTCACTCCCCAGATGGCTGCAACAG
Organism: Oryctolagus cuniculus; assembly: GCF_964237555.1. NCBI lineage: Eukaryota > Metazoa > Chordata > Mammalia > Lagomorpha > Leporidae > Oryctolagus > Oryctolagus cuniculus. The sequence continues at coordinate 232,662,616 of NC_091432.1, read as the reverse complement.
CCAGAGCTGGGCTGATCCGAAGCCAGGAGCTTCCTCCAGGTCTCCCACGCGGGTGCAGGGGCCCAAGCACCTGGGCCATCCTCCACTGCTTTCCCAGGCCACAGCATAGAGCTGGATCGGTAGTGGAGCAGCTGGGACTTGAACCAGCGCCCGTAAGGGATGCTGGCACTGCAGGCAGCGGCTTTACCCGCTACACCACAGCACCGGCCCCCAGTTTACATCTTAATGTCAGTAAAGCCTGTCAGATGGTGGGAGATAACATGTGTGCCCCCCCCCCCACAGGTGTATGTATGTTCTCTTCTTGCCCCCAGCGGGGAGAAGAAACTAAGGAAGGATCTGGGGGTGCTGGGACACGCATAAGCTGGATCTGAGTGGACAGCTCCCTGGGAGGGTGGGAGGGAGTGGGCCGACGAGGCCCTGCAGTGGGCACAGGCCAGGAGTGGCAGCTGCTCCGGGAGGAAGTGGAGGTGAGCAGGGCTGAGAGCGGGGGCGCAGGTTACGGAGGCCTTGGGTTTGATTCCAGGTGGGAGAGGCGCTGAGGCTTCCGAGCAGGTGGTGGCTCGGCTGGCGCTGGGCTGTGCCGGCTGCCGGGGGCGCAGACCGAAGGCAGCAGGGGCCAGGAGACCGGCGCGGTAGCTGTCGGGTGGGGCGAGGTGCTGGGATTCTGGGGTCTTGGAGGTCGAAGTGGGGACTCCCTCGGGGCTGTGTGGGGGAGGAGTGTGGCTTCAGCGGCTGGAAAGGGACACTGGTGCGGGGCAGGTCAGCCGCGTGAGGGTGTGTAGGGCCTCCAGGCAGGGGCGCGAGCAGGAGGTTGGCCGCTGTGGTTTGTCGGGGAGGCTGCGCGGTGGGGGTGCCCCTTTGGGCATCAGCAGTAGGTGCTTGTGCAGCCATGGGCTGAGACCCCAGGTGTTACTTTTTAAAAGATTTCATGTCTTTATTTGAAAGGGTTACAGAGAGGGAGGGTGAGATAGAGGTCTTCCATCCGCTGGTTCACTCCTCAGATGGCCGCAACGGGCAGAGCTGAGCCAGGCCAAAGCCAGGAGTTCCATCCGGGTCTCACACGTACGTGCAGGGACCCATCTCTGGGCCATCTTCACTGCTTTTCCCTGGGAGCTGGTGCCCGTTTGGGATGCCAGCGTTGCGGCTTTACCCGCCACGCCACAGCGCCAGCCCTGAGGTCCCTTGTTCTGCGAAGCTTCCTGTCTTGGCTGGTCTGGTCCTTGTCACTCAGACTGCGTCCGGGGGACACCCCCCCCCCCCCCAGCCAGCCCTCGCTGCGTCTACACTGCTCACCTGGCCCACTCTCCAGTGTCCCCAGCACCGCCTGAACCTGTGAATTCACTGGTTTGTCCCCTGTCTCTGCACCCAGAAGGGGAGACCCATGCGGGCAGCGTCCACCCTGGCTGGCTCTCTGCCCCTTTCCCAGGGCCGAGTGGGAGTCTGCACGTGGGAGGCCTTCCAGCGAGCTGGAGGGGGCAGGCAGCGTCCCAGCCCTCACCGCTCCGTGTCAGTTCTTTCCCAGGGCCACAGGTGAGCCCCGCCCGGCCAGTCCCGCCTTTGGTCGGCACCAGTTGTGTGCACAGCAGTGCTGGTTGGGGGAGCAGGGTCAGAGGACGCTGAAGCGAAACGGCTCAGGGGGAGAAAGCCGTGGGGTGCTGGGCGCCCCGTGGCCGACAAGGAGGGAGCGAGTGTTGGGTCAGGGTTCCAGGAGCCTGGAGGGGGACTGGGCAGGTGCAGCGCCAGCCCCTGTGGGAGGGGGACACACGGCACGGCCCCTGCCCAGAGGGACCAGGTGCACTTGTCTGGCCCCTCCCACTGCTGGGAGCCGATGGAGGCCCTGGACGAAAGGGCGTGGCCGGCCCAGCCCTTCCCTGGGAACCCGCCCCTCCTTTCACTGTCTTGAAACTCTGCCAGCCTGAGAACCAGCTTCCTCCCGGCCGCCTCTGCTGGCCCAGGCCTCCTGGGCCGCGAGCCCCTCTTCACCGGTGGGCAGTCGCATGCGTGGAGCCCCCCTGGGCCGCGAGCCCCTCTTCACCCGGTGGGCGGTCGCGCCCGTGGAGCCCCCCAGGCCCCCTGGGCCGCGAGCCCCTCTTCACCCGGTGGGCGGTCGCGCCCGTGGAGCCCCCCAGGCCCCCTGGGCCGCGAGCCCCTCTTCACCCGGTGGGCGGTCGCGCCCGTGGAGCCCCCAGGCCCCCTGGGCTGCGAGCCCCCTGCAGGTGGCCAGGCGCTCCCTGGGGCCGGTGCGAGGGGCACAGAGCGGCCGGGTGTCGGACAGGACAGACAGACGGCGGAGGGTCGGTGGGGACAGCACCTTCTGCTCCTCGCAGGTGGCTTCTGGCACAGCAGCCTGATCGACCGCAACCTCATCGACTACTTCGTCCCCTTCCTGCCGCTGGAGTACAAGCACGTGAAGATGTGCATCCGGGTGGAGATGCGCGCCCGGGGCTACGCGGTGGACGAGGACGTGGTGAGCAGAGTGGCCGAGGAGATGACCTTCTTCCCCAAGGACGAGAGGGTCTACTCGGACAAGGGCTGCAAGACTGTGTTCACCAAGTTGGATTACTACTACGACGACTGACAGCTGACGGCTTCGAGTGAAGGAGGAACAGCCCCGCCCGGGAACCGGACAAACCTCGTCTACACTGCTCTGAGCCGCAGGCTGTCGCCGCTCAGGGACGGCGGACATGGACGCGAGGCCCTCGCGCCCAGCTCCCACAAGCGATCATGATTTTTTTTAAATTATATTTTAATTTCAAGTGTTTCTGTTTCAAGGAAGGATGAATGTTTTACTGAAAATGTGGTAACTTTATTTAAAATGGTTTTTAACATTATGAGAAACTTTTTAGAATGTAAGCTGTTGGCTTTTATTTTTTTTTTAATTATTCATTTATTTGAAAGATGGAGTTACAGAGGGAGAGACAGAGGCAGGGAGATCTCCCATCTGCTGGTTCGCTCGCCAAATGGTCACAATGGCTGGGGCTGGGCCAGGTCAAAGCCAGGAACCTGGAACTCCATCCAGGACTTCACGTGCGTGCAGAGGCCCAAGAACCTGGGCCATCCTCTGCTACATTCCCAGGTGTATTAACAGGGAGCTGGATCAGAAGTGGGACGGCTAGGGTTTATTTATTTGACAGAGTCATAGACAATGAGAGAGAGACAGAGAAAGGTCTTCCTTCCGTTGGTCCATCCCCCCCCCCCAATGGCCGCTACGGCCGGCACTGCGCCAATTCGAGCCAGGAGCCAGGCACTTCCTCCTGGTCTCCCATGGGGTGCAGGGCCCAAGCACTTGGGCCATCCTCCACTGCCTTCCCGGGCCACAGCAGAGAGCTGGACTGGAAGAGGCGCGACCGGGACAGAATCCTGCGCCCATATGGGATGCCAGTGCCAGAGGTGGAGGATTAACCAAGTAAGCCACGGCGCCGGCCCATATTTATTTATTTTTAAAAAGATTTTATTTGAGAGGGAGGGAGGGAGGGGGAGAGAGAGAGAGGGAGAGAGGGAGGGAGGGAGGGAGGGAGGGAGGGAGGGAGGGAGGGAGAGGTCTTCCATCCGCTGGTTTGCTTCCCAGCTGGAGCTGGGCTGATCCGGAGCCAGGAGCCAGGAGCCTCTTCCGGCTCACCCACACAGGTGCCTGCTTTCCCAGGCCATAACAGAGAGCTGGATCGGAAGAGGAGCAGCAGGGACTCGAACCGGCGCCCATTTGGAATGCTGGCACCACAGGCAGAGGCTTAGCGTACTGCACTGTAGCACTGGCCCTAGCAGCTACGATTTAAACCAGTGACCACGGGGGATGCTGGTGTCGCAGGCGGGGGAAGCCACTGGACCACAACAGCAGCCCGTGTGTCCTAAGTTCCTGTCATTGTAATGTACATCGTGAAGCAGCACGGCCCGTGGCGTTTGTCCTGTGGGACAGCATGAGGGGAGACAGGCTCAGCAGGGGCCAGTTCCACCCCAGGGTGACCACAGCCAATGCTGCTGGGAGCTGCTGCTATGGATTTGTTCTGAGAGGAGAAGTGTGGTGGAGGCAGGAGGCGCAGAGTCACTGCACAGACCCCAGAGTCCAGTGAAAGCAGGCCAGAGGGGAGCAGCCCCCAGACTCGTTTATTTCTGTTGGTACAGCAGCTTATATAGCCGAGGCAGCCAATCCGGTCAAGGGGTGGCTTATGCCCTAACCAATCGCGGGCTGTTGCCAGGCAGGCGCCATTGCCAGGTGGTTTCCCAGGGAGTTTCCGAAGCCATTCCTGAGTAACTGGCGCGCCCTTGCCAGCGGCCATCTTGGCATGGCCTTCTCATTCTACCGTGGGGAGTGATGAATGGGTAGAAGGAAGGTACTTCAGGGGGTCACGCGGGCACCAGACAGGCTGGGACCACGTGACTGCTCTCAGACCCTGAGCGTTCATTTGTTGCAAAAGGCAGACACAGAATCTCCCATCCACTGCCTCACAGACCAAATGCCTGCAACAGCCAGGGCTGGGCCAGGCCCAAGATGCCAGGAGCCAGGACACAACGCGGGTCTCCCACCTGGGGGCAGGGCCCAGCAGCCACCGTCTGCTGCTCCCTGGGGTCTGCATTACAGGAGGCTGGAGTCGGGAGCAGAACCGGGACTCAGTCCCGGGCAGTCTGGTACCGGACGTGAGCGTCTCGCGTGGCACCTGAGCTGCCGTGCGTGGAGCCAGAGTGGAAAGCAAAGTGCAGGCAGCTTGGCACCTGCTTCCTGGGCTCCCCCGGCGAGCCACGCCCCCTGCTCTCTCCTGGCTTCTAAAACGCAGTGGAGGTCACTCACCACGCTGTTTAAGTCTCGACTCATTTTTCGCTCTTTTCTGTTAGAGCAGAACCTGGGAGGGCTCAGCTGAGAACAGCGTTTACCTGTGCCGACGGCCACGGCTTTATAGCACTGCACGTGATTCGTGGCTGTGTTCCGCTGCCTTAGGAGCTGAGGCTCGAAGCGGAGGCCTAGCCAGCAAGATCCGGGTGACGTCTGACACAGGACCGAGGCCGCCGGGACCAGGGCAGCCCCTCGCCAAGCACTGGTATCACCGCCTGGTGCCTTGGAGCTCAAGCCCAGGCGTCAGTGCCACGCAGGATCAGGGGCTGCAGGAACGTGGACTCTGTTTTGCGTTAATGAAGATTTATTTTATTTGAAAGGCAGAGTTAGAGATCTGCCGTGCGCTGGTTCACTCCCTGGATGGTTGCAATGGCCAGGGCTTGGGCAGGAGCTTCATCCCGCCTCTCACGTGGGTGCAAAGACCCAAGGATGTGGGTCATCCACCACTGCTTTCCCAGGCACGATCAGCAGGGAGTTGGATCAGAAACAGCAGCCGGGACTCAAACCCCGCCCATGTGGGATGCCAGCACTGCAGGCAGCAGCCTAGCCCGTTACGCCACAACACTGGCCCTGACTCCTTGTCTTAGACACACTGCTGTGCCTGACTGACAAGGCTCTCTCCCCAGATGGCCACGGCAGCTAGGGCTGGGCCAGGCTGAAGCCAGGACCCTGGAACTCCATCTGGGTCTCCCGCGCGGGCGGCAGGGTTCCAAGCACCTGGGCCACCTTCTGCTGCTTTCCCAGGTGCATTAGCAGGGAGCTGGATCAGAAGTGGAGCAGCCGGGACTCGAACCAGCACTCTGACAGAGGAAGCCTGGGCTCCTCTTCAGCACATCCCAGGTCTCCAAGGCAGTTCTTGGTGTCGCGCCGGAGCTGGCCTGCCGTCCCAGCCCTGGCAGCCAGATTCAGCCTATCGGTCATGCGAAGACCGCACCTTGCAGACCCTCGTTGGAGACACAGGGGTCCCGTTTCGAGGCACTGCGGGCTGGAGCAAACTGAGAACCAGCCCTACAAAGCCGGCGTCTTGTGACTTGGGTCCCTTGAACTGAGAGATGGCAGGAGTGAGCGGGGAACCCCGGTGCAGGGGGTTTAAACTTTACAGGAAGTCAGTTCCTCCTCATTCCTGTGGATGGGCCTGGGTTCACCCACTTCCTGGTAAGAGAAAAGCCGCCAAGTTCAGTGCCGCGCTGGGACCTGGTGAACATAGCCAGGATTTCCTTATCTGCCAGTCACGGGCCTAAGCGTCCAGCGAGCTGGGTTCAGGGAAACCATCAAGGAATCATTTTCCCAGCATCTCAATCTGCTTCCTCCACTCATTTTATTTTTAAGATTTTATTTATTTGAAAGGCAAAGTTAGAGAGAGGCAGAGGTGAGGTAGAGAGAGGTCTCCTATCCACTGGTTCACTCCCCAAATGGTCACAACAGCTGGGCTGATCAGAAGCCAGGAGCCAGGAGCCTCCCCCAGGTCTCCCACACAAGCGCAGGAGCCCAAGCACTCGGGCCATCTCCCACTGCTTTCCTAGGCCACAGCAGAGAGCTGAATCAGAAGTGGAGCAGCCAGGACCTGAACTGGCGCCCACATGGGATGCCGGCGCTGCAGGCGGCAGCTTCACCCGCTACACCACAGCACCGGCCGCTCTCCACTCACTGTAGGAGCACGTTTGTCAGAGAGAAGCCCATCGCTGATGCAACTGCCCATCACCTAAGGCAGCTCCATCCTGTCTGTTTGGGGATAATAGTCTTCAGGGTAAATATTGGTTCTGTGATGCAAAGACTGCCAACTCACAGGTCCCGGCCCGGCCTGACAGCCTGATTCCAGGCTCAAGCTGCTACCAAATAAGTGAACAGGAAGAGCTAGCCAGTGACATGCGACCCGGCCGACGGGAGCTTTGTCACTTCCCATTCAAGAAGTCGGGTCAAGGCCTTGTCCCCACCTCGCAAGGGGTGGTGGCGGTGCTGGCGCGGGGCTGTGCTCGCCGAGGGCCTTTCCAAGTCAGGAATCAGCGACAGCGGTCAAAGGTGGCCACCACGTGGACTTTATTGCGTCATCGTAAACACAAAGTCGTGTCTGCTCTCGTCCAGACACCCAGAAGGTGGTCAGAGAAATGTAACCCAGCTCCGGTTCTGGAACGTGCCCTGAACACCGAAAGCCTCACCTCACTGCGCGGGACCTCAAGGCACTTCTGTGTCGCCAAACATTCACTGTCGCCCCTCACGTGCAAACAGGCTGCAGGACTAGGGCGTGCACACACACACACACACACACACAGAACCACTCCCAGGGGCTGGCCTCTGCCCACTTCCCGCTCCAGGTGCGACCACGTGGGACACCGTGGAGCACCTGAGAGAGGAATGAGCTTTGTCCCGCTCTGCGCCCGCCCCCTGCTTTAAAACAAGCAACACCTTATGAAGTAAAAACATAAAAAAATATATCCTTAAAACCCGGCCTCCCCGGCGTCCCGCAGGGCCACTCCCTGGGCCACGCGGGGTTCATCTGCCCACGGACTGCTGGGTCCGGCCTCGTCCGCCCTGCAGCGTGCGCAGCTCCTGCTGATTCATGGGGCTCTGCGGGGCGGCCGACCGCGTGGGATGTAACAGATGAGGGGACCGAGGACTCAAATGGAAAGGCCGCGGTCTCCTTCTGTCTCTGGTGATGGTGTACGGGGCCCGGGGGGGAGGGACCCCGGCAGTGACTGACACGTGAGAGATGCGATGCAAGGCAGGCTGGGACCGACACAAGGGAGAGGCAGGCACAGGAACTCCAGGGCCGGGGCTGTCGGCGCCAGGGCCAGGGACACACGGAGGGCCGCCCGGTCTGCCCAGGCAGCTGCAGAGGCCCAGGGGTGCCCCCACCCCACACGCAGCCAGCTCACGCCAGCCAAGGGCTCCGAACTGACATCCTCCCAGGCAGGGAGACCCCGTCTACGGCAGCTGCCAACCCCAAGCTCTCATGGAGAGCGGGCCGGGAGCCCCGAGACAGAGCAGCTCCCGGGGTGTGGCCGCCGTGGGCCTGGCAGGCGCACACACGGCCACCTCAGTGTTGGGGGATCCTGGAAGTCCACGAGCTGTCACGTGGCAGACTGACCCGCGTCCCAGACAGGTGAGTCTCTCTCTCCAAAAACGAACTCCTAGAATCTTCCACTGGCGATGTCCCCAGAGCCCGCAGGTGCAAACGTGCCAAACCCGGAGGAGCGGGGCAAAGGCGCAGCTCAGTAGAAATCCAGGCGCGCCTGCACCGTCTTGCAGCCCTTGTCCGAGTAGACCCTCTCCTCCTTGGGGAAGTAGGTCATCTCCTCGGCCACTCTGCTCACCACGTCCTCGTCCACCACGTAGCCCCGGGCGCGCATCTCCGCCCGCACGCACATCTTCACGTGCTTGTACTCCAGCGGCAGGAAGGGGACGAAGTAGTCGATGAGGTTCCTGTCGATCAGCCCACTGCGCCACAGGCCGCCTGCGAAACGAGACCCGGCGCGTCTCCTGCCCATCCAGGCCACGTCACCCGGGCCGCCCTGATCCCGGCTCAGTGCGCCCTCTAGGCCTTTACCCCTCGGCGCCAAGGGGCGACACACCTGACCCACCACTCGGCTGGACCCCATCTGGTTTCTGGAACAGAAGTCCTGACCTCAGCGGCCACGAGGCGAGGGCGACCACGCGGCCCAGGAGCCCGGGGAGCCGCAGCTCACGGCTGGCCGAGGCCCCGGGCCGCCCCAGTGGACTCACTGTGTTTGTTATTGAAGACCCCGACGGACAGCACGGCCTCCAGGTCCTTCAGCTGAATGTCCTCCCGCTTCCTTCCCGCCCGCCAGAAGTCCAGGGCCGTCTTGGTGATGAGGTCACCGCCAGCATTGCTGTGAGGCCAGAGACACAGAACAAAACCCGCATTAGGGGCCGGCGCTGTGGCGCGGCAGGGAACGCTGCCGCCTGCTCGAGTCCCGGCTGCTCCACTTCCCATCCAGCTCCCTGCTAATGCACCTGGGAGAGCAGTGGAGGACGCCCAGGTGCTCGGGCCCCTGCACCCGCGTGGGAGACCTGGAAGAAGCTCCTGGCTCCAGACTGGCCCAGCTCTGGCCCTTGCGGCCATCTGGGAAGTGAACTAGCAGATGGAAGACCTCTCTCTGAAACTCTTTCAGATAAATAAATAAATCTTAAAAAAAAAAAAACCTCACAGATTAAGTCAGACCCCTTGTGCACTGGGCAATGACCCTGTTCTAAGGCCATGCTTATCAAGGAACAGCTACTACGTACTGCTAGACTACACAGAAACAGATACCGGCACCGGCCCTCAAGGGACCTACAATCTGTCTCTTCAGAACCTGCTGGGTCCTGCTATGGTTTCTTACAACCCTCAGAAGCCACACAGTCAGGTCGCCCGCCTGTCACACACAGTCAGCCCATCTGTCACACAGTCAGATCGCCCGCCTATCACACAGTCAGGTCGCCCGTCTGTCACACAGTCAGATCGCCCGCCTGTCACACACAGTCAGGTCGCCCGTCTGTCACACAGTCAGATCGCCCGTCTGTCACACAGTCAGATTGCCCGCCTGTCACACACAGTCAGGTCGCCCGTCTGTCACACACTCAGGTCGCCCGTCTGTCACACAGTCAGATCGCCCGTCTGTCACATAATCAGGTCGCCTGTCTGTCACACACAGTTAGATCGCCTATCTGTCACACAGTCAGGTCGCCCATCACACACAGTCAGGTCACCCATCTGTCACACACAGTTAGATCGCCCGTCTGTCACACACAGGTCGCCTGTCTGTCACACACAGTCAGCCCATCTGTCACACACAGTCAGGTCGCCCGTCTGTCACACACAGTCAGCCCGTCTGTCACACAGTCAGATCGCCCGTCTGTCACACAGTCAGGTCGCCCATCACACACAGTCAGGTCGCCCATCTGTCACACAGTCGCCCGTTTATCAGTGACCATTTCTGCAGCTCACTCTCTGGGCCACGCTGATACGGCAACAGGGAAATGACAGAAGCCAGCCCACCGGTCCCGGTACCGGCTGCCCTGCCTCTGGATCCAGTTCCCTAAGGCACCCTGGGAGGCAGCGGACGTTCCCTGCCACCCGCGTGGGAGACCCGGATGCCGTTCTAGGCCCCTGGCTTCCGGCCTGGCCCAGCCCCAGCTACTGCAAGCGTCTGGGGAGTGAAGCGGCGGATGGGCGATGCCCCACCCCCCAGCAGTCGGTCTGCCTTCAGGTCCTTTTTCCTGGAGTGAGTTAGGTGCCCGTTGCCAGGCTGGCAAACGAAATGCTGGCGGTCGCCCGGACGGACGTCACTCCAGCCCCAGCCCAGGGCAGAATCGGGCTCGCGCCCCGGCCGACCTGAGGAAGATGAAGATGGCTTTGCGGTAGGACACGCCGTCGATCTGCTCGTAGTAGTCCAGGAACGGCTTGACGGCGTCGATGACGCCCGGGTGCAGCTTATCCATCTCGTCGAATATGAACACGGAGCTCGCGCAGGCGCTCACGTTCCCGTGAATCCACTTCTGCAGCTGGTCCTGGCCAAGCAGAGAGGCAGCAGTGTGCGGAGGGGCAGGGACGCTCCCGGGGCACGGGTGCCCGGTCCTCCTCCTGCCCGGGAGGCCCAGGCGGCCCCAGGTCAGGGCTCTCTGACCGCTTCCCAGGCCTTGTCTGGAATCCACCCACAGTGGGCGCTGGCAGGGGTCGGCTCCTCGCCGCAACACAAGGGGTCTTGCAGACGTCCGGGGGAAACGCACACCACGGAAAAACACCCCGGCAACGAGCCCTCCAGGCTCGACACCCGCGGCCGTGACCGTGAGACACCCGAGGACACCCTCCCCGCCCCACTGGACGGCTGATGTCTGGGAGGAACCTGAGAAGCAGGGCGACACCCAGCCCCAGCCTGTGGCGCGTGCACTTCCACTTCCTCGGCCGGTCAGTTTCTATTTCTTCTTAGATTAACCCCGTCAGGGCCAATGCCCACTTAGCGAGAATTTCCTCACCAGCCTCACACAAGGGACATCTCAGAAAAGGATGGGAGGACAAAAATAAATGCTGGAGCCGGTGCTGCGGCACAGTGGGCTAAGCCTCCGCCTGCCACGCCGGCATCCCATATGGGCTCCGGTTCGAGACCCGGCTGCTCCACTGCCCATCCAGCTCTCTGCTGTGGCCTGGGAAAGCAGTGGAGGATGCCCAAGTGCTTGGGCCCCTGCACCCACATGGGAGACCCAGAAGAAGCTCCTGGCTCCTGGCTTTGGATCAGCTCAGCTCCGGCCGTTGCAGCCATCTGGGGAGTGAACCAGAGGACAGAAGCCCTCTCTGTCTGTAGCTCTCTCTCTCAAATAAATAAAATCTTCAAAAATAAAAAAAGAATCAACGCTATTCAGGAGGGGAAAATCCCTCCAGTGCTCCTGGCAACCACAGCAGAGACGGCGGGAAAAGGCGGCGGCCACGCAAACAGGTCAAGCCCGCCCCACCCGCCCCAGCACCCTGGGCCCGTTCCCTCGTCCCTGAGGCGGGGCCGGCCGCTCTGCACACTTCCAGCCGGGAGATCTGGGTCCACGTTCCCGCTCTGCCCCGCGGCCCATCACAAAGACTGCAAGCAGCAAGCCAGCGTTTCGGCAGACGGCCCTCGCCCACTGCAGCTCTGCACCAGAAAGCAACGGTGGGAGGGGAGGTCGTGACCGCCAGGGCCACGGAGCCGCGCGGACATGAACTGCGAGAGAGCGGGGCAGGCGGCAGAGCGAGCCGGGGGCGGCCAACAGCAGGGAGCGGGCGGCCCGGGCGGCGGGGCAGGAGGCTGAGCGAGCTGGGAGCGGCCCAGGCAGCGGGGCAGGAGGCAGAGCGAGCTGGCGGGTGGCCAACAGCGGGGAGCGGGCGGCCCAGGCGGCGGGGCAGGGGGCAGAGTAACCTGCGGGTGGCCAACAGTGGGGACCAGGGGGCCCGGGGGGCCAACAGTGGGGCCCGGGGGGCCAACAGCAGGGAGCGGGCAGCCCAGGCGGTGGGGCAGGGGGCAGAGCAGCCAGCAAGCGGCCTGGGGGGCCAGCAGCGGGGCCCGGGGGGCCAACAGCAGGGAGCGGGCGGCCCAGGCGGTGGGGCAGGGGGCAGAGCTAGCCGGCGGGCGGCCCGGGCAGCCAACAGCGGCGGCGGCGGGTTCTCTTGCCTGGTACAGCTTTGTCTTGTGCTCATGCGGGAAGTGCAGTGTGGACACAAACAGGTGCACAAAGTTACTCTTGAGGCCTCGGGGGTGAAGGTTCTCAGCCAGGATCTGGCTGACAAAGTTCTTGCCGGTGCCGGCCCAGCCGTGCAGGGACAGGGTCAGCGGCTTCTTGGGGTTTCTGTTGCTCTTGAAGCCGGTCAGCGCCTTCAGAATCACTTCCGTGGCCAGATGCTGTCCGAACAGCTTCTCCAAGTCCCGCTGCAGGGCTGCGCGCGCCGGCCGCAGGGCAGAGAGACGACCCTCGTTACCAAAAACCAAAAATAAAGACAGCCCCGGGCCGGCCAGGGCGGCCAGGGCGCCGGCGGGGTCCCCCGGGGCGCGCTCACACCCGCGCGGGCCGAGACCCCGGGCAAGCCTGGGGCGGGGTCCACGGGGGCGCGCTCACACCCGCGCGGGACGAGACCCCGGCCCCCGGGCAAGCCTGGGGCGGGGTTCCCCGGGGCGCGCTCACACCCGCGCGGGCCGAGACCCCGGCCCCCGGGCAAGCCTGGGGCGGGGTCCCCCGGGGCGCGCTGACACCCGCGCGGGACGAGACCCCGACCCCCGGGCAAGCCTGGGGCGGGGTCCACGGGGCGCGCTCACACCCGCGCGGGACGAGACCCCGACCCCCGGGCAAGCCTGGGGCGGGATTCCCCGGGGCGCGCTGACACCCGCGCGGGACGAGACCCCGGCCCCGGGACAGCCGCCCGCCCGCCCGCCCCCGCGTACCCGTGGCGTTGAGCGGCTGCTCCTCGCGGCAGCACTCGGCGAAGCGGCAGTAGAAGTCCGTGTAGGACAGGTAGCCGGTGAGGGCCGACACGGCCCCGATGGCGATGCCCACGCTGATGGGCTCGAACGCCGCCGCCGCCTGGGCCGCCAGCAGCAGCCGCAGCAGCCGCAGCAGCCCCGCTCGCCGCATCCCGCGCCACGCAGCCCGCAGCCGCCACCGGGCTGCACGCCCGCGGCAGGGCGTCAGGCGACTTTCCGCCCCGGTGGCGTCACTTCCGGTGCGGTGGCGTCACTTCCGACGGAGGCCCCGCCCACCGCGGAGGCCATGGCGGGGCGGGGCGGGGCTGTGGTGGTGAGCGGCGCGGCGGTGACTTCCGGAAGCTCCGGGGCTTTGCGGGGCTTGTTTTCTGGAGCGCCCCCTGCAGGCTGGGGATTCGGCAGCACCCCAAGCCAGTGGGCTCCTGGTGTTCTCCCGCGCGGGCACCGGGGCCCACCTCTCGCGGTGGGTGCCTTCATGAGCAGCTTTGTCCTGGGGACTCCAGACTCCTGCTCCGCAGGACCTGGGGTGGAGGGGGGCTCCTCTCTGAGAAACACGCCAGGGTAATGCGTTCATTTGGGGCGGGGGCGGGGGAGGGGGGCTGCCTTTTCCTGAAGGAGCTCGCAGGTCCCAGCAGGGCCAGGACAGCGTAGGGTCTCGGCCTGTCCCGAGTGGTCTGCAGCTGGTCAGGGACCCCCCCCCCCAATCCGCAGGTCGGCTCTCCGCCCCCCTCCCCACCCCGGGACTGCCACGTTCTGGGTCTTGAAGTTCACGGCTGATGGTCAGGAAACACTCCTGGGCACCATCTGTGGTGCCCGCGTCCCGTGTAGGGCACCCGGTTACAGCGCCAGCCGCTCCATGTCCCGTGTAGGGCACCCGGTTAGAGCGCCAGCCGCTCCATGTCCCGTGTAGGGCACCCGGTTAGAGCGCCAGCCACGCCACGTCGTGTCCCGTGTAGGGCACCCGGTTACAGCGCCAGCCGCGCCACGTCCCGTGTAGGGCACCCGGTTAGAGCGCCAGCCGCTCCACGTCCCGTGTAGGGCACCCGGTTAGAGCGCCAGCCGCGCCACGTCCCGTGTAGGGCACCCGGTTAGAGCGCCAGCCGCGCCACGTCCCGTATGGGGCACCCTGTTAGAGCGCCAGCCGCTCCACGTTGTGTCCCGTGTAGGGCACCCGGTTAGAGCGCCAGCCGCGCCACGTCCCGTGTAGGGCACCCGGTTAGAGCGCCAGCCGCACCACGTTGTGTCCCGTGTAGGGCACCCGGTTAGAGCGCCAGCCGCTCCATGTCCCGTGTAGGGCACCCGGTTAGAGCGCCAGCCGCTCCACGTCCCGTGTAGGGCACCCGGTTAGAGCGCCAGCCGCACCACGTTGTGTCCCGTGTAGGGCACCCGGTTAGAGCGCCAGCCGCTCCATGTCCCGTGCAGGGCACCCGGTTAGAGCGCCAGCCGCTCCACGTCCCGTGTAGGGCACCCGGTTAGAGCGCCAGCCGCGCCACGTCCCGTATGGGGCACCCGGTTAGAGCGCCAGCCGCGCCACGTTCCCAGTCCGGCTTCCTGCTCATGCGCCTGGAAAAGCAGCAAGTGATGGCCCAGGATTGGGCCCCTGCCAGCATCTAGGAGACCCAGAGGGGGTTCCTGGGCCAGCCCCAGCTGTAGTGGGCGTTCGGGGAGTGAGCCTGTGGATGGAAGTGTCGCTCCCTTGCCTGCAAAGGAACGACACTTCTCCCAGCTGATCGGTCTTCAGTAGACTTTTATTTAAACAGGATAGAAAGAAAAACCCTTGAGCAAGGGGAGCTCCGAAAGAAAGGGGAAGCTCCTGTACCACATCACAAATGGCTTATATAGTATATCATTGCAGACGCATGTAATGCAAGCTTAGTCCATGCTACAGTCCATGCGGCGGCGCTCCAATCGGGTGCCTGATCACGCACAGTCCATGCGCTCCTTGTCCAACCATAAAGGTGATCACGCGCCTTCATCCAATCAAGCTCCTGGTCACGTAGCAGGCAACTCCGGTGCTAACAACAAGCTTCCACCTGGTGTTTTCTCAGCTTTGGTCAGTGGGAAAAGAAGTACGGGAAGCCCCAAGGCCATAGTTGTTTTGACTCTAGCCTGGGGTGATGAAACAGTCCCGATATCACAGCTCAACAGAAACCATAAACATCCACACAGCAGTAACTATTGCCAACGGTCAGCAAGCCAAGCCTTAGCATGTGGGCCCATGGCCGGCCATGGGTCCCCACAGGAAGCTCGCTCGCTCGCTCTCTATTCCCCTCCCTCTCCCCTCCCTCCTCGCCTCCCTCCTTTCTTCCCTTTCCCTTTCAAGAAAATAAATAGGAGCCGGGCACTGCGGTCACCCTGCAGCGCTGGCATCCTGTATTCAAGCCCAAGTTCGAGTCCCGGCTGCTCCATTTCCAGTCCAGCTCCCTGCTAATGTGCCTGGGAAAGCAGAAAATGGCCAAGTCCCTGGGCCCCTGCCACCGTGTGGGGGACCTGGAAGGAGCTCCTGGCTCCTGGGTTCGGCCTGGCCCAGCCCCAGTCGTCGTAGCCATTTGGGGATTAAACCAGTGGATGGAAGACTTTCTGTCTCTCCCCTCTCTGTAACTCTTTCAAATTAGTAAAATAAATTCTTTATGAAATCCTCTCTCTCTAAATCCTGTTGGCTGACTTTGGTTTCTGCTTCCCTTACCATACTGCAAGCTCTATTTCCCCTCTTAATTCATGGTGTCGATAGAAATAAATAAGATTTATTCAGGGGAGAATGAGTGACCCGGCCTGGGAGACACGAGCCTGGTGGCTTTGGGTCTTGGGAAGTGGCCCAGGTGGTCCAGGTGGCCCTGCAGGTGGAGGCTTACCCTACGCCACAGCGCCAGCCCTGTGAATACTGATGCTCACCAAAGCTCTGGTCACGCATACCTTGTGGGCTCCGTAGAACCGTGACCTGGAAACTCAATATAAAAAAATCCCACAAGGTCTCTAGCAATTCGGAAACGTTCCTTGGTCTCAGCGACAGGCCAGGGTATCCTGAATCCCACACAGCATTATTCCAGTATGGCATTTTTTTTCTTCAAAGGCTTATTAATTTGAACGGCAGAGGAGAGAGAGAGAGAGAGAGAGAGAGAGAGAGATCTTCTATCCCCCTGGCTCACTCCCCAAATGTCTGCAACGGCCAGCCTTGGGCCAGGCTGAAGCCAGGAGCTCGGATCTGCATCCAAGCCTCCCACGTGGGTGCAGGGGCCCAGGCACTTGGGCCGTCCCCCCCGTCCCCCAGGTGCGTTAGCAGGGAGCTGGGTCAGGTGCAGAGCAGCTGGGACGTGGCCCAGTGCTCTGATACGGGTGCAGCTGTCCCCAGGTGGCCAAGCCTGCCGTGCCACAACGGCCCCAGCCTAATCCAACGTGTTTTCAACACGGACATACTCCTATTTCATTGAAGAAAATAAGTGAGGAAGGGAACCGTCTACAGCCGGTTTTAGGTTGGTGAGTCCTGATGTATTTTAAGTGGATAGTTTGATTTCCTTCCTTTTTTTTTTTTTTTTTTTTTTTTTTTTTTTTTTTTTTTGACAGGCAGAGTGGACAGTGAGAGAGAGACAGAGAGAAAGGTCTTCCTTTGCCGTTGGTTCACCCTCCAATGGCTGTCACGACCGGCGCACTGCAGCCGGCACACCGCGCTGATCCGAAGCCAGGAGCCAGGTGCTTCTCCTGGTCTCCCATGGGGTGCAGGGCCCAAGCACTTGGGCCATCCTCCACTGCACTCCCTGGCCACAGCAGAGAGCTGGCCTGGAAGAGGAGCAACCGGGAAAGAATCCAGTGCCCCGCCGGTGTGCCGGCGCCGCAAGGCGGAGGATTAGTCTAGTGAGCCACGGCGCTGGCCAATTTCCTTCCTTTTTAAAAATTACTTAGAGAGAGAGAGAGAGAGAGAGAGAGAGAGCCCTCCCATACGGATCCACTCCTCTAATGCCCAGAACAACCAGGCTGGGCCGGGCTGGAGGTTGGACAGCCAGGAACTGAACCCAAGTTCCCGCATCGATGTCCATGGAGCCCTCGCCTGCTGCCTCCCAGGTGCACGTTAGCAGGAAGCTGGGACCGAGAGTCGGGTGAGACCCACAGTGGGCGTCCCAAGCGGCGTCTTCACCCCTGCTCAAGCACCCACTCCTGGGGAGTTTGGTTTTTGTAGCACAAGGGGGAATCCAAGCTCATACGCAAGTCGCAGCAATAACCTGGACGGCCATGAGTGCTGGTCACGTACTCCGTGGGTCTGACCGGCGTCTGCCTGGTGACTCTTGGTCTCAGGGACTAAGGCCGTGGAGGTAAAGTGTCCGTTTGGCGCGAGTGTGCGTTGAGCAGCCGTGAACGCCACCTGACCTCCCACGGCCTGAGCCCCTCCAGCTGGCCCTGGAACAGACCCTCTGCGTGTCCCGCAGCCCTCACTGTAGATGTTTCTGGACAATTCTTTGCAGAAAGGTCTGGGAGTCTCTTGGGGCCACTGTTGCGGTGCAGCGGGTTAAGCTGCCACCTACAATGGCGGCATCCCACAAGGGCACCAATTTGAGTCCTGGCTGCTCCGCTTCCAATCCAGCTCCCTGCTAATGCACCTGGGAAGGCAGCAGAAGATGGCCCAAGTGCTTGGGTCCCTGCACCAGCGTGGGAGACCCATGTGGAGTTCCAGGCTTCAGCCTGGCCCAAACCCAGCCATTGTGGCCATCTGGGGAGTGAACCAGCAGATGGAAGACCTCTCTCTCTGTCTTCCCCCCCTCTCTCTGTAACTGTGCCTTTCAAGTAAATAACTAAAGCTTTTAAAAAAATAAAGGTCTAGAAGTCTCTGAGGGAAGCGGCCAAGATTTGCAGGCACCTTTCAATAGCTTTTTAAAAATTATTTATTTGAAAGTCAGAGTTACACAGAGAGAGAAGGAGAAGCAGAGAGAGAGGTCTTCCATCTGCTGGTCCACTCCCCAGTCGGCTGCAATGGCTGGAGCTGTGCCAATCCGAAGCCAGGAGCCAGGAGCTTCTTCCGAGTCTCCCATGCAGGTTCAGGGGCCCAAGGACTTGGGACATCTTCCACTGCTTTCCCAGGCCATAGCAGAGAGCTGAATCGGAAGTGGAGCAGCCAGGACTCGAACCAGCACCCATGTGGGATGTTGGCACTGCAGGTGGCTACTCCACAGCACCAGCCCCATCAATAGATTTGGCTTTGCTGTTTCGTTAGGAGGCCCACCTTGGTGGTGGTGGTGGTGGGGTGGCTGGTCTTGGCTGCCTCGGTCACCTTTGCAGCTCAGCCCTCGGTGGCACACGGTCCCCAGGGCAGCCCAGGTGACATTTGCATTTCTGTCGTGTCGCCGTGGGCTCTCGTGCTTGCCACCCCCTACTGGAAGGTAGATAGTGGGGAAGGCTCTCCCACTCTACCCACGTGGGCTCAGAGTCAGTTCCAAATCCCACCGCACTTCCAGCACCTGTCTTCCTGCCTCCCTCTCGCTCAGTGTCTCTGCCCACTGAAGTTCTTTGTTTCCTGGTGACCCTGACTGGCTTGGCCTTTTCCGTGTTGGAGGAATTTAGGGCGAGTCACATATTGAACGAGAACCAGGAAGGGACGTCATGGTTGGCTGGGGTTTTCAGGACCAGAGACAGCGCCCTCTGCTCTGCACCTGTATCCCTGGAAGACAGGTGTCGGGGAAGCTCCCGCTGAGAGACTTCAGGTGCTCACACCAGGGCAGACACTAGAGGGCGCCAGTGAGCTGCAGGTCTGAGGCCTGCCGAGGGGTGGGCACAGGAGCTAGGAACGCAGCTGGGTGGCAGGGACCCAAGTCCTGGGGCCATCGCCTGCTGCCTCCCAGGTGCACGTCAGCGGGAGGCAGGGCCAGGACTGGAACCCCGGGCAACTCCGATCGAGTTCTGAGCATCTCCACGTCCTAACCGCTGTGCCAAACCCCTGCCCCAAAGCCTGGCTCATTTAAAACGCCAGCAGTCTACACTGTGTCCTGTTCTCCGTAACTTAGTGTCTGGGCCAGGTGGTTAGTAAAATGGCACGGGCTTGTCTGTGGCACGATTTACGTCCAGGACACCATCCTAGGCTCCAGCCCCTGCCGCCATTGCTGGAGCCAGGTGACCAGATGGCCCATCCAGAGGTGTCAGCTCCTCCCCCACCCTAATGGGATTCACTGCTCCTACTTCCCTGCCCCCTTGCTCTCTCTTGATCTCTCCTGATCTCTCTTGATCTCTCCTGATCTCTCTTTCTCACCCCCCCTTCTCTTTGCCCCTTCACTCCGGCCGGTCAGGTTTCCCCGGTCAATAAACCCATTCCCTTAGCTGTGGTGTTTGGTGTGTTTTGTGTGGCCTTACACATGTGACATTTGGTATTCTGTTCTTGTCTGCTATTTGTGTACCAACAACACAGTTTATTTCCGTGAAATCTGGATAGTTAGGGAACATCAAGGGTGCTTTTAGAAAGCTGTGTTGAGTTCTGACCCACAAAAGCACACATTGATACAATTTGATACATTTCACACAGGTGTACCAAGAAAACCAGACAGTGAGCGCCACTACCCTGCCTGAAGACCCCTTGTGTGCCTTCACCCTTTCCCTCTCAACGCCCCCTCTGCCTTCTCTGCTGTTGTTGTAAGATTTATTTGTTTGAAAGCAGCAAACAGACAGGAAGCTTCCATCAGCTGGTTCACCCCCCAAATGACCTCAAGGGCCAGGCTGAAAGCCAGGAGCCCAGAACTCATCTGGGGTTTGCCACATGGGTGGCAGGAACCCAAGAACGTGGGCAGGATTCAAACTGGCACTCCAATATGGGGTGCCGGAGTCGTGGGGACAGCCTGACCTGCTGTGCCACAGTGCCGCCCCCTCCCCGGTTTGCTTCCTGTCCTCACAGACTGGCGTCCTCTTTATAGACTATGACGCATATCGAAAGTGCTACTATCCTGTGTTCTGTATCTGTATTAAGTGCACTGCCATCGTTCTGTCCAGTTCTAGAGCAGCCCTGTGAGGTGGCAGAGACATCCCCGTGGGACAGGCCAGGGAGAGGGCTCGATGCAGGGAGTTAGGTAACGGCAAAGGAGGTGAGCACCTGAGTAGGAAGGGGTGGGGCCTCAGGACGCCCCAGCCAGGGCACGCCCCACCTGAGCCCCCAGCCACCGCCCTGCCTCTCTCCTCGCTCCTCCACCAGCCCAAGTCGCCCAGGCCCAGGTGCCACCTCTGCCCTGGCCGGGGACATGAGCCTGGGCAACCTCTCCAGGTCCCCACTCTGTGGACTGGCTGCCACAGCTGTCCCTGCGCTACAGATGCCGAGTGAGACCTGACGGCGCAGGGCGTGGGCTGGGCACGAAGTCCCCTCTCCTCCTCTGCCATCGCCGCCTCGCTGGGCTCCGCTCCAGGCTTCTGCACAGTAGCAGCTTCCGCAAGGACATGGAAGTGACCTTGTGCGTGTGCCGGGCCCACACCAGAGGGAGCCCCCCCATTCCAAAGTCCCAGGAAGGGATTGGAGTGGCCCAGCTTGGCACAGTGCCCCCGCGGATCCAGACACCTGTGCCCAGGTGGGGGAGGCCGGATCACAGGAAGGCTCCTGGCTGCCCCCACCGTCGCCGTGGAAACCAGCAAGTGCAGATCCTGCAGAAAGGATCTCACAGGTGCTGCCCTCCCCCGTCCACCAGTGTGTGACCGCCCCCAGGGACGTCAGCAGTGCCCCCCACAGGGACCCACCACACACCCCCGTCCATCAGTGTGTGACCGCCCCCAGGGACGTCAGCAGTGCCCCCCACACACACAGGGACCCACCACGCCCCCCCCCGTCCACCAGTGTGTGACCACCCCCAGGGACGTCAGCAGTGCCCCCCACAGGGACCCACCACGCCCCCCCGTCCACCAGTGTGTGACCACCCCCAGGGACGTCAGCAGTGCCCCCTCCACAGGGACCCACCACACACCCCCCATCCATCAGTGTGTGACCACCCCCAGGGACGTCAGCAGTGCCCCCCTCACACACAGGGACCCACCACGCCCCTCCTGTCCACCAGTGTGTGACCACCCCCAGGGACATCAGCAGTGTCCCCCCCCACAGGGACCCACCATGCCCCCCCCGTCCACCAGTGTGTCCCCCAGGGACGTCAGCAGTGCCCCCCACACACACAGGGACCCACCACACCCCCCCCATCCATCAGAGTGTGACCATCTCCAGGGACGTCAGCAGTGCCCCCCACATACACAGGAACCCGCTGCGCCCCGCCCCCATCCTCTGGCTCACACACAGACCCTGCTCAGCCCCCGGGACTGGGGGAGGAGGCTGTGGAGGCAGTGACTGGGCTCACAGCCCTGCCTGCCCTGGGCCCTCCCCTTTCCCCTACCTGCACAACTCCTGGCAGGGAGCCCCCGCGGGACCCACAGGCAGGCGCGAGGAGACACCTGACGGGTGCTTACTGAAGCACTTCTGTGATAGCCAAGGTTGGAATCAAATCTATCCACCGCTAGGGGAGTGGGTCAACAAACCACTGTGGCCTTACAGTGGAACGTTGTGCAGTAGTTAGAACCGCGTGCTGGGGCCGGCGCTGTGGCGTCGCGGGTAAAGCCACCTGCAGTGCTGGCATCCACCAGTGTGTGACCACCTCCAGGGCACAGGCATCCCACACCAGAGCACTGGTTCAAGTCCTGGTTGCTTCACTTCTGATCCAGCCGAAGCCAGGAGCCAGGAGCTTCATCCGAGCCTCCCACGTGGGTGCAGGGGCCCAAGCGCTTGGGCCATCTTCTGCTGCTTTCCCAGGCAGGGAGCTGGATGGGAAGTGGAGCAGCCAGGACTCCAACCAGAGAACGTATGGGATGCCGGCATTGCAGGCGGAGGCTTAACCTGCTACGCCACAGCGCCGGCCCCAGTGCCTCTTTCTTGGATGAGGTCATTTATGATGAAGCAGAAGAGCTAAGATGACCTCCAGACAGATCGCTTAAGCACACAGGAGAACCTGGCCTCTGGCACCCCCAAGGGTCAGGTCCCAACCCTGTCTCCTCCACCAGGCTACTGTACTTCCCATGTCCCACCACTAGATGGGGCCAGCGCACAGGGTTAGAAATGGGAAGCCACCCACAGACACAGGAAGAACCCATTCTGCAGAGAATTTGAGCTCTGGAGGGGCGGGTGAGAGGTAGGAACACGGCAGCCAATAACACGAGGACCCCTCGCTGAGGGACGAACACCATGCACTGGTGTTAGTAAAGAACTCGTTTTCTGAGGCCGGAGTTGTAGCGTAGTAGGTTAAGTCTGCCTGTGGTTCCAGTCCCGGCTGCTCCACTTCCAATCCAGCTCTCTGCTGTGGCCTGGGAAAGCAGTGGAAGATGGCCCAAGTGCTTGGGCCCCTGCACCCATGTGGGAGACCAGGAGGAAGCTCCTGGCTCCTGGCTTCGGATCGGCCCAGCCCCAGCCGTTGCAGCCATCTGGGGAGTGAACCAGACCTCTCTCTGTCTCTCTCTCTAACTCCGTCTCTCAAATAAATAAATAAATGTTAAAATAATAACCCACTTTCTTTCTTTCTTTTTTAGATTTTATTTTATTTATTTGAAAGACAGAGTTGCAGAGAGAGGTAGAGACAGAGAGAGAGAGGGAGAGAGAGAGAGAGAGGTCTTCCATCCGCTGGTTCACTCCCCAGATGGCCACAATGGCTGGAGCTGGGCTGATTTGAAGCCAGGAGCCAGGAGCTTCTTCCAGGTCTCCCGTGCAGGTGCAGGGGCCCAAGGGCTTGGGCCATCTTCTACTGCTTTCCCAGGCCATAGCAGAGAGCTGGATCAGAATTGGAGCAGCCAGGACTAGAACCGGCACCCATATGGGATGCTGGCGCTGCAGGCCAGGGTGTTAACCCACTGAGCCACAGCACTGGCCCCTAGAACCCATTTTCTTGTCCTCAAAATTACCCAAGAAGCAGTTGTTAGGCCTTAAAACAATTCTGAACGAGGGCTCCGAGATCCTGGCTGCTCCCAGGACACCTGATTGACATCTTTCACCGCCACGTGGGGACTTCCCGAAGGCACCTGCGCCCTCTCCAGGTGGCATGATCGGGGTTCCTCTGACGTCCCAGGCCTGGGCGTCAAGGCCCTGAGCTCACATCCCGCTGTCACCCTGGGCGATCGTCCTGGCCCCTCCCCCAGGCCTCAGTCTCCTCACCTGCAGCCCGGGGAGAGTAAGGTGCCTGTTCCATGGCGCTGCTGCAGGGGTGAGCTGGGATGGAGCCCTGAGGACGGGAGTAGGTCCAGCGCCCCAAGCGTCGCGGGAGGAGCGACTCCAGGGAGCAACAACGCTGTTCCAGCTCCCAACACAGCAAGCAAAGCTCAGTGCTTTCCTGCGGGGGGGGGGGGGCATCCCCGCGGGAGGGCGGGGTGTGGCGCCACTGGTTAGGATGCCGGTCTGAGTCCTGGCCGCTCTGCCGCTGATATGGGAGACCCAGACGGCGTCCCGGCTCCTGGCTAAGCCTGGCAGCCACGTGGGGAGCGGACCGGCAGATGGGCGATCTCTGTCTCTCCCCCCTCTCTGTCATCTGCCTTTCTAATAAGCAAACCTCTTCCGGAAGTTCCCAAGTGCGCCGTGGTGGGAAAGGAGGGAGGCTGGGCGTGGAGGAGCCTGCAAAAGCAGCCGCCGGCAGCCCCGGGGCACGGCCACTGTCCCTTCTCCGTCCCCTCCCCGTCCAGAGCTGGGAGGGTGGCTGCCCAGTGTGGCCGCGTGGACCCCAGGGCCGACACCCCACTCGCCACCCTCCCAGTTGGGAGAGACTGCCCGCGGCTGGGGAGGGACGCCCCAGTGCCTGCTGGGAGCGGCCTGGCGGTTCCAGCCCAGTGAATCTGAAGCGAACCCTCTAACTCAGCCTTCGCAAGCCCAACGTCTTGGCTTTTGTTCAAGTCACCAACTCCCTGTGGTGAACCGGTTTCATTCTCTTTTTTCATAAGAAGACCCAGATGGAGTTCCAGGCCCTGAGGCACGTTCCAGAAACCCCCCAGAGACCCCAGAAATAAAGATTTCTTTATGTATTTGAAAGAGTTACAGAGAGAGAGAGGGAGGTGCAGAAACAGAGAGAGAGAGAGAGATTGAGAGAGAGAAAGAGGTCTTCCATCTGTTGTTCACTCCCCAAGTGGCTCCAACAGCCAGGGCTGGGCCGATCCAAAGCCAGGAGCCAGGAGCTTCTCCCGGGTCTCCCACGTGGGTGCAGGGGCCCAAGCACTTCCGCCATCTTCCACTGCTCTCCCAGGTGCATTAGCAGGGAGCTGGATCGGAGGCGGAGCAGCCAGGGTTCGAACCAGCGCCCACATGGGATGCTGACACTGCAGGTGGTGGCTTAGTCACTACACCACAGCGCCGGCCCCTTGAGTTAATCTGGAATCATGCCCAGCGCCCTGATAGAATCTTTGCACACGTCCCGTTCACTCCTGCTCCCTGCCCCGCCCCCCTTCCAGCAGTGACTGGGCCCCGCGCCCCCCTTCATTGTGTTGCTTTCCCCATACGCAGAGCGGACAGGATTCTGTCTCTGCCTGTGCCTGGCATGCGGGGGGGGGGGGGTCATCCCCGCCCTGGCAGGAATCTGCAGGCAAAGCCAATTCCCTGGCTCATTCCGTCCATGGACTCGCCGGTTGGTTCTGGCTCCGACAAGCTCAGCACACTTTCACCCTGGGCAGCAGGGTTCTTGGTAACTGCTTCTTGGGTAATTTTGAGGACAAGAAAATGGGTTCTAGGGGCCAGTGCTGTGGCTCAGTGGGTTAACACCCTGGCCTGCAGCGCCAGCATCCCATATGGGTGCCGGTTCTAGTCCTGGCTGCTCCAATTCTGATCCAGATCTCAGCCCCTCGGCAGGGCACGCGTACCGCATGTGTGCGTTGGCTGGGAGACTTTCTAGAATGTTCACAGGAGAGCTCCCCCCCCCCCAAACGTTGAGAAGCAGAACTCCAGACCAGAGGCAGCTGACTTCACGGAGCCGGCCTCAGGCAGGGGCCGCTGTTGGCAGAGACCCTGCCTGTGCTTGGGGCCGGCGCTCAGAGGGCGAGCAGTTGAGGCTGGCGGCCGAAGCCAGCACCCGGGCTGTCAAAAGTTGGCTCATAGTGGTTAGCTCTGGGAGCAGCAACTGAGGCACGAGGTCCCCAGGCTAGCCCACCTGTCTGTCCAGCATAGCCAGAGCTACCCCATAGCCTCGGGCAGCGAAGTTCCCACAAACCAGAGCCCGGAGCATCTGGGCTGAGCCAGGATTCTGAGGACAGAACCACTAAATACCAGGGGAGTCAGCGGAAGCGTTTATCAGGGATCACAGGGAGGGCCAGCTTGTTCTCGGGACACAGACATGCTCTCTCTGGGCCGTCTGCCTGGAGGCGGAGGGGCTGGGGTCTCTGGGGGGTTCTGGAACGTGCCTCAGCGCCTGCGCCACTTGCTGACTGCCTGCGTCAGTGCTGGGAATTGTGCAAGTCTGCGGGCCCAGGCACCAGCCTCTTTCTCTCTGTTTCTCTGCCTCTCAAATAGACACCAGCAAAAATATGTATATTATGCAGTCCAAATTGGAATTTCTCCATTTTAATAGAGGATTTATTTATTTATTTGAAAGGTAAAGTTAGAGAGAGAGAAAGAGAGAGAGAGAGAGAGAGAGCTATCTTCCATCCGCTGGTTCACTCCCCAAATGGCCACAACAGTCAGGGCTGGGCCGGGCCAAAGCCAGGAGCCAGGAGCTTCTTCTGGGTCTCCCACGTGGGTGCAGGGGCCCAAGCACCTGGGCCATCTTCCACTGCTTTCCCAGGTGCCTTAGCAGGGAGCTGGATCAGAAGAGGAGCAGCCGGGACTCGAACCAGTGCCCGTGTGGGATGTTGGCATCACAGGCTGTGCCTTTACCTCCCCGCCGCAGTGCTGGCCCTGCTAACGCACCGTCTGAATGGAGCCAGAGCTAACGGATGCCGTGGGCCTGGTGAGCCCCGGATGGGCCCCGGGCACACAGCCTCTTACCCATGGCTCAGTGCAGTCGGGGGCGCTGCTGCCTACGTTATGGAGCAGAGGGGGTGAACCTGTCGGACGGCAGAGCTGCTGGGGCTTGGAAGCGGAGAGAAGTGAGGTCTGGGGACTCAGTGCCCCAAGGGTGGGATTCAAACCCAAGTCCAGGGGACTCTGAGCACCCCGGCGCCGAAGCTTGCGCCTGGGCCTGCTCCGCTGACCGCCCCTCTCTGGGCCCACGCTGCGTGGCCCACTGCCCCGACGCCCCAAAGCTGGCTGAGCTGGCACCTCGCGTCAACGTCATCGCCTTTGCTGGGGGGGGGGGACTCAGGCGGTGCCCGGCGGTCTGCGTGTGTCACGGAGGTCACGAGGGGTCACAGGTAGGACAAGAATGTCCATCTGTGCCGCTGGCACCGCTGCAGGGCGCTCAGCACGCAGCGCGCACGGCGTGGCCCTTAGGCCCTGCGCTGTTCGTGCGTGTCCGTCCACCCCCTTCCTTCAGAGATCTCTCACGAGGCCACTTCCGGCATCTCGTGGAAAAAGTGGAATCAATTAAGTTGATTTTGGTGCAAAAGAACATTGAAATCCATACGCGGTTTTTTCATGAACACTTTGAAGACCTGGATTTCAAAACGTTTGCATCAAAGTTAACATATTCCTTTACAACCTTTTTAAAACTTATTGGATAGGCAGAGTGAAAGAGATCTTCCATCTGCTGGTTCACTTCCCAAACAGCCACACGACCTAGGGCCGGGAGCTCCATCCGGGTCTCCCGCGTGGGTGCAGGGGCCCAAGCACTTGGGCCACCCTCCACTGCTTTCCCAGATGCATCAGCAGGGAGCCGGATAGGAAGTGGAGCAGCCGGGTCTTGAACCAGTGCTGCTATGTGGGATGCCAGCACTGCAAATGGAGGTTTAACCCACTCCACCACAACGCTGGCCCCAACTAACTTGTCTTTTAATTCTGGTTTCCCCAAGTGTTTCTTTATGTTATTTTGTAATATAAATTATTTATTTGGAATTATATATATTATATAAATAATTTATTTGGAAGTCAGAATTACAGAAAGAGAGGCAGAGATACAGAGAGAGAGAGAGGTCTTCCATCCGCTGGTTCACTCCTCAAAGGGCTACAACGACCAGGGCTGGGCCAGCCTGAAGCCAGAAGCCAGGAGCTTCATCAGGGTCTCCCGTGTGGGTGCAGGGGCCCAAGCACTTGGGCCGGCCTCTGCTGCATTAGCAGGGAGCTGGTTCGGAAGCGGAGCAGCCAGGACTCGAACCGGCACCCACAAGGGATACCAGCATCACGGGCAGCGGCTTAAACCACCACGCCACAATGCTGGCTCCAGCACTCAGCTCTTAAATTCACAGCTCTGAGTTTTCCCCTGTGTGGCTGCTCCCAGACCTCCCCACCAGCGGGAGACACAGTCCCTTCTCAGCGCCTGCGGAGGCGGGGGTCCCCTGGGTCCTGCCCTGGTCACACCTGCTGCTCTGGGCCCAGGCTGCCCGCGAGGCTGTCCCCTTTGCAGGTCTTTCTCAGGCCCTGTTGCAGCACAGTCTCACTGTCCCCCACCTCGGGCTCCCCCAGCCCCCAGACACCTGAGCCGGCCACTGCCCTTCTTGTACCCCAGAGCTCGGTGCCCCGGCTCAGTCTGAACTCTGCAGAGCAGTCTTTGCCCACAGCCCGCGCGAGGGGACGGAGGAGGGACGGGACGTCCCAGGTTGCAAAAGTGGCCCCTGCGGAGCAGGACACGCCCACGGGCTGTCTGACTCCTGCACCAACACTCTTTCCGCTCCACTGCACACACGCGTGAAGGAATGAACACGTGACCTAGCACCAGGCTGTCCTCAGACGCGAAGCTCCCTTTGGAAAAACCCTGCGGCCACGGCTTGCCCGCCGGATTTAGCTGGTGGTCACTCTCTTGGCTGGAGAAGAGGACGAGGGCGTGGTGGGGATAGCAGGCAGGACGGGGTGGGGGGGGGCAGCGGGACGCAGCATCGAGGGGCTGAGCTGGCTCTGGGGGAAGCCCCCTGCACTGGTGACTTTGCTTCCGGGGCGGGGGGGTTGCTCTTTGCCCAGCGCCCGGAGCCTGCCCTTGGAGAGTGAGAGGCAGAGGCGAGGCCCTCACCGGCCTGTGGTTTGCGTGAAGAGCAAAGCTTGCGTAAAATGGAGGCCCTGGCTGCCGCCCAGGCCCTGTCCCTGGCTGAGTCACGCTGGGGAGAGAGGGAGGACAAAGCAGAGCCCAGAGCCCCTCGGGTTTCCAGCTGGCCCAGGCCTCCCGCGAGGGCCGGGGTACGAGGCTGGAAGCAGCGCCAGGCCTGGGCGGCTGGGGGAGGGGTGGGGGAGGAGGGCAAGGGGTTGGGACCCTGAGCTGGAGTGGGGTCCAATCACCCTCAGCCGCACACGGCTCTGCTCCGAGGCCCCAGGCCCCTGGGCCTCACGCAGCCCCGAGGCCCTGCACCAGGTACGCGGCCGAACCTCAGCAGAGCAGGTGGGAGTGGGGGAGAAGCGTTTACACACACACACAGGTGTGCACACACACACAGGCGTGCACACACACGCAAGCACGCGTGCACACACGCATACACGCACACACACATGCGCACACGCCCTGGTAATGCCTGAAAACATGCCAGGCACGTCGCCCGCCTGCAGGGGCTGGCTGGGTTTCCGGGCATGAGATAGGAGGCGCAGGGCCTCCTGGGGCTGTCACGCCGGGCTGCAGCTTGTGCCCAGGCAGGGGCGGGGTGGCCTTGGCAGGCTCCGGCCTCAGGCGTGCCGCTCCCCAGCCCTGGGATGACTTCCCGGCACGCAGAGCGCACGCACTCCCTTTCTGCTCCCCCGAGACCCTGGGTGGGGTTGGAGCGTCCAGCTGGGTCCAGCCACACCCCGCTCCGGGCTTCAGCCCCCGCTCAGCCAAGCCCTCCCCACGCCCCGGGGCTCTCTGCGGAGTCTTTTATAGATGTTGGTTGAGTCACGTCCTTATCCTGAACCCCAATTTTCTCATCTCTAAAATGGGGATCCTAACAGCCCCACCCATGAAGACAGCCGCAGGGAGACAATGAGCTCACACATGGAAAGCACTGGGGGCCGGGACACAGCTGGCTAATTGCTGGCATTAATTTGGCGGCTAGGGTGGAACACCCCAAGCCGAGGCCGGGTCTCTGCTCCCCCTGTCTGGGAGTGAGAGCCTGCTCTCTCTGGCCAGGTCCTACACTTGGCTGGAAGCCAGACTGGGTCCGCTCAGCCTCTGGGCCCCCTCCCCCCCCTGGGGGGGGGGCTTGGTGGTCTCGTCTCTCCGCGGCCGCCCTTGGCATGCTCAACGGTGACAGGGTCCCAGTGCCAGCAGCCAGACTCCTGCTTGGAGAATGCGCGACGGGAAACACAGTGAGGAGGGGGCTGCTGGCAGCGAGGGGCGTGGCCGGCCACCGTGTCCTGTCTGTGCCAGCGCAAGGTGACAGCGGGCAGGCCCTCCTGCGCGGGCAGTGTCCTGGAGCCCCACGTGGTCGGGACAGGTGACCGAAACTGGCTTTTGGAGGAGGGGAGGCTTTGCTTCCAGGGGCGCTGAGCACCCAACAGAGCAGAGGGGGGTAGCCCCGCCTCCGAGGCAGGGCAGAGGGGCAGCGAGGACCCCGGGGGCCAGGGCTTTGCTGCAGGGAGGCCTCACGAGGCACAGGGCGGGATCCAGGGCTGGGCCTCGTGTGTCCTGAGTGGCTGCCGTGTTTACGGTGGCTTTCCCGCAGTAAAGTGTCCGCGCCCCGTGTCCCAGGTCTGGGCCTGCGTTTGAAGCCCCACTCCCGCTCCTGACTCCAGCTTCTTGGTGATGCGGATCCTAAGCGGTCAGGTGCCGCTCACAGGGGATTCCTGCACTTTGACCCCGCGCTGCCCCGGCGGTTGTGGGTAGTTAGGGAGTGAACCAGAGGAGGGGAGCCCTGGCTCTCTCTCCCCACCCCCGTCTCTCCGCCTCTTGAATAAAGTAGAAAACAAACGAAAAATCGCCTGCCCTCTGCGTGAAGTTGTTGCCCCTTTGAATCCCAGCTGCTAAAATACCAGCAGTAGCAGCGATGGTCTGCAGTTCAGCCGGCACAGTTCTGTGGTCTCAGGGGTCCTGGGAGGCAGGTCTATCGTACCCACTTTAGAGATGGAGAGAGTGAGGCTTTGGGCGGTGCTCTCACAGGCAGGGGTGGCGCCTGACGGGGCCCAGGCACTCATGCAGGGTTGTGCTCCTTCCTGCTCCTGTAGGCTACGGGGGCAGGTACATGGCCTCTCCAGCCTCACCTTCCCCTCCCCTAAAAGCGGGGGGAGATTCACCGCACGAGATGGCTGAGGTAGCACTTTTCCAACGGTCAAGCTCCATGCTGGGTTTGCCACTACTCTGTGTGCTCTCCATCCCGCTCTGGGGTGTGTGGCGTGGACCTCGAAGGCCCAGATCAGCCGGGGTCTGGGGCAGCCTCAGCGTCGTGATTCGCGGGCTCGGGGGCTGGACCGATAGGCTGGTCTGAGAGTCTGACCACACCCGTGACCTTGACCCAGGAGGGTGTCGAGTCCTAGAACACTCGTTACACGGTGAAAGGCAGGTGAGGTCGGCCTCCTCCTTGGGGAAAGATGCCCGGCCACGGCGGCCATGGCGGCAGCCACGGGCCACGTGTGGTCCCCGGGGGCCCAGCGAGTGGGGAGCCCACACAGTCCGTTGAGATAACTCACACCGGATGGTGAGACCGGGCCCGAAAGAAAGTGTCAAGTGTCTGATGAGTGATTCCAGAATTCTGATTATGAGTGAAACAATGATGCCCTGCTGGGAGAACAGCTCGCTTCCCGCACCCCTGCTACTCTCAACGCCCTTCTCCTGCTACTTCCTGGAGTCGCAGAAACCCCTGGTTAAAGGCTCCGTCCGGTAGCTAGCACCCCTCCCTCCTTGTTTCTATCATTTTTAAAGGTGTACTTATTTATTTGAGAGGCAGAGCAGCAGAATCAGGGAGGGAGAGAGAGAGAGAGAGAGAGAGAGAGAGAGAGGTCTTCCATCTGCTGGTTCACTCCCCAAGTGGCTACAGCAGCCAGGACTGGGCCAGGCTGTCCATGCTGGTCTCCTGCATGGGTGGCAGGGCCCCAGGGACTTGGGCCCTCATCTGCTGCTTTCCCAGGCACCTTAGGAGGGAGCTGGATCAGAAGCAGGGCAGCCAGGACTCAGAACCGGCGCTCTGATGTGGGATGCGGGTGTCCCAAGTGGCAACTTAGCCCACTGCACCACGACGCCGGCCCCCTGTGCCCCTCATTTAGATGTCAGCTGTGACTCAGGAGAGTCACCCGTGCCCCTGACCACTGGCTGCAGACCAGGGGTTCTCACGACCCCTTGCTTGGGGTCAGGAGTGAGGGGCTCATTGCTCTCCAACAGAGCGGCCTGTGTTCTAAGGCACACAGACTCGTCTGAGCCCATGAGTGGGAACGGAGGGTGGGGTGGTGGGGTGGTGGGGTGAGGGTGGAAGGGACGGGAAGTTGGCTCAGGCTGAGTGTATTGCCGTGGGCTCTGCCATTTCTCAGAATGCCTGAGACTCGGTAGCTCATAGAGGGATCTGAGTCTTACAGGTCTGGGGCTGGGAAGTCCAAGGTCGTGTGGCTGCATCTGGGGAGGTGTGGGTTTCTCGCAGGTGCAGAGTCCCGAGGCAGCACCGGGCATCGCGGGGTGAGGCGGATGAGCTGCAGGAAAGAGCTTGCGCTCGGAACAAAGCTGTCGGCTCGATCACCCACCAACCCGCCAGGCACCTCCCGAAAGCCCCACCTCCAGATGCCGTTACTCCTGGCTCTGGGATTACTTTTCCCACATGTGATCTCTGGGGAAACTCCCGAGCCACAGCTCAGCGGGCAGAGCCTGCACTTGACGAGGTGGCCCAGGGCGCTGGAGAGGGCTCAGACTGGTTGGCTGGCGGGTGGGGTGTGTGTGAGGGGGTTGGAGGGTTGGTTGGTTGGTGGGTTAGTGGGTTTTTGGTGGGTTAGTGGGTTTGTTGGTGGGCTAGTTGATTGATTGGTAGGTACGTTGGTTGGTTGGTGGGTGGGTGGGTGGGTTGATTGGTTGGTTGGTTTGTGAGTTGGTGGGTTGTTTGCCTGTTGGTTGGTAGGTAGATTGTTTAGTTGCTTGGTGGGATGATTGGTAGATGGGTTTTTTGGTTGGTTGGTGAAGGAGTTGGTTGATTGATTGGTGGGTTGAATGGTTTGTGGATTGGTGCTTTGGTTGGTTGCTGGGTGAGTTGTTTGGTTGGTTTATTGGTGGGTAGGTAGGTTGGCTGGTGGGTTGGCTTGGTTGGTGGGGGGCTAGCTGATTGGTTATTTGGTGGATTGGTTGGTTTGTGGGTTGGTGGGGGAGCTCATTGGTTGGAGGGTGGGTGGGTGGGTTGTTCAGTGGGTGGGTGGTTTGCTTGTTTGGTTGGTTGGTGGGTTATTTCTTGTCTGGTTGGTTGGTAGGTGGGTTGTGTCATTAGTTGGTGGGATGGTTGGTTAGTGGGTGGTTGAAGCACGCATCCCGAAGGGGCCTTGAGTGGATGCGCCAGATACCCTTGGGAGGCAGAGGCTTGGGGGATGGGAACCTTAGCCTGGGCGTGTGGTTTACGAGCTCTCACCCACCTGGAGGGACCCGGAAGATGTCCCTTCCAGTACCGTGAGGAACAGGCTGGGAGTGGAGCCCTGTGGCTGCCCCTCTGTAGGGCAGAATCTGGCCAAGGGACCTGGCACTCAGCCAATTGGCAACTCAAAGGCAGTGGGGCCACCAGGTCCCAAGGTGCAGGGGCCAAGTGGTGGCATTCAGAGTGGGCGTGGCTGCCGCGATGGGGCTGAGTCAGTGCACGGCGGAGGAGACAGTCCGCAGGGCTGTGGCGCTGGCCACTTGGTCCTGGGGTCCCAGCAGCGAGGAGACAGGAAGCCTCGGAATCCCCACGTGATCTACACAGGCAGAATTCGGGTCAGACGCACAAACCTCCCTCCTGAATCACAAAACAGCGCGTCAGGGCCCCGCGGTGCGCCCCCAGCCTGCGACTCCTTGCCCGAAGGGGAGGCTGAGATCCCCTCCAGGAAGGACCCCAGTGCCCTATGGGAAATGCGTGGTGCTTGGTCCTTCCCAGCCTTCCCCAAAGCTATGGCCTTCCACCGGGGGAACGTGCCCAGGGAAAGGGAAGTAATCAGACAGCTGGGGACTACTGGACACTGACAAATGACACAGATGCCGGGAGGCCCCCAGTGTCACTGCGGCCCCCCGTCAGGGCAGGGGCTGATGGAGGCCAGGGGACTCATGGTTCCAGCTCGGGTCCGTCTCACTGTGCGTGCAGTGCGTCCCCGAGCCCATCCATGGTCCCTTTCCCAGTTCCAGATTCGGCGCTGCCTCTGTCTTTCACTGCTGTCCCACAAGCGGACTCAGCGCCTGAGAGAGTTGACAGTACCTCCCCCGCCCCCCCCCCGTCCCCCGCCCCTGCCCTGGTCCCTGCTATGTGCAGCCGCTGATCTGCGGAGTGTGCCCCCACCCCTGCGCACGAGGGCACAGGCAGCAGTTTCCCGTCCATGGCCAAGGCCAGCCGTGCCGCCAGCGTGCTGCCTCGGGCGGGTCACCCCTGCAGCCCTGGCTCGCGATGTAAGCAGGGACCTGGGCCAATTTCCCTTCCCCAAGGCGCCACACTGACCCACGGTGCTGGCGACGCTTTGCTGATCGGAGCCGGGGAGCAAGGAGCAGCAGGCACTGCCGACGCGCTGGGACCTGCCGCTCGGCAGGGGCTGGCTGAGGGCGGGGCCTCCACGGCCGTGGCGTCCCGTGGGCTCCCGTGGTACGGGCTGTGCTGAGACTTCCCGTCTCAGGACAAGGTGAGTTCCCGCCTCTCCCGCCCGAGCAGGCCTGGGTGGTCCAGGTAAGTCACCTGCAGTGGCCCAAACGCACTTGGTCCTGCTCCTGCCACCTGCTCTCTCCCAGGCTGCACCTGTGGCCTCCTGGGGGTACCCTACAGTCAGCTGACAAAGAGTCGATGCAGGCTTGGTTCACGGGGGCTGTGTCCACTAGGTGGGCGGCACCACAGCTCGTCTCTGGGACGGCCCTGTAGGGCAGTGGCGAGGGGAGTGCCCCTCACTGGCAGAACTCTGACCACTGCACCCTCCTTGGAAGCACAAGTGACCACAGGGCGACCGTATACGGATTCACGGGCTGTGGCCGGTGATTTGGTCAGGGGCTCGGAAGGACCAGGGCTGGAAAGCAGGTGACAAACATTTTGGGGGAGAACTGTGTGGGAAAGGCCCTTCTGAGTGAGGAAGAACGGATGAAGATTTTTGGGTCCCAAAGGTGACCTCAGCAGAGGAGCAGAGAATGACTGGGTGGACGCGGGGCCGGCGCTTGGCACAGGGGGTTAAAGCCCCG
This sequence comes from Oryctolagus cuniculus, assembly GCF_964237555.1. Taxonomy (NCBI): domain Eukaryota; kingdom Metazoa; phylum Chordata; class Mammalia; order Lagomorpha; family Leporidae; genus Oryctolagus; species Oryctolagus cuniculus. Next base: position 232,628,546 of record NC_091432.1, on the reverse strand, counting down.
GCCTGCAGTGCCCGCATCCCATATGGACACCTGTTCAAGTCCCGGCTGCTCCACTTCCGATCCAGCTCTCTGCTATGGCCTGGGAAAGCAGTGGAAGATGCCCAAGTGCTTGGGCCCCTGCACCTGTGTGGGAGACCCAGAAGAGGCTCCTGGCTCCTGGCTTCAGATCGGCGCAGCTCCAGCCATTGTGGCCACGTGGGGAGTGAACCAGCAGATGGAAGACCTCTGTGTGTGTGTGTGTGTGTGTGTGTGTGTCTACCTTTCTCTGTAACCCTTTCAAATAAGTAAAAATAAATATTCTTTTAAAAATTAAAAAATCGGGTAGACAGGAAGACCTGTCTGTGGACACCGCTCACCTCGTCCCCAGCCACCCCGTCACTGCCCAAAGAACTCAAGAGCCAGGACGACCTGGTTGTGGCCCCGCCGAGCGTCTGGTCTGCCGACATGGAGCGCCGCTCCCCCAGGCGCCCGGCCACCTGCATCGTGGAAGGAGTGGCGTTCCGTCCTTGCTGGAACAGACACTCAGGATATCGATTTGCCTTCCCAGCAGGCAATATTTCTGCCCAAACCACCCCCTGGGGACCCACTGAACGCCTTGGCCACTGCCTCGCTTCGGGCCAGACCCCACTTCCCAGCCACAGAGGTTCCGCAAGCCATGATTCCGTGTTTCCCACCATCCCGAAGCCGGACAGCTCGGTGGCTGTACCACCAAGCAGGGCCGGAGCAAGGTCCCCAGCTGGCTGTGTGTGTCCTGGCCTGGCCTCCGGCGAGTGGGGATGTTTCTCCAAGCAGCCGGGGTTTACAAGCCGGAGGAGCGGCTGAAACAGCAGTGCCGCTGCCACGAGCGCTGCTCCGCGCTCACTGTGAGGGTCCGTGCAGCCGTCTTCGCTCTTATCCCCGGTCACGTTGCGTATGATGTACTGACCTTTTTTTTTTTTTAAAAAAAAGATTTGTTTCTTAAAATCGTATCTACAAATCACATTGAATCTGTCAAAAACTAAAATTAAAATTAAAAAAAAATTTAAAGGTTATTTGAAAGGCAGAGTGACAAAGACGGCTGGGGGGGTCTTCCATCCGCTGGTTCACTCCCCAAATGGCTACAGTGGCCAGGGCTGGGCCAGGCCAAAGCCAGAGCCTGGAGCTCCATCCGGGTCTCCCGTGTGGGTGGTGGTGACCCAAACCCTCAGGCCATCTTCTGCTGCCTTCCCAGGTGCATTAGCCGGGAGCAGAAGCGGAGGCAGAGCAGCCCGTATGAGATGCCGGCGTCACAGGCAGTAGCTTTGCCCATTGTGCCGCAACGCCGGCCCCAGAGGCACTGACTTTATACGGTAGCACTGAAGCCCTGGGGTACCAGAAGGCGTGAACCTCACTTGAAGACTTGATCTCCCCGTCTGGGGAGGCGACCGGTGCGGCTGTGGTTGGACCGGGACAGCGGTGTCACATCAGGCGGAGTCGTGACTGTGTTTCTGATTTGAGTGAGAGCTTAAACATCCTTTAGGAGATGTAGGTGGATGGCGGGATGGTGATGGGGGCACAGACGATGGTTAGTTTCCTGGGTTGGCTGGACTCCCCACGGGGCCCCCTGGCTATCTGTGTATGTCTGGCTGAGAGCTCTGTCTGAATCCCTGGGAGCAGAGGCCCCCCCGCCCCCAGCAGGAGCAGGCGTCATCTGATTTGCTGAGGGCTTGAGAGGCGGGAAGGGGAGACCACGCCCTGGGCGGCAGACCAGGGACTCTGCCCCGGGCTGTGTGCTGCCCTGGCCTCAGGCCTCCTCCCTAGGTACGTCTGAAGGCTGCGGGCAGGCCACTTTCAAGCCACAGGACTGGCTGAGCAGCCCCTCTGTTCTCTCATCAATAAAACGGGAATAATCACAGACTCCATTGCCAACGGCAGGCAATGAGAATTAAACGAGAGAAGCTGTCCCAGGCACAATGTCATTTAAAAGATACACTGTGGGGGCCGGCGCTGGGGGGCAGCAGGTAAAGCCGCCACCTGCAGTGCTGGCATCCCATATGGGCACCAGTTCAAGTCCCAGCTGCTCCTCTTCCAATCCAGCTCCCTTCCAATGGCCTGGGAAAAGCAGCAGAGGATGACCCAAGTGCTTGGGCCCCGCCATCCACATGGAAGACGCAGATGGAGCCCCTTGCTTCTGTCTGGCCCAGCCCTGGCCACTGTGGCCACTTGGGGAGCGAACCTGTGGATGGAGGATCTCTCACTCTCTCCCCTCCCCCGTAACCCTGCAGGGTGTTTGACTGGGCGAAGCACTAAAAACAAGCTATCTACTATCACCACTGATGCTATCGTTGTAATCAACGCTGGCCTGCACTTGTACCCGGCACAGACGGTCCTGGAGGGACTTGTCAAGCTCTGACCGCGGCTCTGGCCATCTCCGATGTTACCCTGGGCTGGCTGTCCCTGGGACCCGCCTACCCCGAGCTGGGAGCCGACGCCAGCTCTGCGCGGTCCCCACGGCCCCCGACTCAGGAGGGCCCCGAGCCCAGGGCTGCTCTGTCCTGTTCCCAGCCTGGAGCCCTGCATCACTCCGGGGCAGGAGCACTGGTGCCGCCCACTACGTGTCCAGGCCTGCTTCCGAGCCCAGAACTCCTGGCGCCCGGAGCAGAGAGGGTTGTGTGTGTGGTGGGGGGAGTGTGCCCCTTCCGGCCTGAGCCGAGTCAGCTGCACTTGGGGAGGGTGGCCTTCTGTGAGGGGCCGTAACGAGCCACAGGGACCCTCTGCCCGCTGTAGGGGCTGCAAGCCAAGCTCCGAGGGCGAGCTGCTGGCTGGCAGTTGTTTGGCCCAAAAAACAAGATCGAGGGTGGACACAGCAGTGTCCTCGGGTTCCTGAAGGGCTGGGGGAGGGGGAAGGGAGCGTGTGTGTGTGTGTGTGCGCGCGCGCGCGAGTGGTCCCCTGGCCTCGAAAGGCAGATCCAGCTCTGCACGAAGAAGGAATTTTAAGCAACAAGAGTTGTGCAAGGGAACGGCTGGCTTGAATCCCAGCCACAGCTCCGCCTGGGGGTTCAGAGCACGGGGCCTTGGCTTCAGAACTGAACGCTCCACGCTCCACGGCCGTCCAGATCTGCGGCCTTAGATAAGGCCGGCCATCTGCAGCCCCGGGCCAGTCCCTCCGCTGTGAGATGGGCCTGAAGCTGCCGTACCCTGCAGGTGGGGCGCCGAAGACGAAGCCGCTGAGGTTACGCATAAAGCATCCACGGTGTGCCTGGCCCCCCGGAGGCACCGGAGAAACGCCGGCGGCTGCTGCTGCTGCTGCTGTCACAGGTGCCGAGCCCCTGTGCCTGGCAAGGCTGACTTTGGCGGGGCCGTCAGGGAGCTCCGGGGATGGTCCTTGCGTCAGAAGGCAGGCAGGAAGCGTGCTTAAGAGATTTAAAAAGAAAAAAAACAAACAGCCATAAATGCCTGCCTGGTGACAAAGGCTGTGGGAGCAACCCGAGGCTGTGTGGGGCCTGGGGGCTGCAGTGGGGCGGGGGAGTTGGAGGGGCTCCCGTTTCTCCTGTGTGGGGCCTGGCCAGCTGTCCCAGGAGCCTGCACCAGGAACGGAATCCTGGGCTCCTGTCCGGGCCGCAAGGCGGGTGGCCCATCCTTGAGCTGCCCCCGGGAGCCAGCCCTGTGGGCCGTGTGCGTGTGAACCAAGAGGGCCCTGAAAGGGTCTTGGCACCCCCGGCTCCCGAGCCCCTGCCTGGAGCCACCCCCGGGGAGAGAGCAGCTTCCCTGGAAGTGCCTTGGCAGCCGTTCCTGATTGACAAACCCTTCTCCTCCCTCAGCTGGGTCCAGGAAACGCGCCTGCCCCACCACACCCCTGCGCTTCGGCAGCCGGCCTAAGGCCTGGCGCCTGCCCGGGGAGCGGCAGATGGCCTCCATCACGGGCTGCTGCCGCCGCCGCCGCCGCGGGGCCGGTGTCCCCTGAGACAGGGCACCCCACCAGGAATGTGCCAGCACCTCGTGGCGCCCGCCTTCCAGCACAGTCTCACCAAGGAGGCCGGCACCCCCCACACCGGCTGTTTGCTTCCCAGTCAATGTCAAGACCAAGGTCACCAGCCTGTGTGCCCATCCCCACTCTCCAGCCCCAGCTGGGCCACCCTCCAAGGTGCTCCTGTCTCCCTTTGCCTACCCCCGGCCACCACCACTCCATCTGCCGTCCCTGTGCGGCTGCCCGTGGTGGACGGTCCCTATCAAGAGGACCACCCAGCGTGCGCCCGTGTGTGCCTGGGGTCTCCCGTTAGCGTCCCTTGGAGCTGCGTCCGTGTCCCCATTCCTGAGAGGGAAGGGGCTTCTACCCGGAGTCTCCTGACTCAGGCGATCCTGACATTGGAGGATGGGGGGGGCTGACGTGCCCCCCAAAAACTCACTCGGGATTTTAACCCCGGAAGTCTTGGGTTAAGGGGATTCTGAGCGTGGAACTTAGTGTGATACTGCTGGTTGGAGGCGGGGCTTCGGGGAAGTCTCCAGGGTGGGGTCGCAGATGGAGCCCCGGTGACTTTAGCTGCAGAGGGAGAGGCGTTAGGGTCACCGTGGGGACGTGCGGCGGCCCCGCACCTGGCTCCCTCCTGCTCTTCGCTCTCTGAGTGTGCACAATGGAAGCTTTTCTTGATAAGGCGGCTTTGCCTCGGTATTTTGTCATAGTGACAAAAGGTGACCAAAGCAGGGAGAGGTCCCACCGCCCCGGGGAGCTCACCCTGGACCAGTGCCCGCGGATGCCAGCTGCCAACTGGGCCTCAGGCTACACATCTTTAAAATGGATCTCCTGACTCTACCTCCCTTAAATCTGACGCCATCTGTGGTTGGCCCAGTGTGGGGCAAGAAGACAGTGTCCAGTGATCCTGTGGCCATCACTCCAGCTGTAGGGTGGTGTCACTCCTTCTTCTTTTTAAAGATTTATTTATTTGAAAGGCAGAGAGGTACGGGGCGGGGGGTAGCTCTTCCAATCCCTGGGTCACTCCCCAGATGACCAAAGCAGCTGTAGCTGGCCCAGGCTGAATCCAGGAGCCTGGATCTCCACCGGGTCTCCCACGTGGGTGCAGGGGCCCATCTTGGGCCATCTTCCGCTGCTTTTCCAGGCGCATTGGCAGGGAGCTGGATGGGAAATGGAGCAGCCGGGACTCGACCTGGCCGTCACATGGGATGCCAGCGTCCCTTCCCGGTGCCACTTCTGAAGGCCGCCTTGGATGTCAGGAACAGCATGGCGTCAGCGGCCCCGCGGCAGCAGGGCGGGCTGGTGGCAGCCTCCGGCTCTCACCACTTGTACCTGATGACTGTCAGCTTGTGTGTTTCAATTGCAGGATGAGTGTGCCATTGGCGAATTCCTAACACACTCTTCCCCAGCCCCGGCGGACAGGGCAGGGGGGGAGCGGAAGCAGGTGTCCCGGGGCACTGTCCATTATCTCCTTGTGGTCTCAGCCCATCTGGCAGCCAGTCCCACTCATACACACCCGCCGGGCTCCCCAAGGCTCCGGGAAGCAGACAGGTTGGAGTCAGGACCCAGAACCACACTCCTCCCTTATCTCCATCTGGATTATTTTGGGTCTCAGGGCCAGAAATCCGAATCAGATGGACTGGATTCCAGGCAATTCAGTGACCTGTGGCTGTGGCTGGAGGTGAGGCACAGACCCGGTGAACCACGACCCTCACCCCGGAGCGCGGAGATAGGGAGGCGGCCTCTGGAGAGGGCAGAACGGATACGGCCAGAATCGATCAATGATCGATCGCTTGATCCAGCGATTGGGTGAGCCTGGCTGAGGATGCGAGATTTGAGCACAGATTTGAAGGCGAGGTTTCGGCTCAGTGAACCCCTGGGAGAAGAGAATTCCGACGGGGTGGGGAGGGGCATACCTGGGGATCAGCAAGGCGGCAGGTGGCTGGTCCGTGAGTGGGGTTGGGAAGGGAAGGGGAGATCGGAGAGAAGGTGGGGGCAGCTGGGTGCGGACCCCGGGGCTCTGTCCGCACCACCACAGGGCTTGGCGCGAAGGAGGATGTTCTTTGACATTCTGTTTAAGCAAAGAAGGAGGCTTCTAGACGTCTAGCCCCGGGTGAGTGGGAGGCCAGGGCCTCGTTCTCTCTTCCCGGGCTGGGGCTCCCTTAGTGTGGGGAGGGGACCGGCTACACACAGCGCCAGCCCCCTCAGTATCACAATCTCCCAGGCTCCTTCACTGAGCCCCGTGCTAGGGAGCCTGTGATTGGCTGGCCTGGGTCACATGGCTGCCACATACCCAAAAGGGGCACTTTGAATGGCTGCCCGCTGCCCCTGTACGCTCAACAGGGCTCAGTTCTTGCAAAGGAGTAGTCAGAGGAAGGGAGACGGACAAGCTGGCCGGCTCACCCTGGGTGGGGGGTGCGGGGCGGCCCCCTGCCGGGCCTCTGTCCCAGGAGGGGCTTCGAGCCACCCGAGCAGTGGGTCAGAGGCAGCTTGGGACCCCTGCGTCCCCAGTTGCAGTGTCTGGGTTCGAGACCCAGCTCCGCTTTCAGTTCCAGCTTCCTGCAAGGCGCACCCTGGGAGGCGGCAGGTGATGGCTCAAGTTCTTGGGTCCCTGCCACGCGCGTGGGAGCCCCTGATGGAGTGCCAGGCTGTTTCCTGACGTCCTCCGGGCTCAGCCTCAGCCTCGTGGGCATCTGGGGGAGTGAACTGAGCAGGCTGGAGATCTCCGCCTCTCTGTCTCTCAAATGAATAATAAATAAAGAAATAAGTAGACGGCTCCTTGCTCTGAGCCTGGTGTGCATCTGTGGCCTGCACAGCACATTTCGCAAACGCTGCGTCTCAGACGAGGGCTGACGCCAGCCACAGGGATGACGCCCGGCCGAGGTGCATATTAAAAGGTCACTCCAGCCCCAGTCGCTTCGAGTTCACGTGTGCGGTTCCCCACCGCCGGCTGCATGGGTCAGGAACCAGCGGCCGAGGTGGGGCCGCTTCCTCCTCCCCCGGCCTCCTCTGATGTTCCAGGCAATTAACCAGCGTGAAGAGAGGGTTTGGATCCTCAGGAAATACCAAGGATGGGAGCTGGAATAAACCCGCCCGGCAGGCAGCCGAGGGGGCAGGCGGGGGCACCTTGGCAGCACTGACAGCGTGGAAGACCGACCTCACCTGGGAAGACACAGGCCTTGCGCTTATTCTTGTGCACGCGCTGTTGGGTGTCCACCAGGCCACCCCTCCCCGTGCCCACCGCCAGGCTCCCGGCCCCTCCCCGGCCGGGCAGGGGCACCGAGCTCACCGAAAGGCAAAGAAACCGAGGCCCAGTGAGGAGCCCGGCCACGGTCGGCACCGCGCTCCAAACGGCAGCGGCGGCTCCCCCGGCCGAGGGCAGCTTTGTGGACGGCCCTGGCCGCAGATCAGAGAAGGTTCTGTCCTCCTTGCCAAGCCGTGGCCTCGCTGGCTCATTTCAGCGGCTGGGAGGAAGAGATTCCGGCTGAGGTCAGGTCCGTGGGCGGGAGGTTTCCCTCTGCCCAGCCCTGGGCCAGGAGCGCGTCTCTCCTGACCTTTGAGAAGAACCAGCGGGGCAGAGCAGCCCCGCCCCGCGAAGGACAGGCTCAGGCTGTCACAGGATGGGTCTGGTCCACGATTCTGGGGGTGGCACAGGCATTGGCCCCCAACCGGATAGCTGGGCCTTTTTTTTCTTTTAAGATTTTATTTATTGCGGCTGGTATTGTTAGGCAGGAAGTTAGGTATGAGCTTATGTGTGTGTGATAAAGGCCTCCGGAGAAGACTCCTATGTCCAGCATCTGCATCTGCATCTCCAAGTCATCCCGATAATGCTGCAGGGGCAGCCCAGTGTTCCCATCCTGCCCTGCCCCCTCCTACCCGATAACCTGCCAGGTGGGGGCCCCGCCCCTTCTGCCTGACAAATCTCCCACAGTCTCCCAGGTGCAGCCCAGTGTCAGCATTTCAAACACCCTGCTCCGGATCCCCATTCTCTAGGGGGTCCTGCTCACCCTTCCTCTGAACCCAGGATGGCCCAGCTAGGCTTCCTCCTGTCTGATACCTTCAGGGGAAAACTCAGACAGGAGCTTCTTAATATTTACAGCCATAAAACCCTTTGTTTCAGGAGGAGATGTGTGAAGACAAAGACCCATCTCCTTAAAAACCCCCAGCCTCAACCGGACAGCGGACAGCGGACAGGACAGCGGACAGTGCGCTCAGCCCTCTGCCTCTCTGCTGAGCCGCCCGCCTGGCCTGGCCAGGTGTCGTCTCTCCACTCAATCATGTAACCTCGCTGCCCCCCCCCCCCAGTCTCTCAGGCTCTGTCTGGGGGGTGCCCATCCATCCTTATGGATGTCCCTGCCCTAATAAACCTTGCTATTTTACCTCCTACTACTCTCTGTCTCATGCCTGAATTCTTTCTGGCACGAAGACAAGAACCCTGCAATTTCTCCAGTAACAGTACTGTGGCATAGCGGGTAAAGATGCCGTCTGTGGTGCTGGCGTCCCATATGGGCGCCTGTTAGAGTCCCGGCTGCTCCACTTCCGATCCAGCTCCCTGCTGTGGCCTGGGAAAGCAGTGGAGATGGCCCAAGTGCTTGGGCCCCTGCACCTGTGTGAGATAGAGTTACAGACAGAGGCAGAGAGGGAGAGAGAGAGATCTCCATCCGCTGGTTCACTCCCCAAATGGCCACAACAGCCTGAGCTGGGCCGATCCAAAGCCAGGAGCCGGGAGCTTCTTCCAGGTCTCCCACGAGGGTGCAGGAGCCCCATCACTGGAGCCGTCACTTGCCTCCCAGGGAGCTACAGCCAGGAGCCCGGGCACTCCGATGTGGGCGTGGCTGACTTAACCTGGGGTCACAGCCATGAGGACAAAGGGCCACGCGCCTGTAGCTGCCTTTCTCCACAAGGCCCAAGCTGCCTCCAGTGGTTTCCCAGAACTGGGACAAGAGAAGCAGGCATCGGCGTCCGCACACAGCAAGTAGGGGGCTCGCTCGGCTCCCGGGATGCAGGGGTGCGCCCCCACTGGCCGTGCCCCGTGCCTGATGGGGCCTTTGTGGGTGCCAGCGCGAGTCCGTCCGGGCAGCCGGGGACTCAGGACACGAGAGTCGCTTTATCAAACACAGTGTTTGCCCAGGTAAAGCAGTGCGTAGCACATGGTGAGGGGCAGGACACCACGGTCCCCAGCAGGAGGGGCGGGTTCCCCAGCCGCCCTCCTGACGTCCCGCTGGGGAGGGAAGCGGCCCCATTACCGGGAGGAGGAAGCCCAGGCCCAGAGGCTCATCCTGATCGTGGGCCACCTCCGTGCCGGGTGCTCGGTCAGCAGCAGCAACGGGGGCCGGCCGCACCTCGCAGCCGAGGACACCAGCTCAGAGTGGGGACCCTGCCTGCCCCGGGGCCGCACAGCTGCCCCCACCTCCTCCTAGGGCTGGCACTGGGCTCGAGGCCTGCTGGGTCTGGTTCTGGCCGGTCTGCCCCGGATCTCCGCGCCATCCCTGAGGCTCCAGGTGTTCCCAAGAACAGAGCAGGTGCAGGAGGCCATTTTCTCCCTCCCGCACCCCACTCCACCCCGGCACGCCAGCAGAGCCTGAGAGAGCAGGAGACCCCTGCATTCACCAGGCCCCCCGGGAACAGCAAGGTGGTGGAGCCGGCGAATGTCGGGGCTCAGAGGGTTGGTGCTCTCCGGGGGAGGCTTCCAGGGGAGGAGAGGGCACTGGCCTTGGAGGGGCCTGGTCGCTGTCACCGTGGTAACGAATGGCACATCCGGTGGTGGAGATGGCCCAGGTGCGCCCTCACCGGGCTCACGGGGCTCAGGCGAGGAGCCGCGGGCTGGAGGAGCTCCGGGGGAGAGACTTTTCCCCTGGCTTTTCCCAGCGCCTGCAGCTCGCTCCTCCCACAACTGCAGCCCCGCGTCTGTCCCCAGGCCAGCTGCCGCCTCCTAAAGGCCCTGAGGGTGCCTGGTGCTCACTGGCAGTCCTTAGGAGACCCCTGTCTGCAAAGTCCTTTAGCCGCGGAAGGTGACGCGTTTGCAGATTCTAGGGAGGACATGTGGACCCCAGGCAGGTGGGAAGCCCCCATGGACAGCAAAGCCTCGGCCATACGTGCGTGGCTGGGGCAGATAGCTTGCCCTGACCCCTCCGGTCATGGATCTGTGACATCCGCCACGTGGGGGGATCCCCTTCTGGGCCCCGACCCCCAGCAGGCAGGCTCTTCCCGAAACCCCAGCATTCCAGCCGGGGAAGCGGATCTGAGTGGGATTCGAAAGCGTTTCAGGGTTTGCCAGCGCCGGATGGGGGTGGGGGTGGGGTGGGCGTGGGGATCTCCGGGCTCTGCGTCCTTCCAGCAGCATCCGGAGGCAGGAGTAGCTCCTCCTCTCCGTCCCAGGAGAGGGGGCCGCGGGCACGGCCGGCGGGCGGGCCGGCGGGCGGGGAGTGGGCGGGTGCTGGGTGGGGACGGCGGCTCTGCCCACCTCCTCCGTGCTCTCCCGCAGGCGCCCGTCTCACTCTCAGTCCCGCCGCTGCCGCCGCTGCCGCCGCCATCATCCGTCCGTCCGTCCTTCCGTCTGTCTGTCCATCCCGGAGCGCTCCTCGCAGTCATGCCTGCTCCCGGCCTGGCCATGACGAGCGGCCAGGCGCTCCCAGCCTTCCTGCTCTGCAGCGCACTGCTGGTTCTGAAGATGTACGTGGTGGCCGTCATCACCGGGCAAGTGAGACTTCGGAAGAAGGTACGTGCCCTCCGCGGGGATCCCCCGGCCCCGCCCGCTCCCGCCCAGGGACAGCCGCCCAGGCGGTGTGAGGGCCAGTGCGTGAGCAGGCTCGGGACCGTGTCCTCCCAGACCCCTGGATGGCTCCCCCCTGGCTCTGGGGGCCAGCAGCACCCGCCGCCTCTGGCTCCTGCTGTCGGGACAGGTGACTCAGCCCCGGCCTCCCTGGACGGTGGCGCGTGGGATCCGTGAGTGGCGTGCGGGTGCAAAGCCTGCGCCTGACCCGGCGGCTTCCCGGCCCAGGAGCTCTGACGCTCGGGCGAGTGGGAGCCACAAGATTTTCAGTGGAAATTCCCAGGCGCAGGCTGCCCAGGAACCCGGGGCGGCCTCCAGAGGCTGGGTCTCGGCCGCGGGGCACCCGGTGGGGACTTTCCTCCTCGTCCAAGTCCTTGAACCCCGACGGTGACCAGAGGGGGCCGGGGCAGGCACAGGGTCCAGCGCGGCAGCACAAGGCACCCGGCACTGAGTGCCCGCGAGATCGGGGTGGGTCTGCAAAGCCCAGGCCACGCTCAGGTCCGTGGGAGAATGCGGAGGCCCTGGGGCACCTGCTGCTTATCTGCCCAGGTATTTTAAGTGGGGAGTCATTTCCTGTTGCCGTCTTCCTGTTGGGAGGCAAGCTAGGGGCCCAGACTCCAGACATCTGCCCTGGGAGCCTGGAGCTTGCCCGGGAGCGGCTCAGTCCCTGGTGCAGGCACACGCAGCCTGCCTGGGGCACGGGTGGGAGGTGCAAGATCCCAGCACGGAGCCAGACACCTGCAGTCAGTCCCAGAGTCCTTCCTGTGTGCCGCCCTCTGGGTGTTAAATCCCCAGCGGGGCGGGCGTGCAGTGCATCAGTTAATTCCGGCCTCAGTGCCTGGGTTCCAGTCCCGCCTCCGCTCCCCCTCCAGCTTCCTGCTAATGTTGCACACCCTGGGCGATGGCTGAGGCACCCCGTGCCTGCCACTCACCTGGGAGACTCGGATTGAGTCCTGAGCTCCTGGCTTCGGCCTGGCCCAGCCCCCATGGTTGCAGGTGTTTGGGGAGTGAGTGAGCGGATGGGAGATCTTGCTGTGTCTGCTATCTCTCCCTTTCACATAAAAATAAATGAACAGCAACGCGAGAGTTCCTGCCCCGGCCCTGGGGGAGGCTGGGGGCGGGGGGGCTGTGTTCACCCGGGCTTAGAGGCCGCCCTGGGCTTCTGGCTTCTCACAGTGCTTGCTAAGTTCACACAGCCGGGGTTGAACGTAGGGAGCGGGTCCAGGGCCCACGGTCGTCCCAGGGCTGGCGAGCCTTCCCGAGGGGATTTAGGGGTGGGAGGAGGTGGGCCTGCCTGCTCTGCAGAAAGGAACCCTTTCGCCGGCCCCCTGGGGCTTCTGGGGCTCAGGGTCCCGACAGGCCCCTGTGGTGCCCCTGTGGTGCCCACGGAGGGCCGGGGCTTCTCTGCCCATCCCCCACCTCAGGCAAGTCTAGGGGCACAGAGCGGGCGGGGGTACTCAGTGCCTGCCCTGAGCCCACGCTCTCAGCCTCTATGACTGGAGCCCACGCCAGTGGCTCCCACCCTGCCCCTGGGGGAGTCGGAGCCCAGGTTTTCGGCAACAGGAAGTGCTAAGGCTGGCTCCTGGCTGGCTGGCGTGAGCGCGAGGTGAGCAAGGCCATGAGCTCGGAAGGCAGGCGTCCCCTGAATGCTGAGGCCCTAGGAAGGGGGTCCCGTGCCTGCAGACTCTGGGTAGCTGCCGACGTGTGGACTCCAGGGCCGGCAGGGAGGGGCTCTGGGTGTGGAGCTCCTGTGGTAACCCAACAGGGGTCAGGCCATTCACATGGGGGCAGGGCAGGCCTGCCCTCGGGCCAGCGCTGAGTCGGAAGCACGGGTTTGGCCATCGGATGAGCCCTATGGCAAAGCTGCCGCTGAGACAGGTTCTGCTTGGAGCGCCCGGGCGGCAGCAGGTGGAGCGGGAGCTGGGGGCTGGGGGCTGGACCCCTGCTGCCTGGAGCGTGACCTTGAGGGACGCTGAGCGCCCCCCCCCCCCAGGGCTAGAGGCTTCCCCCGGCCTCCGCCCGCCCATCACCGGGTGCCTGGGCTCCCTTCCACCCGAATCTGCAGGTGAGGAAGCCACGGCACGGGAAGTTCAGAGCCGGGGTTCAAGGCCAGGGCTGGTAAGGCTCCCTCCATGCATTTGCTGCAAGTCCAAATTCTGACGGAGCCTCCAGGACCCCGCTGACCCCTGCACCTCCATCCCGGGCCCTGTCCCATGGCCTCTGGGCTCCCCAGAGCTGGTTTTCCTGCTCTAAGCTGTCCAGCTCCTTCTGACCCCAGGGCCTTTGCACCTGCTGTTGCTCTGTCGATGCCCCCTTCAACCTCAGGGGAGCCTTCTCTCACCCCCACGGACATCTCTGTGAACAGGGGAGACCACCTGGTCTCCCCTGGTTCCGAGGTGGCTCCCGGTCAGCTGTGAGCTTCGCGGCAGCAGGGACAGAAGGGTCTTGGGGCAGACCGAGTGGCTGTGTGGACACGGGTGTGTGACCCAGACCTCTGTCCCAATGCAGGGACAGAGGGGGCAGGCCTGGGGGGACGGTCAGTGATCCTCCGCTGCTGTCTTTCAGGCTTTCGCCAACCCCGAGGACGCCCTGCGCCACGGGGGCCCCCAGTACTGCAGAAGCGACCCGGATGTGGAGCGGTGCCTCAGGCAAGTACTTCCGGGTCACAGCGAGGGGCCGCGCTCTCCCGTGCACCTGTGTGTTCCTTGTCTAACAAATCCTCAGAAGGTGACACAGGGCCCTTTGAAAAGTCAGTGGAAAATGGGGTTAAAAGATAAGTTTTCTTTGGTGCAAAAACATCCTGAAATCCGTGTAGATGACGAATGTGCGGCTCAAGGCGCGTTTCAGAAGTTGGTGAAAAAAAATTCATGGAAAATGTGTGCAGTGGTGCTGACTATGTGTAGATAGCAAGATTTGCACCAAAATAAACTTCCCTTAACTTTCACTTTCCACAAACTTATTTAAAGGCTGAGGGTGAGACAGACAGACAGAGGGAGGCCTCGCTTCCGCTGCTTCCCTCTCCAGATGCCCACAGCAGCCGCGGCAGGTCACTGCTGCCTCGCAGGGTGTGCGGGAGCAGAGCTGGGACTCGAACTTAGGCCATCCCCAGGCAGAGAGAGAGAGAGAGAGAGAGAGAGAGAGAGGTCTTCCATCCGCTGGTTCACTCCCCAGATGGCTGCAACGGCCAGAGCTGTGCTGATCTGAAGCCAGGAGCCAGGTGCTTCTTCCAGGTCTCCCATGTGGGTGCAGGGCCCAAGGACTTGGGCATCCTCCACTGCTTTCCCAGGCCACAGCAGAGAGCTGGATGGGCAGTGGAGCAGCCGGGACTAGAACCGACGCCCACATGGGATGCGGGCACTGCAGGCGGCGGCTTTACCCGCTACGCCACAGCGCCGGCCCTTAACACCATTTTCAGCAGACCGACATGCGGTCAAACTGTCAGACCTCCGCCGACGTGACCGGCAAAGATTCAGACCGCGTTTGGGCTTTGTTTTGCGTTTCTCTCCTCCTGAGTGGAGGCGGCCATCTTTCCGTGGGCCGCACGCGTCCCCAGTTAGTTAGAAACAGCTTCCCCTCCTGTGGACATGGGAGCGGCCCACGCAGACGCTTTGGGTCGTGGTGAAAATCCACAGGATGCGAAGGAAACCGCTCCCGATCCGCAGCCCTGGTAACACTCCCGGCCCTCTCTTGTCTTCTGTGTCGAAACACGTCTCATAAAAGCAGGCGCGCCGTGGGTTGTCCTCGGGGTTCTGTTTTCCCAGCAGCCTCTGTGTCACAAGCGCTTTCCACGGTCAGGCGGACTGAAAGCCTGATGCTCCAGGCCCGGCTGAGTCTAAATCAGCGTGGGACGCGATGTCGACTTCCTGTGGCCAGTGCCGGCCTCCCCGCTCTTGGCAGCGGCCTGGGGAGGGGGCCTCCGGGCGGAGTGGGGGATGGGGGGTGGGGGAGGAGCAGGAAGCCCTCCGGAGGCCCCAGGTGTGAGGGCGGGAGTGGGTGGGACGCTGAAGTTTGAATAGTAGAAATTCCTTCATGAAAAGGAAGGCTGTGGCTTTTCTTCTGATGTTTTTCTTGGCCGTGGACAATAATATCCGCACCTGCGGTTTCCAGACATCACGGGGATGTGTAATGTAGGCGTGGAGGCTGTTGCTATTCCACTCTTTCTAGTGTGGCTACAATGTGTAAGGAGCAGTGCGAGCCCCACCCAGCTACCGCCCATCCCCCGTCCGTCCATCCTCCCTCCCCCACCCCCACTCATCCACTTTATATCCATGAGGATGCACTGGGGGCTCCTGTGTCCTGGGGGGGCTGCTGGGTCCCCAGGGCTCGTCAGCCCCCAGACTTCACCGGACGACATGCAAACCCAGGGGGCCACCAGTCCTGCCGTCTATTCCGGAAGGCCGGCTGGAACCCAGCAAGACCCCCGACACCCCAGCCCCCAGAAGCAAAACTTGGCTAAATGTTAGCCCAGCGTGCACGGGGCAATCCGAGTCCACACAGGCGCGCTTACAGCTTGGTTCTGGGAGTGGGATCTGCTCTGCAGATTGGCATGGGCTGGAGCCAGAATGTGGGCCAGCTCTGCAGGAGGCCAGGAGGCCCGGCTGTCCCTGGGCACGCGTGCGCGAGGACAGCGTGGCGCTCTGGGCCCAGCACCACAGCCTGGCTGAGCTGTAGAGGAGGAGGCTTGCTTCGGCCCTCGGCTCTGGGGGTTCAAGGTCCGGGCCTGGCGCTAGCGTTCCCAGGCTGTCTGCCCTGGCTGGCACCTGTCTTCACCACACAGCTGCCCCAGGGTGCGGGGAGGTCAGGCGGCTGGGCTGGCCGCGGCAGGTGAGAGGCAGGCCGGATACGGCTGGCGGGAGCTGGCTTGGGGAGCCTCCGCCCTCCCAGCTGCGGCCGCCCTGACTGACACACAAGGGCCCGGGCTCTGTCTGCTACGTGACTCCCTCCAGGTCTCAGCCGCGGGGGCGGGGCGGGAGGTGAGTTGGCTGCGTCCCGGTCCCTGCACTGGGCCAGCCCCAGGCCGCGGGGAGCCTTCTCAGCCCTGCCTGGTGACCCTGGGCGGGAGCCGCTGAGGCTCAGCCTGCTCTCTGCAGGGTCCTCTGCTCCCTCCGCCCGCTCCCGCTGCCCGGCTTCTTCCCCCACCGGCTCTCTGGGCCTGGCCGTGGCCGTGCGCTCCTCCCAGGCTCTGTGAGGGTAAACGCGCTCTTTGGGGAGAGCGGTCTGGGCGGAGGGGTTCTCTCCGCTGCTGTACTTTCCCTGCAGCTTTCAAATAAATACGCGGGTGCTCCACAAAGTTTGCGGAAGGTGGGATTAAGAGAGTTTATTTTGGTGTTAAACAATTTTGAAATCACAGGCATGTTTCTATGGGCTTTAAAAAGCCCCCTGCACGCCTGGATTCCAGAGCTTTTGGCACCAAAATCGAGGCGTCTTTTTGTCCCGTTTTTTCCCGTAAACATCTGGCGGGCCCTTGTACGTAAATACCGCAGAACGGCTCCTCCCGGGGTACCGCCTTGGGGGCTGTCGGTGGTCGGCAGCCGCGTCTGGGGACGTGTTGGCTTCGTCTGAGAAGGGGTCCCTCGGATGGGCACCCAGGGGGCGTCGGGCACACTGCTCCGCGTCCACAGGGCGGAGTGATTTTGGGGGAAGCTCGTCTTTGCTTTCATGGTTCCCAGGGTAGGGAGGGAGCTTGGTGGAGTGGCCCGGGGCAGTGCAGGCCCCGCCCTCCCAGACGCTGTCCCCTGCTGCCCCGGCCAAGGCTGTGGACCTGGAGTGGCCCAGTCCCCGCCTACTCCTCTCCCCCCTTGAGGCCGGGCCCCCAGGATCCGCCAGAGCCCGCCTCTCTCTGCTGTGGGCAGGCTGCGTCTTCCCAGAGCTGGGAGACACCTGCCCGGATGCAAACTTGCCTTTTTTTTTTTTTTTTTTAAAGATTTATTTGAAAGGCAGAGTTATGGAGAGAGAAGGAGAGACAGAAGGAGGTCTTCCGTCTACTGGTTCACTCCCCCAAAGGGCGGGGCCAGGCGGGAGCCGGGAGCCTGGAGCTTCTTCCAGGTCTCCCAGGTGGGTGCAGGGGCCCAAGCACTTGGGCCGTCCTCCACTGCTTTCCCAGGCCACAGGCAGGGAGCTGGATCAGAAGTGGAGCAGCTGGGACTAGAACTGTGCTCGGATGGGATGGGCACTGTCCACTTGCTTTCCCCGTAGCTGGGTCACGAAGTCGAGGCTCGCGTCAGGGACGGAGACGCCAGCGGCTGGCCCCCAAGTTCATTCTGAGAAAGCTCCAGGCCTCGCTGGGCTTGCGGGAGTGTCTGTGCCTCAGGTTGAACTCCAGGTTCCTCCCCCGACCTCCCGGGTGCCCTCTTCTCCTGTGCCACGCTCCAGCCCCTGCGCCGCGCTCCAGCCCCTGCGCTGCCTCTCTGAGCTTACTCCTATCACAGGGCCTTTGCACGTGTCAATCCCACTCCCAGGAGAGTTCTTCCTTGACTGTCCAGTCTCCTTTCTGGACCACCCAGCCACACTGCGGAGATGTCCCCGCCCCCACCTTGCCCAGTGCCAGGGTGTCCGGCACTCTGGGCCCTGCCTTGCCCTCTTTTTAGGCCGCCACCCGAGACCCCACTTGCCAGCAGGAGTGACAAGGAGACCTCCGGGTCAGGTCACCTTCAGGGGCCTCTGGCTGGACCAGCACCTGTGGTGACCATTCCAGCGGGGGTCTGGAGCGGGGGCTTCTGTCCCTGCAGGGCCGTGGCCTGTCGCAGGGGAGGGCACGACCTGGGCTCCGAACTCCTGTTTATATGCGCTCCCTCCGCGTGGTCGCCCATGGCTGTCCAGGGTCTGGTTGCTCCTAGTCTCTGATTTATGGGACCGACATCCTTCCCCTCCATAAAGCAAACTGACCGCTAACAGGGGTCACGGGAAACATGAGCCGGCTCTTAGCAGAAGTGGGTGAGCTTTCTCTCGGCCGATTATTTATGGTGGGGTACACACAGCCCCCGCTCCTCCCACCCACACGCCCGACTACTTTAAACAAGGAGCCGAGCCAGGTCCCAGGGCAGGAGGAGGAGGCGGAGCTCTGGGCCCCGGGTGGGGGCTGGGCCGGCCCCAGGGGGCACCCGCGGCTCTGGTGATTGCTGTCTCTGGCACCTGAGTGTAGGGGGCAGCAGCAGAGCCAGGCGGAAGGAGGCGCAGGAGAGACCCGCCCTGGGGGTCCAAAGCCCTAACTCAAGTCAGAATGGGCTCGAACCCCGGCTCCACCAAGTGCCCAGCCGCTCCGAGTCCCATGTCTCCTGCTCGTGTCCTGGAAGCAGAGGGCACTGCAGGGCCGAGTGTGGCAGGGGCCACCGTGGGAAGACGGAAGCCAGCGGCCAGTGCTTCCCCAGGGTCTTGGCTTTCCCGGGCCGCTTGCTCCAGGCCCCTGCTGGGCACTGCTGCTTCCCTCCTGGTCGTGCCCACGAAGGAACCTGAGCAGCTGGGACCCGGTGGGGGACAAGGCCCTGGCCCCTCGGGCAGCTGTGCTGGGAGTGCATGGCTCACTCCCCACCAGCCCCCTCCTGCCCCAGGCAGCTGTGCTGCCCAGGGACTGGCTCACCCCCCACCAGCCCCCTGCCCTGGGGTGGCTGTGCTGGGAGGACCTGGCTCACCCCCACCAGCCCCCTGCCCAGGGTGGCCGTGTTGGGAGGGCCTGACTCACTCCCCACCAGCCCCCTGCCCCGGGGTGGCTGTGCTGGGAGGGCCTGGCTCACCCCCAGCAGCCTCCTGCCCAGGGTGGCTGTGCTGCCCAGGGCCTGGCTCACCCCCCACCAGCCCCCTGGCCTGGGGTGGCCGTGCTGGGAGGGCCTGGCTCACCCCCAGCAGCCTCCTGCCCAGGGTGGCTGTGCTGCCCAGGGCCTGGCTCACCCCCCATCAGCCCCCTGCCCCGGGTGGCTGTGCTGGGAGGTCCTGGCTCACCCCCAGCAGCCCCCTGCCCTGGGCCGCCGTGCTGGGCCTGGCTCACTCCCGCCTTGCCTCCGCAGAGCCCACCGCAACGACATGGAGACCATCTACCCTTTCCTCTTCCTGGGCCTGGTCTACTCCTTCCTGGGGCCTGAGCCCTCCGTCGCCTGGATGCACTTCCTCGTCTTCTTCCTGGGCCGCCTGGTGCACACGGTAGCCTACCTGGGGAAGCTGCGGCCGCCCACGCGCTCCGTGGCCTACACCCTGGCCCAGCTGCCCTGCGCCTCCATGGCCCTGCAGATCCTCTGGGAAGCGGCCCGCCACCTGTGACCGCCCAGCGCCAGCGCCGCCCGCCACCTGTGACCGCCCAGCGCCAGCGCCGCCCGCCACCTGTGACCGCCCAGCGCCAGCGCCGCCCGCCACCTGTGACGGCCCAGCGCCAGCGCCGCCCGCCACCTGTGACGGCCCAGCGCCAGCGCCGCCCGCCACCTGTGACCGCCCAGCGCCAGCGTCGCCCGCCACCTGTGACGGCCCAGGGCCAGCGCCGCCCGCCACCTGTGACCGCCCAGCGCCAGCTGCTGTGTGAGGGGCCCTGGCTTCCTACTAAGCCGGCTGCTCGCGTGGCCTGTGTGAGCATGTGTGTGCACGTGTGTATGTGTGCACATACATGTGTGTGCCTGCGTGTTTCTTAGCCCCTTAGATTCCTGGATGGAGTGGCCGACTGGGGCCATTGAGAGACTGCTCTCAGACAAGTAGAAAATCCTCCACCCCGAGTGATGGCACATGCCCCCTCCCCGGGCGTGGCGGAGAGAGACTGCTCAGGACTCCCAGAGCCAGCCCCCGCCCTGGGCGGGACCGCGTGGGCCAACCCCCCGGGCCACTCCAGAGCGCGGTCCAGACTGCGTCCCTAAGAGCGCTGTGGCTCCTTCGAAATCTGTGAAGTCTGAAAATGGCAATTGTCCACCCAGGGGAACCGTGTGCATGTGTGTGTGCACACCTGTGTCCCAGGCTCCCATCGGACCACGCGCGTGTGGTTGTCAATCATTAAACGGCAGTTTCGGAGCCTCTGGGGTGCTGCATTCCCGGGGTCCCCCTCCCCGCCCCTGCAGGCCCGAGGCTGCGGCTTGCTGGTGTGTGCCTGGGGCTGACGGTCAGGACTGGTCCCTGGCACACACCGAGGGACCCCGGTGCTGCTCCCACCCAGCCTCCCAGTGCGGGAGCAGGTGAGCCCCAGGATACCCAAGTCGGGGTCCCCTCCCCTGTGGCATTCCCGCCTCTCTGCTGTCAGTGCAAGGCTGACACCTTGAGCCCGGGGCTACCCGGCTCCAAACCCCTGCTGCCTCAGTTTCCCCAAGTGCTCCCTCCCAGCACCCCGCAGGCCCCAGCCCCTCTGACTGATGGGGCCTGCCCTGGGGGAACTTGGGGGGGAAGGGGCTCGGCGCTGCGAGACCCCAGACCTCGGCAGGAAGTGCCGAGCTGGAAGCGGTCACACTGCCCCCTGGTGGTGAGACGCGGCCTCTGTCCCCGGGCCTCGGGCGCCCGCCTGGGAGAGCCCGGCACTGATAGAGGGGGCGTTTACAGAGGAAGGCACAGCGTGCAGGGCGGCAGCCTGGCACGCGTCTGTTCCGGCGTTTTCCTGCGGCCCTCATCCGTCCACGGGCCCAGCAGCTCTTCCACGACCCTGCACCTGCAGCAACGGAGTTCTGGCCTAGGGGCCAGGGCCTGCAGAACGGCAAGTGCCACAGCCCAGGGAGGGCGGGTGCGGGAGCGGTGGGAGAGCCCTCTGACCCTGGCAGGGGGGGCCCCCAGACGCAGTCTGAGGCTTCAGGGGTCTTCAAGCCCGGGTGCAAAGATGAGAGCCCCGGGGCCTGGGGCTGGGAAGTGAAGGGGGAGGGGAGCCAGGCGCCTTGAGTCCTGGTCCTGTTTGGTTGTGTGTGGGGGTGTCCCGCAGGGGTGGGCAGGGGCTGGACAGGGTGCAGCGGGCACAGTGGCTGTGGCATGGCCCTTGTTGGGGCCTTCAGGGCGTGGCAGGTGCAGGAGAGGCCGTGGGGAAGGGTGGTGCCCAGAGCAGGAGCTGATGAGTCCCAAGGCAGAGGGGGAGGCAGGGCCAACCCTGCAGGTGGGGGCCTTGGGCTGCTCACACCTGCTGCCCCAGCCAGAGGCAGCAGAACGGGGCTGCCCCCTCCCCGCCCAGCCCAGCCCAGAGTGCGAGTCGGTTTCTTCCTGACCTCGCCCGCCCCAGACTCCACCCAGGCGGGGGCCACCTCTCCCTCCCTCCTGACGCTGGTCCAGGGGCTTCCAGAGCCACAGCCCAGGGAGGCAGCTCAGGACTTCTCAGCCCTTGGGGATGGGGCGTGGGGTCAAGGCCAGGGGCCATCTCCTAGGAAGTGGGCGAGCTGGGGTTTGTGCAGACCCCCCCCCCCCAGGGGGACTGAGCTTTCAAATTGTACAAATTTACTGCTGTGCAAGCATTCACGCCCCTCCCCCACATGCCGCAGACAGGCAGAGCTGGCGGCCCCGCCCACCTGGTCCCCGTCCCCCCCAGGTGGCCCCGCCCACCTGGCTCCCCATCCCCCAATGCCTGCAGCCCCGCCCTCCTGGCTCCATGTCCCCCCAAGTGGCCCCCCCAGGGCTCCCTGCCCTAGTGGATTTCTTTGCACCCTCGGTGTGGGAGGCACAGGTGAGGGTGGACAGAGGGGCCAACTCCTCAGCCCTGGGTGCTGGTCTCCGAGGCCAGGTTGGGACTTGGGTTTGGGGGCCTCTCTGCATCCCAGGAGGAGAGATCAACCCCTTCCGATTCTGGAAGGGCTGAGCTTGGGGAGTCCTGGAAGAGGGGGTGTCTATTGGTGGAAACCCAAGCAGGCTTCCCAAGGGAGGCAGCCTGGAGGGGGGTGGGACTGCTAATAGGCACTCACAGGTGATGGTCAACAGCATGGGGTTAGGGACCACGGAAAAGCCCAAAGAGGAAAATCAACTCCTGTGCTAGCACCAGACCCAGGCGAGCCCCAGGGTCCACATGCGTCGCCGGGCAGAACTCCTGTTGTCCTGTTAACCTTCCTTGGCCTCCTCACCATCAAGGGGACGGGGTCCCGAGTCCCTGTTGTGCCCCCGGCAGGGCTGTTGAGTGAATGTCCGGGGGTGGGGGGGTCACACAACAACTGTGCGCATAAATTCAGTGCACAGACGCGGGCTGTGTCGTCCTGGTGGGCGGTAACGCTCGCCGGGGATGCCTGGGCCCCGGGGAGCCGCAGGTGCAGGTCACGGAGGCTTTCTCCATGACACGTCTACACTGCCTCCCAGGGCTGTCAGGGGCCAGGAACGCGGATTCTAAAGGCACCCTGCTGCGCATCATCCCTTGTTGTCAGCCCTTGCTCCTGGCTAATTAGTTTTGCAGACTGCGTCAGCCCGAGCGGTGCTCTCAGGGGCGGGGGGCACCTCGGCACAGCCACCCCGAGCACGCCCATTTCCGTCCAGGGGCAGGCACTCAGCCGGGCAGTGACATGCTGCTCGAGCTGTCCACGTCCCACAGCCGCGTTCCTGGGTTCCAGACCCGGCCCCAGCTCCGGACTCCAGCTTCCCGCTAGGCAGACCCGGGGCGGGGGGAGAGGCGATGGCTCACGGAGCTGGGCTTCCAGCCACCCATGTGGGAGACCGGCCCAGTGTGGTCATTTGGGGAATGAACCAGCAGGGGGAGCACCCCTCCCATTCTCTGCTCAAATAAGTAAGTAAGCAATTAAATTTGTAAGAAGTGCATCTCTAGAAGTACAGCTACGGGGAGAGAACAAGGGGTGTTACTAAGGCTGCGCCATATTTCGTGTCCTCCAAACAGATGGTTTCAGCTTGAACAGGATTCCTAGTTTTGTCCTTGTTGGTGCCCAAGTAGAGAGACTCAAGCGCGCATATGAAGAACAGAGGCCACCCACGATCCCCCCCACCCACCCCAGGAAACCCCACTCACGCCTTGTGTATGACTTCCCAGGCCTTTTTATGTTTTACTGTGCGTATGAAATCCATACGAGGGTGCTTCAAAGAACGTGTGCAAAACCGGAATGGAAAGACAAGCTAATTTGGTGCAAGCACTTTGGAAGCCCACGAAGGGTTTTTTTCATCATATACATTTGCCATGAAATTTTAAAATATTTAATTCATTTATTTATTTTAAAATCAAAACTACACAGAGAGGGAGAGAGACAGAATCTTCCATCTGCTGGTTTGCACCTGACATGGCCACAATGGCTACGGCTGGGCCAGGCCAAAGCCAGGAGCCAGGAGCTTCTTCCCGGTCCCCCATGTGGGTGCAGGGGCCCAAGGACTCGGGCCATCCTCCACTGCTTTCCCAGGCCACAGCAGAGAGCTGGACAGGAAGAGGAGCAGCCGGGACTAGAACCTGTGGCCCATGTGGGATGCGGGCATCAGGCAGACATTACCTGCTCTGTCACACCAGCCCCTGCCGTGAACTTTAAGAAACAAAATAAACTTGCTTTGAATTCCATTTTCCCGTGCACATTCCATGTGTGTAACATAATCGACAAATGACGGGCGTGTGCCAACGAGTGGGGCTGCTTCCCGCTTCACCTCTGACCCCGCGCCCCCTCTCCTCCCGCTCAAAATAGATTCGAAAGAGATATTGAGAGGCAGAGAGAGAGAGAGAGAGAGAGAGAATCTTGTCCAGTGATTCAGTCCTCAGATGCCCGAGACAGCTGGGGCTGGGACAGCCAGGAGCCGGAACCCCACCCAGGTCTCCCACGCGGGTGGGAGGGGCCCAGCACGCTCTGTCTCTGGGTGCGTTAGCAGGCAGCTGGAATTGGAGTGGAGCTGGGACTTGAACCCGCACCCCCACATAAGCACGCAGCACCCCCCAGTGGCCTCTTAAGTGCTGGGCCAAGCGCCAGCCCCGACTCCCTGTGGTGTCACTGGGAAGCTCCTTGGGGCTGCCGCTGCGCGTCCTCATGCGGTGGCTTGTGCCAGCCAAGAAGCCCTGGAACAGCCGCATTAATTCAGAAAGCGGTGGGATTTTTCTTTCCACGTCTCCCACACAGCATTGTAACAGAGAACCATACCTAGGTATGACAGCTGCTAACTGTGCAGAATTTGATTCCATGTTTGAAAAGCTGGCACAGCATCGCCACGCTCACCAGAGTGGCTTTTCCCGGGGCAGGTGGGAGGGCGCCCCTGCAGCAGGCGACGGGGTGGGGGCGTGGCGGGGAGGGCACTGGGGCACCTGGGGGAGGGGCTGAGGTGGGGAGAAGCCTGGCCTGGGGGGCCCTGGGGAGCCATCGCAGGGGTTAAGCAGGGGAGAGGCGTGGACACCAGCGTGCGGTATGTGCAGAGCGGCCCCCAAGGCCAGCGGGCATGCAGCCAGGGGGCTGTGACTGTGGCCTAGCGGACGGCGGAGCCTCCGTGGCGGGCCTGGGGGCTCCGTGGGTGTGGCTTGGGCAAGGACAAGGTGGGCTGCCCGGTCCCGCCCCCAGTGCCCTGGCTCCCCAACACCGCACAGCAGGCGCCACACAGGTAAGCGGCTTAGAGTCTGGGCGCCGCTGAGCTGGGTCCCCTGCTCAGGGTCTCACGAGGTGGCCGTCAAGGCGTCACCCACGCTGGGGCCTCCCGTGAGGCTCAGCGTCAGCCTCCAAGGTCACGGGCACTGCAGGCAGAACCCACTGCCCGCGCCCAGCAGCCCCCCCCCCCCCCCGTCAGCCCCCAGGAAATGGGCTCTCTGCTCTGCATTCAGCTTTCGGGGTCCTCTTCCCATTTGATTACTTTTGTCTACTTGAAAGGCAGAGACAGACATCAGAGACGTCTTCCGTTTGCGGTTCACTCCCAGGGCTGGGGCAAGCCAACGCCAGGAGCCTGGAGCCCTGGCCAGGTCTCCCACGTGGGGGGCAGGGACCCAAGGACCTGAGCCACCAGCACTGCCTCCCAGGGGCACACTGGCCAGAAGCAGGACTCCCCTGTGTGGTACAGGCATCCCAAGCAGAGTCTTTTTTTTAAAGATTTTTATTTATTTATTTGAGAGGTAGAGTTACAGACAGTGAGAGGGAGAGACAGAGAGAAAAGTCTTCCATCCACTGGTTCACTCCCCAAATGGCTCCAATGGCTAGAGATGCACCCATCCAAAGCCAGGAGCCGGGAGCTTCTTCCCGGTCTCCCACGTGGGTGCAGGGGCCCAAGGACTTGGGCCATCTTCTGCTGCTTTCCCAGGCCATAGCAGAGAGCTAGATAGGAAGTAGAGCAACCAGGACTCGAACCAGTGCCCATATGGGATGCCGGCGCTGCAGGTAGAGGATGAACCCACTGCCCCACTGCGCCAGCCCCTCAGGAGGAGTCTTAACCACTGGGCAGCGTGCCTGCCCCGGGGTCTGCCCCCAGAGGCCTCGCCGGCCCCCCTCCAGGGCAACCCCCGCCCCGTGGATTCCACATCAGTCAACTGACGGCGACCTCCCTCCCTGGGAAAAGCCCCCTTCCCCCTTGCCACGTTCTGGCAGCTAAAAGTGAGTCGCAGACTCCACTCATGACAGGAGAGGGCGACACAGGGTTGGGGCTCCCGGGGTGGGAACCGCGAGGCCGGCTTGGAATCTCCCCCGCAAACCGTCTCGCCGGAGCGCCCCTCTGATGCAGGGTACCTGCTCCCGGCCTTATCTTCCAAGCTCAGTGCACTGCTGCTTCCTCCAGCGCATGAGCCAGGACTAACCGAGTTCTCCAACTCGGGGTACAGCACGCAGAGCTGCCACCTGCGACGCCCCCACCCCATATGGGTGCTGGTTCTAATCCCGGCTGCTCCACTTCTTCTTTATTTTTAAAGATTTATTTATTTATTTGAAAGTCAAGAGTTACACAGAAAGAGAAGGAGATGCAGAGGCAGAGAGAGAGAGAGACAGAGAGAGAGAGGTCTTCCATTCGCTGGTTCACTCTCCATTGTCTGCAACGGCTGGAGCTGAGCCGATCTTAAGCCAGGAGCCAGGAGCTTCTTCTGGGTCTCCCATGTGGGTGCAGGGGCCCAAGCACTTGGGCCAACTTCCACTGCTTTTCCCAGGCCACAGCAGAGAGCTGGATCGGAAGTGGAGCAGCCAAGACTTGAACCAACGCCCATATGGGATGCTGGCACTGCAGGCCAGGGCTTTACCCGCTATGCCACAGTGTCGGCCCTGTGCTCCACTTCCGATCCAGCTCTCTGCTAGTGCACCTGGGAAAGCAGCGGAAGATGGCCCAAGTGCTTGGGCCCCTGCACCCAGGTGGGAGATCGGGATAAGGAAGTGAAGCAGTGGATGGAAGATCTCTCTGTAACTTTCAAATAAATCTATTTTAAAAAATTGCTCACAACATAAAGGGAGCCTGGTACCCAGCAAGCGGCAGGACCCTGGGGACTGAGGGATCCCCGGGCAGCTGAGCAGGAGTTCCGGGCTGCGGCCGCAGACAGGGGAGGGCGCGTGGCTTTGAGTGGGGCACTGAGGGACACGCGCGCGCGCACACACACACTCGGACACCAGCTACCCAGAGTGTACCACAGTCATTTCCCTTCCCAGCGTCCGGTCCTGAACGCCCCCAGCAGGGGCAAGGCCAGGAGCAGGGGCTCCGCCCGGGTGGGTGGCAGAGACCCCAGCACTGGGCCGGCACGGCCACTGCTGCCTTAGCGGGGAGCTGGGGTGGAGCCCCGGGGCCGGCCCCTGGGACGTGGGAAAGACTCCCGTGAAAGCGCACCTGTAACCTTCTAAGCGCTCACGGGGGATCCCGCAGCGCTCCCTGCCCGCTCTGTTTTGCAAGGCTGTTTCGTTTCCCTGTGAACTTATTACAGAGACCCCGGCGCCCCGCAGGCTGGGAACCACCCTGAGCTGCACGGTCCTGCCGCCTCGGTCTGGGTTCTCCAGGACCAGCGACCACGCAGCCCGGGCGGCACCGGGAGCCACAGCGCCCCCAGGGGCGGGCTGCAGAAGTGCAGGAGCCCCGGGCAACGCTTTGCAGTGGGTCCCCCAGGACCCCTCAAGATGTGGGCACCCAGGAGGGGGAGGACCTCGACGTGCACACCCCGCACTCCTCCCTGCCTGCTGCGGGGCCACCCACACGGACTGGAGCCCACGGCCCTGTGGGGCAGCCTCTGCTTCCATCCCCCACTGTGCGGAAGGGGAAACTGAGTCCAGCGAAGTGCTTTGCCCAAGGCCTCGAGCCAGAAACTCCGCCCTGGTTTCTCCGGCTTTGGTTTTGGCAAGAGCCGGGCTGCCTGTCCTTCTTCCCTTATGTCACGTAAAAATGGAATGCTGGGGCCGGCGCTGTGGACCAGCGGGTAAAGCCAGAGCCTGCAGTGCCGGCAATCCAGATGGGCGCCGGTTCTAGTCCTGGCTGCTCCTCTTCCAATCCAGCTCTTTACTATGGCCTGGGAAAGCAGTGGAGGCTGGCCCAAGTCCTTGGGCCCCTGCACCCACGTGGGAGACCCAGAAGAAGCTCCTGGCTCCTTGTGGGGAGCAACTCGGACTGGACTGAGTTACTGGAATTAAGACTTATTCTATGCATCTGCTCTCCCACAATATGGCGCTGGGAGAGGAGAAAACAGCTTCTATGCAGCTGCCTCTTACCAACTTGATTGACTGAGCTGCAGGAGCTGATCTTGCTCCTGATTGGAGGAGAGCAGCGTACTCGGCGTGTGAGCAGCCGAGTTAGGATTGGCGGAAGAGGACTATAAAGGAGGAGAGAGATGGCATGCACCAGGAACATCTAAGGGGAACACCTGTGCAGCCCCCGAGAGAGCCGGCCGGTGGTGTGCCGCTCCCCCGCGGAAGTGGGGAATGTGGCAGGGGGAACCGCCCTTCCACGGAGGTGGAAGGGACGGTAGCCAACCCAGGAAGGATCAGCAGCCAACCCGGGAAGGACGGTAGCCAACCCGGGAAGAACCAGCAGCAAACCCGGGGAGGGCCGAGCAGACGAAAGAACAGCGCAGGGTCCTGTGTCGTTCCTCCACGAAGACGGGGAGCGACAGCTCCTGGCTTCGGATTGGCTCAGCTCCAGCCATTGCAGCCATCGGGGGAGTGAACCAGCAGATGGAAGATCTCTCTCTCCTTTCTCTCTGCCTCTCTGTAACTCTGCCTTTCATATAAATAAATAAATAAATAAATATTGTGAAGGAAATGGAAAGCAGTCACCTTAGAGCCCTGTGCTGAGCCCACTGGGCCCCACCCGCCAAGGCAGGCAGGGAGAGGAAGGGGCCCAGTCCCTCCTGTCCCCTCCCAGCCCCCTAGCCCCAGGAGGCCTCTGCACCTGTCCTTAGGACAAACACTGCTGGTCACAGGCCCAGGACACTCGGACCCAGGCCACAGCAGAGAGCCATGGCAGCCACAGCAGGGCTGGCTCTTTCCTGCCTCCCGGGCAGGGCGGCCGGGCGCCCTCAGCTTCCCCGAGCGGCACGTTATCAACCAGAGCGCGGGAGAAGGGACCCTGACAGCCTCCGGTCACACGGCCGTGGGAGCGAACCCCAGCCCTTGGCAAAGCTGGCACTCCTGGCACCGCTGCCAGGCCCCCTCCGGTGGGACCCCCCCCCCACGCCGCCGCAGGCAGCCCCAGCCTGGCGGGGCTTCAGGGTCTCCGGGTGGGGCCGAGAGCTGCCCGGGCGCTGGCACCGCAGGGTCAGCCACCGCCGGCGGCACCAGCTTCTCAAGTCGGGGTGCTGGTTCAGTTCAAGTCTCCGCTGCTCCGCTTCTGAACAGCAGTGGGAGAGCAGCGGACGGCGGCCTGAGTGCTTGCACCCCGGCCACCGCGTGGCAGCCCCGGACGGCTCCTGGAGCTGTGACCGTCTGGGGAGAGAAGCAGCCCACGGGAGCGCTCGCTCTCGCACTCTTTCAAATAAACGAATACATCTTTAAAAAATAAAACCAGCATGGCCAGCGCCGCGGTTCACTAGGCTAATCCTCCACCTTGCGGCACCAGCACACCGGGTTCTAGTCCCGGTCGGGGCGCCGGATTCTGTCCCGGTTGCCCCTCTTCCAGGCCAGCTCTCTGCTGTGGCCCAGGAGTGCAGTGGAGGATGTCCCAGGTGCTTGGGCCCTGCACCCCATGGGAGACCAGGAGGAAGCACCTGGCTGCTGCCATCGGATCAGCGCGGTGCGCCGGCTGCGGCGGCCATTGGAGAGTGAACCAACGACAAAGGAAGACCTTTCTCTCTGTCTCTCTCTCTCACCGTCCACTCTGCCTGTCAAAAAAATAAATAAATAAAAACAGCAGAGACTTGCCATGCCCGCTGTCCAGCCCCGGGACACTGCCGGGCGCCTGGGGCCCTGTCCGTCCGTCCTCAGCTCCCAGGCGCTGTCTCCCAGGTGAAGAGGCGAGTCCGAGCAGGGAGGAGCCTGGCCCCAGCTCTGTCTGGAGGGGAGAACAGGGCAGCCTCTTCCAGAAGCTTCCGCCAGGCAGGCCCGGGGTCCAGTGTCTTTCTCCTGGAGGCTGCTGTGTGCCGGGCCTGCCGCTGCCTGAGAGACGCTTCTGGTGCCTGTCTCGGGGCCTTCCCACGTGCTGTGCCCTTAACAAGAAACACGGTTCTGCCCCCGCTCTTTGCCTGGTAGATTGTTTGTTTTTGACAGGCAGAGTGGACAGTGAGAGAGAGAGACAGAGAGAAAGGTCTTCCTTTGCCGTTGGTTCACCCTCCAATGGCCGCCACGCCGGCGCGCTGCAGCCAGCGCACCGCGCTGATCCGAAGGCAGGAGCCAGGTGCTTCTCCTGGTCTCCCATGGGGTGCAGGGCCCAAGGGCTTGGGCCATCCTCCACTGCACTCCCTGGCCACAGCAGAGAGCTGGCCTGGAAGAGGGGCAACCGGGACAGAATCCGGCGCCCCGATCAGGGGACTAGAACCCGGTGTGCCGGCGCCGCTAGGCAGAGGATTAGCCTAGTGAGCCATGGCGCCGGCTGCCTGGTAGATTGTTTATCCTCTCTCACACACCTCCTGCCCCCACCTGGGCCCCAGAGCCACGCCCCTCCCAGCCTCAGTCATCACCTGTTTGGTGCAGCCCTCTCAGAGGGTCCGTCACCTGCTCTCCCATCCCCCAGACCTGGGGCAGGGCCCTGGGCGCACAGCAAGGCTCTCCTATTTTCTCAGTAAATGCACATGAATGGAGGCCCAGACAGCACTTACCAAGGCCAAGGTCAAACAAGCAGGACCCCCCCCCCCCCAACAGGGCCAGGGCGGGGAGGCCGAGTGCCCACGCTCGCCCGCTGACCGGAGTCCCCGCTGCCACCAGGGCAGGAGCCGCCCCGTCCCCGGACCGGGGAGCAGCAGTGCTGGGGCCACAGCTCCAGGTCCCCCAGGGTGGACTTCCAGGAGGAGCAGGACTGGGGGTATTTGGGGAGGCGCCTGGGATGGGAGGAAGCCCCACGTCACTCGGACCCGGGACCTCCCTCGGGCCAGGATTTGGGGCGGCTCCTGCCTATTCGCCACTGCTGGGACTTTGGGGACCCTGCGGTGGGTGGCGGGGGGAAGGCAGACGGGGGCACTCGCCCAGCTCCAGGGTGCCGCCTCCCCCCACCCACATGGCTCCTGGCGCTGTCCTACCTCCTGGGGCTGGGCAGGGGCCCTGTTGACCAGTGGGCGTGCCCCTGAGAGGGTGGCACAGGGCCAGGGGGAGGGGGCTGGCCTCATCCGCAGACCCCACTGATGTCACCCCCATTTCCGCCTGTGCACGGGTGGGCTGGGGGCCCGGGGACGTCCGCTGGGAGGGGACCCCTCCTCTGGCCAGGCCTGCACCCCATCTTCCCGGCTGCATGCTGGGCCCTCCAGGGGAAAATACCGGAAAGGCTCCTCGCAGGACAGAGGGATTCGGATCCTGCTCCTGCCCCACGCCCTGTCGCTCAGTCCAGGAGCCCCCAACCACGTCCAGCGGCAGAACAAGGTCCCCTGGACCGCTGGGGTGCCCTTGGGACCCGGGATGGGAGAAGGGTCAGGACAGGTGCTGTTCCCACCCCACTGCCGTCCGAGGCCTGCAGGGGGCAGAAGACGCATTCCGTGGGAGGGCACCGTGGCGGCCTGGGTCTGAGCCAGCCCAGGGCGGGTTCCACGGCTGCCCCAGGCAGAGCCAGGTGTGGGCGTGGCTGGGTGGGGCACCGCGGGCTCCCAGCTCCCCCTGAGCAGCCACCACCGCTTCTGCCCTCATCCACCCTCCCGCAACTTCTTGGGACTGGAAAAAAAAAAAAAAACGGTTTTATTTCTTAAAGACAAAAGCTCTCGCGTTTTAATACACAAAGTAGTGAGGTCCTTGGCGCCTCCGGGCCCAGCCGCTCCACGGGGGGGCGGCACCCTCCAGGGGCCGTGGATGGGGCGCCGGGGCCACAGCAGCCTCTGGGGCTCAGGAGTCTGTCGGGAGGGAGAGGCCGGGTGAGAATCCCTTCCGTGCACCTGCTCTCTCCTCCACTGTGGGCGGGGCTGGCCCTCAGTTCACGGTGGGCACCTGGCTGTGGTGGAGACTGAATTCCTTGGCCTTGAGACGGAGGCTGGCGATGCTGTTGGCCATGTTGACCCCTGGGGTGGCGGGGCCCGAACCCCCAGGGCTGTAGGGGGTCACGGAGCTGGGGGCGACAGGAACACAAGGACACACGGGTGAGGCTGGCCCGCGGCTGCCGCTGACTGCCAGTGCCTGTTGGTTCTGGACTCCGGCCGCTGGCCCTCCTGCCCCCGCCCCTCCCCCCAAGCTTGCTCTCCTGGGGGGCTCTGTCTGGGGCGGGGCAGCCAGATCTGGGAGGAGCTGGACTGTCTACCTGCTGCTGAGAGCAGTGTCCGGCGGTTCCCGAGGACTGGCCCTGGGCCTCCCCGGCCGGGCGGGCGGGGTGCAGCACACACCGCACTGGGGTGCTTCTGGGTCCCTCCCCTGCAGGGGGCGAGGGCCAGGGTCCCACAGCCGCCTGCTTCCATCCCTGCCTCCCACGGGACCCTGGATCCAGAGCAGCCGCCCACACAGGCGAGGAGCAGCTGATGCCCCCTGGAGTTCTGGGGTCCGGTGAGTCCCCCCAGCTCCCCGGCATCTCCCCCTGCCTTCCAGCCCCAGGCGTGGCTCACGGCTCAGGGCTGCCATTTCTTCCGCCCTCCCAGACTCAGTCTCTCGTCTGGAGCTTGACACAGGTGCCCCGGGCGCACACCGGGGCTCACGTGCACACACACACACACACACACACGCTCCTGTGTGCCACGTCGACAAGACACGTGAACACGCATGCACACTCCAACGACACCCACTTGCACAGGTCACGAACACACACTCTCGGCGCACGCGCACACACACCCCCACTCCCCACCCCTCTCTGGACCCCAGACCCAGGCCCCCTGGGCCCCCTCCCGAGCCGTGGGGCTCCCGCTCTCACCTGTAGGGGGATGAGGCCGTCCAGGAGAGATAATCGGGGCTCAGGGCCGTGGGCCGGGGGGCCACCGGCTGCTCCATGGCGGCCTCCTGGCTGTAGGACTTGAGCAGCGAGGCGGAGCGGTTGGCCAGCATGGCCCGCTCGTTCCGGCGGAACTTGGCACGGCGGTTCTGAAACCAGACCTGGGGCACGAGGGTGGTGGGAGGGTGCGCGGGGGCGGCAGAGGGGACGCCCAGCCCTCGCAGGCCGGGGGTGTGCACCTGCCCCACCACAGCCCCGGGCGAGCAGCACCCCTGGGAACCTCGGTTTTCTAATCTGTAAAACGGGGGCAGCCCAGGGGCCGGTGCGGGTCTCAGCTCTCTGCTCCTGACCCAGCTTGCTGCTAATGCGCCTGGGAAAGCAGCGGAGGAGGGCCCAAGGACTGGGGCCCTGCACCCGCGTGGGAGACCTGGATGGAGCTCCAGGCTCCCGCCTTCTGCCTGGCCCAGCCCTGGGCATTGCAGCCCTCTGGGGGAGTGAACCAGCGGGTGGAAGATCTCTTTCCCCCTCTCTCTAACTCGGCCTGGCGCAGAGGGCGTGGAGGCAGGGTGGACGGCCGGCCGGAGTAAAGGGTGAGGGCCATCAGCCCCGGCCTGGGGCTTTAATGAGTGGTGGGACAGACGCTGGTGCTGGGGACTTGAAAACCGGTTTCATTCCCGAAAATCCTCTGAGCCAGGCACTCCTCTAAGCGCGCTGCCAAAAACATGTCGCCTTCCGTGACCGTAAGACCCCCCCCCGCCCCGAAACAGACCCCCGTGACCCTCATCCTACAAGGGGGAGTCCCAGGAACAGAGAGGCTAAGGAACCCACCCAGGTGGCACAGCCAGCAAGGGGCGGAGCTCCGACCTGAGGCTCTGCCCTGGCAGCCCCGACGGGCAGGTGCGGCCCCGCGACCCCGCGCTCACCTGCACGCGCGCCTCGCTGAGGTTGACGCGCCGCGCCAGCTCCTCGCGCACGAAGGCGTCGGGGTAGTGTGTGCGCTCAAACACGCGCTCCAGCGCCTGCAGCTGGCTGCTGTTGAACGTGGTGCGGTTCCGCCGCTGCTTCTTCCGCTTGGCCGCGCCGCCGCGCCCGGGGCTGGGACACTCGCCTGCGGAGGGGCGGGGGCGGGCGGTCAGCAGGTGCCTGCGGAGCCCAGGCCTGGCCGGGTCGCCCAGCGCCAGTGCTGGGGGACGGGGGCAGGGGCTCCATCCCGCGGTGAGTTTGCAGTGCGCCTGCGTCCCCTGTACCCGGCGGGGGAGGGGGAGGCGCCGACCCAGGGTCAGGAGCAGGATCTGGTTACTCCCCACTCTCGCCCCTCCCTCACTTCTTCACCTCCTATGTGCCCAGCTAGACCCCGGGGGCGGGGCATGACTGACAAGCCCCCAGGCCCTCCCCCGTGGTGCCCAAAGGTGGAGACTGGGACAGGGTGCCACAGGGCCACGCTTCCTCGGAGACAATGCCTCACGGAGGGGAGGGCCGAGCGGGCAGCTGCGTGTCCCCAGCACCTGCGTGTCCCCAGCACCTGTCCCCAGCACCTGAGTGTCCCCAGCACCTGGCCAGGCTCTGGGGCCCGGCACGGCCGCCTGGCGTCACCGTTTGTTGTTGGATGGTAATAAGAAGAACACCAACAAGCAATGGGAGGGGCCAAGGTTCCGAGCGCCCAAGGTGAGGACAGACAGAGGGGGAGGCGGGCAGGGTGGGTGCCGGCGGGGGCTGGCGGAGGCTCAGAGCCCGCCTGTGGCACAGAGGAAGCAGCCCTGGGCACACAGCGGTCAGCACCTTCCCAATAATGGTCACCTTCTGGGCCCGTCCTGTCCCTTGTGGGGGTGGGGGTGGGGAACCGAGTGAGAAGTGTTCAGCTACGATTCCCACATTAAAATATCAGCCAGGGGTGAAACTGCTGACCTTCACCCCCGCTCCGGGATTCAGTTCGTCGCCCCCTCCTCCAGGGAGCCCTCCCTGATCACCCGAGTCCACAGTGAGCCCCCCTCCCTCTGAAAGCTCACCCAGCACTGGGAACCCATGCCACCCAGCCTAGCGCCACCTCACCTATCTGGTTCTCTTATAAAAATGTATAGTTTAGGCCGGTGCCGTGGCTCACTAGGCTAATCCTCCGCCTGTGGCGCCGGCACCCCAGGTTCTAGTCCCGGTTGGGGCACCGGTTCTGTCCCAGTTGCTCCACATCTCTCTGCTGTGGCCCGGGAGTGCAGTGGAGGATGGCCCAGGTCCTTGGGCCCTGCACCCCATGGGAGACCAGGAGAAGCACCTGGCTCCTGGCTTCGGATTGGCGCAGCACGCCGGCCACAACGCGCTGGCTGTAGCGGCCACTTGGGGGGTGAACCAACGGAAAAAAGAAGACCTTTCTCTCTGTCTCTCTCACTAACTCTGCCTGCCAAGAAAAAAAATGTATAGTTTAATAAGAAAGTAAAATCACTGTCACAGTAACAGCTTCAAACCCCGAAGGGTACAGAGGGAGACGCAGAGTTCCCAGCCCCCCGCCCCATGGTCTCCAAGATTACAATATAAAATCAGGAGCCGGTGCTGTGGCACAGCAGGTAAAACCGCCATCTGCAGCTCCAGCATCCATGTGGGCGCCGGTTCGAGTCCCGGCTGCTCCACTTCCAGTCCAGCTCTCTGCTGTGCTCGGGAAGGCAGTGGAGGACGGCCCAAGTGCACCCTGCACCCATGTGAGAGACCCGGAAGAAGCTCCTGGCTTTGGCCTGGCCCAGGCCCTGCTGTTATGGCCATTTGGGGAGTGAACCGGCAGATGGAAGACCTCTCTCTCTCCCTCTCTCTCTCTCTGATTCTGACTTTCAAACAAATAAATGAAAAAATCTTAAAAAACTCTAATTCAAAAACTTTTAAAAAAGGTTTATTTATTTGGAAGTCAAGAGTTACACACAGAGAGAGAGGAGGGGGGGAGAGAGAGAGAGAGAGAGAGAGAGAGAGAGAGGTCTTCCATCCACTGGTTCACTCCCCAGATGGCTGCAACGGCCGGCGCTGCGCTGATCCGATGGCAGGAGCCAGGTGCTTCTCCCATGGGGTGCAGGGCCCAAGCACTCGGGCCATCCTCCACTGCACTCCCGGGCCACAGCAGAGAGCTGGACTGGAAGAGGAGCAACCTGGATTCGAACCAGCGTCCATATGGGATGGCAGCACTGCAGGCGGTGGCTTACCTGCTACGCCCCAGCGCTGGCCCCTCTTATTCAAAAACTTAACAAGCATGAGACCATGCTGCACACACTGGTGCCTCAACTCGCCTGTGCTTTTATTATCATTATTTACTGAGAGGGAGGGAGGGAGGGAGGGAGAGAGGGAGAGAGAGAGAGAGAGAGAACGAGAGAACGAGCGCCCAGTCACTGGTTCACTCCCCAAACGTCAGTGCCAGCCTGCCTGGGGCGGAAGCCAGGTCTCCCACGTGGGCGGCAGGAACACGGCCACTGCCTCGCGGGGTGTGCACCGGCCGGGAGCTGGGTCAGAGCCGGGCATCCTGGTGCCTGGGGGGACCCCGCCCGCTCCTTCCCCGCACCTGCAGGAACCATTCTTAGAATTAGCTGTTGGTTTTCGCAGTCACGCGTGTTCCCGCTCCCTCTGCTGCGGAGAGTGCCGCCCCCACCCGCCCCACGCGCACGCCCACGCACTCGCCGCGCCTTGGCTCCCCGCCCCCGCCGGTGCGCCGCGCTCCCCACGCGCACTCCCACGCCCTCCCCACGCCCACGCCCTCACTGCCTCCTCAGCTCCCCGCCCCCGCCGCTGCGCTCCCAGTGCGCCAGCCCCGCGGACGGGCCCGGGGCGCGTTCCCGGCCTTCAAAACTGAGGCCACAGGAAGCTTTTGGCCGCGCGTGTCCGGCACAGACCCCTAGAAGCCGAGCTCCAGGGCCCCGCAGGCTCGTGCCGCCCTGCGTTCCCACGCGCACGCACACGCACACGCACGCGCGGGCGCCTTGGCGCCCTGCCCCCGCCCTGCGTCCCCATGCGCTGTCGGCCCACAGAGCGCATGGCGGGGCTTGCGGCTCCTGTTTTTGTCCCACGGCCACTGTGTCCCCGTGTGCTCTGCGCACAGCCGGCCGTGTGGTCACTGTCCGGTTTCTGCGGTTCTAGCACACTCCATGCTGCCGCAGGGCCCTGCCCTTGAACTGACAGCCGCAGGTTAGCAGAGCTCAGGGGCTCTGGAGGCCCCGACTGGCGGGGGCTTAGGTTACATCGGTCCGAGGAGCAGGGCCTGGCCTGGGGGCGAAGAAGCCGGGTCCCACCCCGTGTAGCTGGGCTTCCTCCACGGCTCCAGCTCCACCCCCAGCTTCCTGCAGACCCCGGAGGCTGTGGTGATGTTCAAGTAATTGGGTCCCTGAGCGCCGGGGATCAAGCTCCTGGCGTCTCCGGCTACAGCCGGGCCCCATCCCTGCCACTGGAGGCATCTGGGGGGATGAACCAGCGGCTGGGCGCTCTGTCTCTCTCCTGGCGTCTCCGGCTACAGCCGGGCCCCATCCCTGCCACTGGAGGCATCTGGGGGGATGAACCAGCGGCTGGGCGCTCTGTCTCTCTCGGCCTCTCAAAGCTTGCTCCATGGGGCTAGCAAAGGGTCGCGCCTGTGCGGGTGGGGGCTGCCCGCCTGCAGGAACCAGGGAGGGTGCCCTGGTTCAGGGTGACCTTGGGACAACGACCTTGAAGCAGGGTTTGAACCGGTGGCTGTCGGCCAAGGGCACTTTTGCCCCGGGACACGGTTTTGAGTGGGGCGCGGCTGGCGAGGATCTGGCGGCAGGCCCCTCTCCGTGCCCGGCGCAGGCCTCCGCCTCCGGGGCTCGCGCGGTCCAGACTGTAGTTCGCCTGGCTCAGACACAGCACGGGGAGGGAGCCCACGCTCAGTCCGTGTCGCCTCCAGGGAAACACTGGCAAGCATGCATGAGACAGAGCGGGGCGGGGAAGGCGGGGGGGGGGGCACAGCCGTCACTCCTCACCCCTTCCCCAGGAGAAGGCCAAGGCGGCTGAGCGCGAGAGCGAGCCATGGGGCCTGGGTACCTCTCTCGCTCTCTCGCTCTCTCGCTCGGCTCCCGCCTCCGCCCCCTTGATGGAGACAAACTTTAAACCGGAACGGCAAGGCCGCGGGTGCTGCAAACCCGGCGGTGCGCCACGGATTGAAGGTAGGCATGGAAGCTTCTGGAACGCCCACCAGCCCAGAGCCTGATCTCCGCCCTCCTCCAGCCGACGCCGTTTGGGCACACGACCAACGCAGGAGGCATTTGCAGCCAAAAAAGGAGATTTTTGGGGGAAGTTTCTGAGCAACTCAGACCTGGGGGGCGTTCAGATAAAATGCACGCGGCAGCCTTCGCTGGCCAAGCGGGCACCGGAAGCAGCCGTTCCGCTCCGCTCCGGTACCGGAGACGCCCGCGCGCGGCGTCGTGGGGCCCAAACCTTCATGCAGAGGTGCTGTGGGCCCCTCCCCACGCCGACACCAGCCGGGCTCCACAGCGGGTCCCAAACCAGCTCCCTCCGGGGTCACAGGGCCGCTGGGATGGGACACACCCGACCGAAGCTGGTCATGCCCCCAGCCCCGCACCACCAGGGAAACTGAGGCTGTGTCTCTCCCAAGGCCGTGCGGCTGGGACAGGAACCCACGTCTGTCACAGCTCAGCAGGCCAAGGCTGGAGCTCACGGGCAGGGCGTCTGTTCCTGTGGTCACCTCGAAGCTAGGCACGGGGACATGAGGGGTCTAGCACATGTCCCAGGCCCTGCCCCCAGAGCCCAAGCTCCGGGAGATGCCGCCGTCTTCTCCCAGGTGCAGGAGCCCCGGCCTCCATCCCAGCCCACGGACGGGCACCCTGGGAGCTGGGCGAGGCAGCGGCCCCCAGGGGACACCGGGTTGCTGGAGCTGGCGCCAGGGGCAGTCAGTGCTGGCTGAATGGTCACCCCCATATCAGACAGCGCCCGGCAGGGCCTAGGAAGTGAGGGGCACGGGGGTGCAGGGGACGGGAGGAGAAACTCCCAAGGCTGTGTCACATGGTGGGGCAGCCACAGGTGGCAGCCTGTCTTCAGAAAAGCTGCTGCAGAGGACTGCAAACGCCTCCCACCCAGGGAAGGGAAGCATGCTTGAGGTGATGGGTATACCAGTTGCCCCATCTGCTCTCCCGCCTGTTGGACGTCCCCCTGGGGGCTAGTGCTGGGCTGCTGCTTGGAACCCCAGCATCCCGCATCAGAGCCCCGGCTCCATCTCGCATGCTCTGCTTCCGATCCAACTCCCTGTTACTGCACCTGGCCCGGCAGCAGAGGGCGCCCCAAGTGCTTGGGCCCTGCTGCCCGTGTGGGAGACCCAGATGGAGTTCCGGGCTCCTGGCTTCAGCCTGGGCCAGCCCTGGCTGCTGCAGGCACTTGGGGAGTGACCAGCAGATGGAAGATCCCCCCCCCTCCCTCTCTCTCTCTCTCTCTCCCTCTCCCTCCCCACTCTCTGTTGCTGTATCTTTTTTTAATATATATTTTTTATTTTTATTTTTGATAGGCAGAGTGGACAGTGAGAGAGAGAGAAAGAGAGAAAGGTCTTCTTTTTGCCGTTGCTTCACCCTCCAATGGCCGCCGCGGCTGGTGCACTGCGGCCGGCGCACCGCGCTGATCCGATGGCAGGAGCCAGGTGCTTCTCCTGGTCTCCCATGGGGTGCAGGGCCCAAGCACTTGGGCTATCCTCCACTGCACTCCCTGGCCACAGCAGAGAGCTGGCCTGGAAGAGGGGCAACCGGGACAGAATCCGGTGCCCCGACCAGGACTAGAACCCGGTGTGCTGGCGCTGCAAGGTGGAGGATTAGCCTGTTGAGCCGCGGCACCAGCACTGTATCTTTCAATTAAGTGTTTTTGTTTTTGTTTTTTAAAGAAATGCCCCCCTCGCCCCATAAACAGGACAAGAGTGTTTCAAAAAGTCCACGGGAAGACGGGATTAGGGAGGAGGCACTGAGCCCGCCGTCTAGCGCGCACACCCGCGGCTGAGCGCCCGAGCCGACGGCCGCTCCCGCTCTGCTGCAGCTTCCTGGGGAGGCGGGGAGGGCGGTGCAAGTGACCGGGCTCCCGGCACCCACCAGGGAGACCAGACTGCTTCCTCCGCGTGGCTGCAGCCCCCGCCCAGCCCCAGCCACCGTGAGCCTCTGGGGGAGTGAGCCCGCAGCGGGGAGCCCTCCTCTCCCTCTCCCTCTCCCTCCCCCTCCCTCTCTCTCCCTCTCTCCCTCTCTGCCTCTCAAATTGAGAAAGGAAGGAAGGGAACTGAAGGGGAGACTGAGTGGGGTGCAGAGCAACTGCAAAGCCCCCTGCAGTCTGTTCATCATATGTGTCTCCCGGGAGAGGTAGAGTTACAGAGAGAGGGACAGAGAGAGAGAGAGAGAGATCTTCCATCCGCTGGTTCACTCCCCAGATGGCTGCAACAGCTGGGGCTGATCTGAAGCCAGGAGCCAGGAGCTTCTTCCAGGTCTCCCACGTGGGTGCAGGGGCCCAAGCACTGGGCCATCTTCTACGGCTTTCCCAGGCCACAGCAGAGAGCTGGATCGGAAGTGGAGCAGCCAGGACTTGAACTGGCACTCATAGGGGATGCCGGCGCCGCAGGCAGAGCATTAACCTACTGTGCCGCCAGGAGCTCTTCAGAGCCCTCGTATGCATGGATTCCGGTGTCTCTGCACCAAAACAGTCGACCTTTCAGTGCCGTTTTCCCGTGAACTTTCAAAGTCCTCTCGTACAAGTGCTGTGCGTCCATCAGCAATAAAAGCAGATGTTGACGCGGGTCCATGCCCCCTAGCAAGGCGGTCCTGTGCTAGCAGCCCCGCTCAGATCCCCCACTCGGGGCTCAGCCTGCAGGCGGTGACCGTGTAGGGTCCGGCGGCCGTCTGTCCCGAGCCACCTCCTGGAACCGTGGGCGGCCACATCCTCCGTGAGCCCGCACTGGGGCTGCAGGCATTTAGAGAACAAATAAACAGTCCCGAGCTGCGGGCGCCTTCGCCGGCCCCTTCCTCTGCCTCTGCCCTCAGGCCGACAGATGCTGGGCCACTCAGCCTGGCTGTGCCCCAAGCTCACAACCACGTACGTTTCCCTGTGATGGAGCGCGAAGCAGGAGCCGCTGCCATCGGAACGGGCCGTTTGGATGCCAGGGCGGGGGCAGGGGAAGAGGCAGTCAGATGGAGGAGGCCTGCCGCGCTTGCTTCTCTAAAACCGAAATTCTATCGTTCCTGATTCCAGTATGACTAAAAATAATAATAATAAGGCGGGAGCCAGTTCCCTGCCATTTCTTTATTTCACACATACCATTGAGTTGGCTGACACTGGCGGGCCCGAGACGTTTAAAAACCAAAAGGTCCAGGGCTCCCCCCGCCCCGCGCCCATGGTTTTTCTTACTCCGTGTAATTTAAGGGCCTAAATAGTCTGGAGGGAATTAACTGCAAATTCTTCCTAAGACAAATAAACCCAGCCTCTTCGCCGCGGCCTTTCTCAAGCTGTTGAGAGACGCGCTCTGTTTTTGCTTCAAACAGCCAGTTTGCGTCTGACCCCGGAGCTGCGGCCAGCTCCAAGCCAAATAAATAACTTTTATTAATTAGCATTTATTCTGACCAAGCAAAGCAGCCCCCGCCCCCGTGCGAGCCCTGCCAACAGGATCGCAAAAATAAACCCGGGTCCCTGGGACCTTGATGTGGATTTCACAAATTAACACGGGGATGGGCCGGGCGCTCCGAGCTGCGCCGCTGTCCGGAGCAGGAAGTGGAGGTGGCGGCGGCCCGTGGAGCCTGCGCCTTCCCCCCACCTTGCAAGGGCCCCCGGGAGGCGGGTCAGGCAGGAACCTGGGAGCCAGAGCGCCCCCGGGGGCCCCTGAGGCAGAATGGGCTGGTGGGGGGCTGGCGGTTAAAGAGGTGGAAGGAGAGAGGGGGTGGAGCGAGGAGAGCAGGAAACAGGGCCCCCCGAAACCCGTGGGTACAGATGCTCGGCTTCCAGCGACTTCCAGACCCAGGGGTAGGGTCCCCTCCCCGCTAGCCCCGCCCCCACCCAAGACCTGGCTTCCACCTGATGCCCTGCGTTGATAGCAGCCCCGGACCCTCAGGGAAGAGGTGCTTGAGGCCTCGGCTGCGGTGGGTGCCGGCACCCGCACCCCTGGAGCCCACCGTGGCTCGGGGCCACTCTGGTGGGTGGAGCCAGGGCTGGTGGCCGTGGGTGGTCTCGGGGCAGGCCGGTGACATCCTTGGAGCTAGTTCTCACACGGGGCACGCACCCCTCCTCTCTGCTGCTGTCGGCCTGCGCCTGCCACATTCCTCCCCCTCCCCGGCTCATCAGGCCCCAGCACAGGCGCCACCTCCGCCAGGAAGCCTTCCCAGATCCCCAGGCTGAGGCTCCCAGAGCCCTGTGGGTCCCCAGTACACACGGTTATTGGGTTATTGTTGGTTACTGTCGCACTGCAGGCTCAGTGTGGGGTGTTTGGCCCAGAAACTCAGTATTTCCTGTCTCCTTCGACCCCACTGCAGGGCCTGGCACAGGGCAACGCTCTATAAATGTTTGTTGAGTGAATGAGTGAGGAGGCATAGCAGGGGCCCGGCCCCCCACCCTGGAGGACCCTGGGCTCGGGGGGCGGCTCATCCCATTCACTCGCAGCGGAACCCGAGATACTGACACGTTGGCAGCCGCCGGCCTGGAGAAGCAGAAAAGCCATCCCAGGGTGGGCGGGGCTCCCCCAGGGGGTCCTCGGCCCCCTCTTGTGGTCTCCCCAGGCCGCAGCACCGCATGTGAGGTCTCAGGGTCACAGGCCACCCCAGCCTGGGACGGGGTGCCCCCAGCCCTGTGGCCAGTGACCTCGGTGGCTACGGGGAAGCCTTAGCAGGCTCGGGATGACCCTGGAGCCTGGAGGGGGGCTCCCTCATGTCCCCCAGGGCGCGGCAGGAGGCAGCGCAGTGCACAGCGTCTCCCTGGGGTCTGGCACACAATCCCACGGGACCACGAGACCCCAAGGAGTCCCAGTGGAGCTGCCTTCGGCAGGGAGCACAGCTCCTTCCCGCCTCGGGGCCTTTGCACGTGCCGTCCCCTACCTGGAACACTCTTCCTCTGCCTAACGCTTACCCAGCCTTCAGACCCAGCCTGCAAGCCCCCCCCCCCCAGCCTCCCCCAGCCCCCGGCCAGGGCGGGGTCTCCACGCTGCAGATTCCCAGGT
Organism: Oryctolagus cuniculus; assembly: GCF_964237555.1. Classification (NCBI taxonomy): domain Eukaryota; kingdom Metazoa; phylum Chordata; class Mammalia; order Lagomorpha; family Leporidae; genus Oryctolagus; species Oryctolagus cuniculus. Next base: position 232,586,435 of record NC_091432.1, on the reverse strand, counting down.
CTGTGCCCCGCACATCTGCAATTTCTCAAAACAGAGAAAGTCCGTGTTCGGCCACCTGCTTCCTGCCTGTTCCATTCAACTTGAAGCTCCAGGAAGGCAGGGCCTGGGGTTGCCGGCCTCGGTTAACTCCCCAGGCGCAGGCGAGAGGTTGGCTTCACGCATGTTTCTGAGTGGGCAGCTGATGTGTAAACGGAGGAAGGGCGTGTCCCAGGGCAGCGTGGGGAGTCTCAGCTTCCTAGCCAGGCCTCCTCACCCCCACAAGGCCAGACGACCGTCTCGTGGACCCGACACGCAAAGCACAAGCAACCAGAGAGACAAAGGCAGTGCTGAACACCACGGAGCAAGCAGAAGGCGACCCACAGACGGGGCAGAGACCTGGCTGAAGCCCCTGGCTCCTGGCTTTAACCCGGCCCAGCCATCTGAGGAGGGAGCCAGAGGATGGAAGACTCTGTCTGTCTGTCTGTCTGCCTCTCTCTCTGTCACTCTGCCTTTCAAATTAATAAATCTTTTAAAAACAAACAGCAAGCCACGCACACAATGAGCTACCACTTCACAGCCCCTAGGACGGGAGGACGGAAGAGATGGATAATAGCGAGTGCGGGCCAGGGCGCGGGGAGATGGCAGCGCGGTGGCAGTGGATGGTGGTGCAGCCGGCATGCGAATCCCGCTGCAGGTTAAGCCCGGGGCTGTCGGAGGGCGCTGCAGCCCCAGCGCTGGGCAAACAGGCGGAGAATCGCCTGCACCCAGGACCGACGTGACCATGCCCAGCGACGTCACTCACTGCAGCCATCAAACGTGGCCCATACAGACCGGCACCTGCTCTGGCTCGGTCGGCCAGAGAACACCACGCCAGAGACGGGAGCCGGACCCCAAAGGACACAGGTCGCAGGGGTATGGAACACCCCCACCGTGGGCCAACCCACAGACAGCACAGACGGGCGGCTGCCAGGAGCTGGGACGCGGGGATCGGGGGCTGCAGAGTGACGGCTGGCAGGGGCAGGGCGCTCTGGGGACCGGGAGATGTCCCAAGGTCAGGACTGGGGCAGGCCCTGTGGCACAGTGGCTGAAGCCCTGGTCTGGGACACCGGCATCCCGTGTCGGGGAGCCTAGGATCGAGTCCCACCTCTGCCTCCCACTCCGCTTCCTGCTAACACGCACCCAGGGAGGCAGCAGACGACGGCTCAGGAGTCCGGGCCCTGCCACCCACAGGGAGACGCGGATGGAGCTCCCGGCCCCTGGCGTCAGCCTGGCCCAGCCCCGGCTGTTGTGGGCATTTGGGGAGCGAACCAGTGACTGGAAGGTTGACCCTCTCCCTCTCTGCCTTTCAAGTAAATTTTAAAAAAATTAAAAATGAGGATGACGGTTGGACCATCGAATCTACTAGAAAACCACCGGCCCGTACACCTTGAACAGGTGAACTCTACAGCCTGTGAATTACAGCTCAACAAAGTTATGTTTTAAAATGCACAGGAGGGCTGGCACTGTGGCGCAGGTTCATCCTCTGCCTGCGGCACCAGCATCCCGTATGGACGCCGGTTCGAGTCCCGGCTGCTCCATTTCTGATCCAGCTCTCTGCTGTGGCCTGGGAAAGCAGTGGAAGATGGCCCAAGTGCTTGAGCCCCTGCACCCATGTGGGAGACCCAGAAGAAGCTCCTGGCTCCTGGCTTCGGATTGGCCCAGCTCCAGCCATTGTGGCCCTCTGGGGAGTGAACCAGTGGATGGAGGACCTGTCTCTCTGTCTCTCTCTCTCACTGTCTGCAACTTTAACTCTCAAATAAATAAATAAATAAATAATAGAATGCATGGAAAAGGGGAGCTGGCAGAAACACTGGCACCGGCAGAGAATGGCACACAAAGCAGCGCCCTACATCGCTGATATCTGGGGTGCAGGCGGGCCGGGGTGCAGGCAACTGGGGTGCAGGCGGGGCCCGGCACTGCCAGAGAGGCCCAGAGCCACTCTGGCAAGGATCTGTGGGACCCTCCCCAGCCCTGAGGTGTGGTTCTTGGCTCACAGCATCCCCTCGTGGTGCTGTCGCAAGAAATGGGGGCCCCCCGGGCCCAAGAGGGAGCGGGGATCAAGTCCTGTCCTCGAGGCCGGACGCAGCTGCTGGCTCTGGGACCTGGGGCTCCCCGGGGTGGCACTGGTGTGAGGCCCTCTCTCGCCCTCCCACCCAACCAGGCCTCTGGCTTCTGACCCTGGCCGCCTCCCTCAGGGCACCTGCAGCCAGCGGCTCTCCGCTCGCACCTGTGGCCGGCCCTGTCTCCTCCCCTGCCCAGACCCCCGAAGAGGGCTGCAGAGTGGCCGCGCCCGGGTGGAGGAAGCGGGCAGCCTTGTGCTCAGAACTTGGTCTCAAGAGGGGTGAGCGCTGTCCCGCCTGGTTCTCATCCGAGGCGGATGGCCGAATGCCAGACGTGTTGTAAAGGCCACGTTTCCACATCGGACTGCTGGGGGCGGAGGCTACCCTCCTTACCCATCTCTAGGCCTGGACAGGGCTCTCCACTAAGACCCCGGGTAGGGGTTTCTTCCCCACTTAGGAGCTCCTGGGTCTTTCAAAGCCTGCAGCCAGCTGCCAAGGCTGCGTGGGGGCTGGGGGCTGGGGGCCGGGGTCTGGGGGCCGGGCACGGAGCTGGCCGTTTTCAGTAGGTTGGTTTAGTAGCAAAGCAACCTTGGAAGGTGGCTCTCAAAGCCCCTCATTTGGGGACGGGCGCTGTGGTGAATGGGTTAAGCCGCCGCCTGCGAGGCCGGCAACCCTTCCCGCTGCTCCACTCCCGATCCAGCTCCCTGCTAGTGCGTCTGGGAGAGCAGCGGAGGACGGCCCACGTGCTTGGGTCCCTGCACCCACGTGGGAGACCCGGATGGCGTTCCGGGGTCCTGGCATCGGCCTGGCCCAGCCCTGGCTGTTGCAGCTATTTGGGGAGTGAAGTAAGCTCTTTCTTTCTCTTTCAAATAAATAAAATAACCCTTTTTTTTAATGCCCCTCATTTTGCAAGTGGGGAAACTGAGGCACAGAGGGGCAGCAAAGCCACGGGACCCAGTTCCACCCTTTGTTTTTCCTTCCCGCTCCCATCTCTGTTCCGTCTCCTGGGAGGGGGCCCTGGTGGGGGGCACAGTAGGCAGCCCCCACCCCCCAGGCAGCAGGGGCCGTGTCCCCTGAGCACCAGAGAGCCAGAACAGCCCCCCAGGGGTCCCAGGTCTGACCCTCTGCCCATCAGGGCAAGGACAGTGCAGTGCTGCAGCAGGGACCCCCAACCCCAAGGGACACCCGCTCTGGCTCCCTGGTGCACCCTGTTTGGATCGCGCACCCCACTGAGGGCCCTGCGGGACCCTGCACAGCCCTCGCGGCCCTCCAGGCGCGCAGGGAAGTTCACATGTGACTTATCACGGGCCCTGAATCCTGCCCACGGCCTGGCCCGGCGCACTGGGCTCCGAGGGAAGTCACCTTTCTCCCCAAGCACGTGGAGGTTCCCTGGCCAGCCCACGGCGGGGAGAAGCCAGACACGGCGGTACCCGTCCACCCCGGCTCCTGGAAGCTCAACTTGAGGCCACCGACGGAGTCTGATCCTAGCTCGCAATCTGCTTGGGAGCCCCGGGTCCCCTCTTTAAAAGGGACGTGCTGTCCACAGGCCAGGCGGGACCCCGTGGCGGAGTCGCCCTTGTTGCAAGCCGTCGGGGAGGGAGCAGCACAGAGACCTCAGACTCCTCCGCAGGCGCCTGGGTCGGCAGCCGCAGGTGGCTGGAGGCTGCCCTACTGGGCAGCGGCACAGGGAGCTCGCCCGTCACCCTGTGTCCAGTGTCCAGGGGCGCTCGGCTGTCACAGGACTGCGGGGTGTGCGGGAACGTCAGCTTCTCGTTGGCATGGGGCCTGGATTGAGTCCGGGGTTAGGATCAGACACGGCCAGGCACACCAGGTGTGGTTGCCCAGACTGTGTGCACTGCTCACTCACAGACTACAGTGGGACTGGTGCCCCTACAGCTAGGCATTGACAACTGTCCAGCCACTGCCCACTTGCCCGGAAGCAGTTACAGGAAGTCCCGCCTTCCCGTGCCGGCTGGGAGGGCCCTGGGAAGCAGTGGCGTCGCCTCAGTTTCCTGTCGATGGCGCCCAGCACGTGCGCAGGTGACGCCGGCGACTGTGACGATGACCTCCTGGTTGCAGGCAGCAGCCGAGTGAGGCCGCCGGGCGAGCTCTGGGCACGCGGAGGCCGACGCTCACCCAACCCCGAAGCTCTCTGCCCCGTTTCCCTCTCCTCCAGCACAGCCGTGGTGGCTGCCGGCACCGCTTCGCCCACTGGGGACGCCGACCGCCGAGCCACCCGGCCTCCCCTGCCGGGCGCTGGGTCTCTCAGCGTCGCTGGAGGAACGCGGTGGGGCAGCTCTCGCTTCTCCGTCCGCCAGGTGCACGCTCCTGTGGCAGGGACTCGCGGGGCCTCTCTGCCGCCCAGGGCGCAGCACAGGCCGGCCCACCCAGGCACGCAGCGATGGCCGCGGCAGGCCCAGGTTCAAGGCCCGGCTTCGCTGAACCGTGACCCCGAGACAGCACACGGGAAGTTTTAGCGCAGTGCCCGGCATCCTAAGAGCTCCCCACATCGCACTCGCGTGTCAACGTGGGCCGGGTGGGGCTGCATCTGGGCCCCACGCTTGCCGGCCGCGCACCGGCTGCGCGATTTTTCACCGATTCCCTCTCTGGACCTCAGGGTTTGTGTCCGGCAGAGGGGCGCTGTTGGGGAGGAGGAGGCCCGGGCACACGGAAGCCTCAAGCGGGTTCTGCATTCCCTCCGCAGAGCCGGGGCTGAGACCCCCACGTGCACACAGGTGCGCGCACACACGTGCTCACACACGTGCACACACGTGCGCTCAGCCATGTGCACACTCACGCGTGCACACACATGCACACTCACATACATGCACTAACAAGTGCATTCTCATGTGCACACACCTGTGCACTCACACACGTGCACACTCACACAGTGCACACACACGTGCACACGGGTACACACACCCACACACTCACACTGCACACACGTGCACACTCACAAACGTGCACACCCACACACATGCACTCACACAGTGCATTCTGCATTCTCACACATGCGCACACTCACGTGCACACACGTGCACACGGGTGCACACACTCACACACTGCACACATGTGCACTCACACAGTGCACACTCACAGTGCACACACTGCACTCTCACACATGTGCACACTCACGTGCACACACACGCGTGCACACACATGTGCACACAGGTACACCCACACACTGCACACACATGCACACCCACACGTGCACTTACGTGTACACACCCATGCACTCATGCCCATGCACACTCACAGATGTGCACACTCACACAGTGAACACTCATGTGCACACACACGTGCACTCACACCCGCGCACACACACGTGCACGGACCGCAGGATGCCAAAGGGACCAGCGTCCTCCCCCCGCCTTGTTTCCTGCGCCTCCAAACGCAGAGTCGATTGGGCCCCAGGCCCCGAGCCCGGTCCCTGGAGCACAGCCGCCCCCTCCTCCGGGGTTCTGAGCCTCCGTGTCTGCCGGGACCCGGGTTCCGATGGGATGGGGCCAGTGCAGCCCCACGCCACACAGCGTCTTCCCTGCCCACGCGCACCCCGCCCCGCCCCCAGCGTCATCCCAGCGCCCTGCGCGGAACGGGGCAGCTGGGAAGGCCCAGGCCCTGCCCTTCCACGTCGCTCTCTTCTCCCAAGCACGGGCTTGGCCTGCAAACCAAGAGGGAACTCCCCAAGCCCCGCGGCCCTGCGGAGGCCGCTGGGCAGCAGCCAGACTGCGCTGGCTCCCTCTCTGCTCTCCGTGGGGCCTCCGTGGACAGGGGCCCGGGTGACCCTCCCCATCCAGCCTTGCGCCGGGAGCGGGCACCCAAGGGTTCCAGCACCCCAAGGCCGGGCTGGGCGCACGGAGCTGACCTGGGCAGGGCTGCGGCCATCCCGGGCTGGGGCGGATGTCGGTCTCAATGAAGCCCTTGTCTTCACGCGGTGGGCGGAAAGCCCCCCCCCCCCCGTCCAGATCCCCGCCTTTAAAAGCCGCCCCCGCCCCCAATACCCCGTGCGGCCCAAACGCCCCGGCTTAGGGGAAAAGCTGTGACTCAGAAAGCTTCGGAAATAAACTTAGGAAAACAAGTTGGGGGCCTGGGGCGGGGGCGGCGAGAGCAAGGGGCTGGGTTCCCCGAGGAGGGGGACAGGGCCCCCACGGGACACCCCCCACCCCCGCCGCCGCCGCCCGGCCCGGGAGCCCAGCGCCCCGGGGCGCGCTCGGGGCCGCTCCGCCGGCAGCCGCGGCCGCCCCGCCCGGCCATGTGCGCGCCAGCCCGTGCGTGCGAGCGGCCAGAGCGGCGCCGAGGCACATCTGGTTCCAGGCGAGCCCCTGGCGCCTGCCTCGCCGCAGACCCGCGGCCCAGACACACAGACGTTAATAGATCGGCGCGCCCAGCCCCGCGCCCGCCGCCGCCGCCGCCCAGCCGCGCGGGGCGAGAGCGCCGGGGAGGGCGCGCGGCGACCCCTGCCCCGCCCCGGCCCTCCGTCGACGCCGCCTCCTCCGCCGGGGCTGCCCCTTCCCGGTCTGGGCACCGACGCAGGGGAATCTGCTCCCCAGCTGGCCCGCGGAGCCGCCTTCCACGCGCCGCGACAACCCTTGGCGGCCAAGTACCGCTGCTACCATCCCCATTTCACAGCCGGGGAAACTGAGGCTGGGGAGGGAGGCATCCCCCCACCCCGGGAGGGGGCGCACAGCCGGGCTGCTGGCTGCCAGCCTCGGAGATTCTGGCACCGCGGGACCCCTCCTCAACGGCCACGGGACACACCTGGACCCCAGGGCCACCAGCACCCCGTTCCTCGGGGAGGCACCCTGTCCCCGAGCCGAGGTGCTGGGGGAAGGGAAGCTTCGTGGGCACGGTCCAGGGGCTGGGGTCCCCTCCTGTGGCAAGGCGGCCAGCCTGCCGCCTACGGAGAATTCTGCCCCTTTATCACGGGCAGCACTGGAACCCCCGCCCCGCTCTCTGGGGCTGGCTTTGCTCTGAGAGCCGACTGGGAGGGGGGACGATCCTGACTCCGAGGGAATGGGCGGTGGGCTGCCCAGCAGAGGTGGCCTTTGTCTTTCTCTTGCCCTTCCTCCCTACCTCCCTCTCCCCAGCGGTGCTGGCCTGGGTGCAGCTTCTGTGCCCCTCCCTCCTGGGTGGGTCTACACCCTGGATGTGCCCTCTGAATTCACTTGGGGGGCTTGTGCACCCCGGGGCTGTCAGACTTCCTGCAGTCCAGAACACAACTGCACGGTCAGGTTGCACGTGCGGGAGGCTCTGGGTTGGAGGTCCAGGGCGGGGGTGGTGGTGCACACACCCCGGCCCCGCCCCCACCATCATCAGTGAGGATGCAGGGCTTTGCCCAGGAAGTGGGGCTCGGGCACTCACTCTGGGTGCTCCGAGTCAGCTGGTGGCCGTGGTACGACTGGGCTCTTCCCGGGGTGACCGCAGACCCAGCGAGCGAGCTGGTCCGGTACAGCTTGGAGCTCGGGGCTGGGAGCCTGGAAGGGAGCCGGGTCTACCAGGCCTCTGCCACCGGGCAGCCGGTGTTTCCGTAGAGACAGGGGCCCCGGGGACCCCAGGGCGCCTGTGGCTTTTTCCACTCACAGGCCCCGTCCGCTCAGCTCGCGGCCGCCCCTCAGTGAGGAGCTTCTGCAGAAGGTGCCCAGCGCGGGTGCCCTTACAACACGGGGGGCACCTCTGATCTTCACGAGCCCTTGGCCTTGGCCAGGTCCAGCCCCCTGCCCGTGGGGGAACCCCCAAACACTCAGCGGGGTGCTGTGGCTCTGCCCCTCCAAGACTGCCTGCGGCACCCCAAGTCGTCCTCCATGGAAGCTGCAGGTGCGGGACTGGGTGGGGGGCTCGGATGCGCCTAGGGCGGAGGCCCCGTCCAGCCACGGGCATGTGCAGACCCCACACGAGTCTGAAAGGGGCCTCCCAAGCTGTGCCCCACAGAGCCCCGTGTGCCAGGCACTTAGCACGCACAACTCCGAGGAACCCTCACATCTGCAACCCTGGGGGGCAAATGCGACCACGGAGCCCATCTGTAACCAAGGGAGCAGGCCAGGGAGGCCCAGGGACTTCCCAGGGTCACGCAGCCACTTAGCCCCTCTGCGAGAGTCCAGCACCCAGGGCACGGACCACTGACCCTCACTGCCGCCCGCTCAGCCTGTGTGAGTCTGCGCTGACCCCCTCCCTGGGCAGCGGAGGCCCACGCAGAGTCAGGCTCAGAGGAACTCAGGAGACACTGGGTCCAGCGCTGGCTCCCGCGGCCGCCGGCTCGCGGCAGTGCCGTCGCCTGCCACTTCGGATTACCTGCTAGTAACCCCCACGACCACTACCGAGTGAAGGCGGAGTCGGAGGGGCTGGGGCTGATTAGCTCTGTCTGCCGTGGGCTCAGCGGGAGTCCCAGACACAGCCGGAGTGCGGCACAGCCTTGGTCCCCCACACAGCGTTCTTTACATCTCAGGTGCCACCTCTCACCACCCCGTCCCACACGCTCCCTCGGGGAAGCTGTGCACCGGGAGAGATCCAGGCTCGGCGAGATCCAGGCTCGGCTCTGCTGCTTAGAGCAAACAGATGAACGGAGACCCAGCAGCCAGCCAGCGGCAAGTCCTCCCGGGGGCAGGAAAGATGAGGCGACATCCACCCCCACAGCTCAACCCCGGGTTGCTAGGTAACGCCAACGAGGCAAGTGTTACCCCAAGAGAAGAACGTATTTTTTGAAACCACCATGAGAAAAACATTTCTTTTTTCATAAAATGAAACTCTAAGCAACGTGATAAAGTAGACAAAACATCTGAGCAGACACGTCACCCAGAGAGGCAGTCAGGCGGCAGATGAACCACGCCCCTTGCTCTTCAGGGAATGCCCATCAAAGCCACAGGGAGACATCAGAGCGGCCCAAATGCAGACCCCCAGCCCCCAGAATGCCTGCGCCCCTGTTGGGGACGCCCAGCGGCACAGCCACTTTGGGGGACGCCTGGAAGCCTCTTACGAACAAAACACCCTCTCACCCCAGCGTCAGCAATTCACTTCTTGTCATGTGCCCAACTGAGTTGTGAACTTGTTTATTTGAAAGGCAGAGGAGAGAGAGAGAGAGAGAGAGAGAGAGAGAGAGAGAGAGAGAGAGAGATATCTTCCACGCGCTGCTTCACTCCCCAAATGGCCGCAATGGCCACAGCTGGACCCGTCCAAAGCCAGGAGCCAGGAGCATCTACCGGGTCTCCCACATAGGTGCAGGGGCCCAAGCTCTTGGGCCATCCTCCACTGCTTTCCCAGGTGCGTTAGCAGGGAGCTGGATCGGAAGAGGAGCAGCTGGGACTTGAACTGGTGCCCAAATGGGATGCCATCGTCATGGGTAGTGGCTCTACCCAATATGCCACAACATGGGACCCTGATCTGTTTATTTTAAAAGCAGAGTTACAGAAAGAGAGGGAGAGAGAGCTTCCCTCTGCTGGTTCTCTCCCCAGATGAACCACGACGTTGGTTCCTGTTATTTCATTGTAAATAGCATCTGTGTTGTAGCGTAGCAGCTTAAGGCTGGGACACGCTGTCCCGTCTTGGGAGAATCGTGGGACGGACGTGCTGGGGCGCAGGGAGGCCCATGGAGAGGGGCAGAGACCGGTCAGCAGCCACGCCCCAGAGCGGGGGTCCAGGGAGGCTGGCTGTTTCCAGGGCTCCGCCCAGGCCTGAAAGCCCTTCTCATCCACCCTCGGGGACCGTGCAAAGTCGGCGCCGTCACTGAGCCGCTCATTCTGCCTGACCTTATGTCCACGCCGCCTCTCTGTGTCCCAAACAGCAGGTGCACCCATAACGCCCACCCCACCAAGTTGTCCCCACGATTCCACAGACCCAGTGCCGTGGCCCGGCTCCCCTCTCGCCAGCTGTTGCTCACTCGTCTGTCCAGCAGGGCACGTGGGGGGCCTTGTGGGCACTGCGCCAGGCCTGGAAGGTGGCCGAGGCGGGACCCACAAGTGTCACGGGGCTGACGGTGCCGGGGCAGGACAGGCCAGCATTCCTGCCCGGCCAGGGCCGCTTTCTTTCCGAAGCCTGGCGGGAAGCAGGTCTGTGCCGCTGGTGACCCCCCCCACCCAGGCGCTACCCTTCTGGGGCGGGGGCTGTCCCCCAGCCATTGCCGATCAAATACAGCCATTTTCATGATTCGCTCCCCCCAAACCTGGGCGCCCTGATTCATTAGTGGCCTGCCCGGCCTGCCCCTCCCCCACTGGACCCACCAAGACCCCCACTCAGAAGATCAGGACATTGCAGCTTTTTCAGAGAGAGAGGAGAGGAGGGGGCACGGGGTGGAGGAGGGAATTGACCGAAGTCTCAGGTCCCCGCCAGGCAGGAGGCGCGTTCTGAGCAAGCCCTGGCCTGGCGAGGCACCAGTCAGGGAGGGGCTGGGCCAGGCGCCCACCCTGTACCAGCACTGCCCCGACAGTGGTGCCTTCTTCCCCCTGCACGCCGTAGGTCTCAGTCCCCTCACCCTGGCGGGACCCAGGAGGCAGGACAGGCCAGAGGGGCTCCCAGCATCGGGACCTGCGCCTCTCCAGCCTTTTGGGGGTCCCCTGCCCCTCACGAGCCTCCCACCCACCATGCCAGCCTCCCTTAAGGTCCCTGGACGCTCACACCCCGTCACTTCCTGCCTTTGCACGCACTGTCCCCTCCGGCTGGGACTCTCATCTTCAGCATGGCTTCCTCCCCCCAGAAGCCTCGGGCACTCTCCACCTCTCAGCGGCCACCATCGCTGTCTGCTCCGACTGCCCAGCTGCTGTCCCTCTGTGCTGGCAGCAGTGCCTGCAAACGCGGGATGGATGAATGGATGAATGGATGAACGACACACAGCCGGGGACGCTGCAGCCTGCAGGTCCCCGACCCCAAGCCCCCGGACTTGTCAAAGGCCCAGAACGGGAGTCCTGATGCACAGATGTTTTTGAATTCGTTCCAAAGTGCAGCACAGACGGCGCACGAGCGAAAGGTTCCGAACCGTGGCCGCCACTGCTCTCGGTCACAAGCAAACACGTTTGGCAGTGTTTGATGTTGCCGACGGCTGCAAGGTGGGGGGAGGTGTCCAGGCCCCACAAGACCCTGCGGGCCCAGCATGCATGCCCTCAGCCCTGGGCAAGGGGGCTGAGTGACAGAATCTCCCTCCCTGTACATGGAACAGGCCGGGGGTCAGCTGTCCAGGCCTGCTGCCTGGACACGAGTGGCTGCGCCGGTGGCTCTGGAGTGAGTTCCCACCTCTGCACCCGGGCGCTGGGGGCCCTTGGGAAGGATACTGGTCCCCGCTGAGCTGCGCCTGCCTTCTACCGCGCAGCCGGGGCAGGTCCCGCCGTGAGGATTAGGGATGAAAGGCGGCACTTAAAGCGAGGCCTGGCGCTGCTCCGGAGGGCGGCTCCTCCAGAACCCCCCACCCCCACCCCAGCGCAGCCGGGGGCAGCCAGTGCAGGCTAAGCTCCGCCCCGCCCAGGCCTCGGCCAACCAGCACGCAGCCAGCGTCTCCGGCCAGTGTGATTGGCTCAGAGGTGGGCGGGGACCCACACTCGGTTGACTCCCGCGGCGGTGCCCGCTCCCCATAGGAAAAGATGGAGGAGGAGGCAGAAGCCGGGTGCCCGCGCCCTGGCGGCAGCCTGGCCCTAGGTTTCTCGGCGGAGCTCACTGGCAGTCGTTAGCCCCACTTCAGCTAGCTGTAGGTGACAGCACACTGGCAAAGCCCCAGCTGCTGGGACCCCCTCCTCACTCCTATCCGCGGGGAGCTCAGGCCGGACAGACAGACTTGGGCACCTGCCTCTGGCGTCCTCTGTTCTCTGCCCCCAGCCTTGTCCCTGCCACGTGGGCTGGCCCCGGAGCTCTGCAGCCTGTAGTGTGTGTGCTTGGTGGCCGGGGACAGTGGGGGGACGGCTCCTGGCGGCCCCAGCCTTGCACACTGCAGGGAGCAGGATGGGCAGTGCCCGCTGTGCAGCCTTGGGGTGGTGACGCCGTCTCTGAGCCCCAGATGCCCCCAAGCTTCTCCTTGCTGGAATGAGAAACCTGGACTGCCTCCTGTTACCTGACGGGTGGAGGTCTGCCCAGTGCCTGCACAAGAAATGCAAGCGTCCTTCCCAAAGTGCGTGGAAAATGTAATTAAAGGCTGATTTGCGTGCGAGACAATTCCACGCACGGTCTTTTCACAACGTGCGTTTTCCATGAACTTGCTGAAGGCGGCTAACAGAGGCCGAACGGGGAGCCCCTTCTCTGGGTGAAATGGGAATTTCTCTAACTCCCCCGACCTCGGGGAGGTGTGTGCCGTCCTCAGGCGGACAGGACGCCACCCTGTTATGAAGGGGGTCCCAGCAGGGGCTCCCGAGGCCACGGCCTGAGAGGCCTCCATGGTGGAGCAGGAGGCCCTGGGGTGGAGCACACACACACACGTGCACACAGGGCCCGGGCTGGGCCACTGTGCAAGGGGCTCGGTAGGAATGGGGATGGCCAAGCAGTCACCTTGCAAGGGCCTGAGCTGATGCAGGCACTGCCCGTTCCCCCTCCGCCTGGGCCCCAGCAGACACCAGGAATAAACACCCCCGCCCCGCCCGGCTCAGGGCTCCGCGCCAAGGGTGGGGCTGCAGGCTAGTTTGGATTGGGAGGGAGGAGGGCCCCAGGGGGCCAGCAGCTGCCAGGGGTGCCAGGACCTCACAGGGGCCCACGCTTGAGCGGCTAATAATAGCGATGGCAGTGATAATAATAATGGGGCGGGCAGCAGCTTTGTGTGAAGTGCGCTCTGTGTGTGCACCCCCAAACCCTCGCCTCCCGGCCCCGCCTCCCAGGGGAAGGAGCTGAGGCTGGGAGAGGGAGAGCCCTCTGCCCCACGAGCCGGGGGTAGGGCCTGCCTCTCTCCTGCCCAGGAGCCACACCTGCACCTGACGACTCCCAGCCACCGGTACTGGTCCCAGCTTTGAAGAAGGCAGCAAAGCCTTGGCCGTGACCTCACAGTCCCGCCCGCCGGGCAGCCGTGAGCTCGCCGGAGCCTGAGGTTTTCTGCGGGGGCTCCCAGCTGGCCCCCGGGTGTCACCAGGGGCGCATCGGCCATTGGCCTCTCTGGAGCCGGGCTCACTGCCTCCACGTTTCTCTCCCAGGGCCCCCTTCCACGCCGTCAGCGCCCCCCCCCCCCGCCCCGCTGCTCATCTCCATTCTCATCTGGTTCTGGTTTGGGGCGTGGAGACTGGGAGGACTGACGGAGATGCCGAGAGCTGGCGCGCGGTGGAGGCAAACCCCATACGCTCCCCGCTTCCTCATGCCCCAAGCTCCACGCTGTCCCTGCACAGCCCGAGCTGCCCCATGATCACAGAGAGCAGGAGCCCCGCTCCGGTGGCTGCCTGAGCCCAGCCAGCGTCGGGAGGAGCTGCCCAGGGGGTGTCAATGCCGCCGTGGCTGAGCCAGCTCTGCCGGAGCCCCTGCTGGCTGAGCGCGTGGGCGCGAGGGCACACGCGTGTGTGTGTGTGTTCTGGATGCCCAGTGCGGTGCCTGAGGACACACCTCTGGGCCCCTCCGCCTTCCTCCTAGAGCTGTCTGACCCACGGATCTCCTAGAAGCTGCAATTCATCTCCAGTTGGAATATTTAACCTCAGACGCCGCATTATAAGAGTAACTGTGCTGTGTTTCATAGGCGTTATTTGTCATGAAATTAGATATGGTTACAGTTGGAGGCGCGGAAAGTGAAGCAAGATGTCTCCCCTGCACGGGCGCCGCGGCCAGGTCCCTCCATGGCTGGCCCAGGGCTGCGGCCAGTCAGCGCCGTCCTTCAAGACCAGGGGACGCCCCCCCCCCGCTCCCTATCACCAGGAGCCCTGGCAGGGGCGGAGGGTCCCGGCCCTGTGGGAGCTGGAGGGCCTGGGCTGTACAGCCCGCGTCTCTTTTGGTGCCAGCAAGGCCCCCTCCCCTACACGCCCCCTGCTGGGACTCAGAACTCGCCTCCTGGTCGCAGCCCCCTGCCCAAGGGAGCCTGGGAAACCGCTCACTGCTGTTTCACCACTTCTAAGGGGCAGACAGTCCTAACCACACACCTGCCCCTCCTGCCAGGTGGCAGGGAGAACACTGGCAGACACCTGTCGGGGACGGGGAGCATGGAGCTGAGCCCCGGGTGTGGGCGCTGGCAGACACCCTGGGACAGGGAGCACGGAGCTGAGCCCCGGGTGTGGGCGCTGGCAGACACCCTGGGACAGGGAGCACGGAGCTGAGCCCGCGTGTGTGGGTGCTGGGATACACCCTGGGACAGGGAGCATGGAGCTGAGCCCCGGGTGTGGGCGCTGGCATACACCCTGGGACAGGTAGACAGAGCTGAGCCCTGGGTGTGAGCGCTGGGAGACACCCTGGGACAGAGAGACAGAGCTGAGCCCCGGGTGTGGGCACTGGGAGACACTGGGGGACAGGTAGACAGAGCTGAGCCCCGGGTGTGGGCACTGGGAGACACTGGGGGACAGGGAGACAGAGCTGAGCCCTGGGTATGGGCACTGGGAGACACCCTGGGACAGGGAGCACGGAGCTGAGCCCTGGGTGTGGGCGCTGGGAGACACCCTGGGACAGGGAGCACGGAGCTGAGCCCCGGGTGTGGGCACTGGGAGACACCTGTCGGGGACAGGGAGCACAGAGCTGAGCCCCGGGTGTGGGCACTGGGAGACACCTGGGGGACAGGGAGCACGGAGCTGAGCCCCGGGTGTGGGCACTGGGAGACACCTGTCGGGGACAGGGAGCACAGAGCTGAGCCCCGGGTGTGGGCACTGGGGGACACCTGGGACAGGGAGACAGAGCTGAGCCCCGGGTGTGGGCGCTGGGAGACACCTGTCGGGGACAGGGAGACAGAGCTGAGCCCCGGGTGTGGGCACTGGGGGACACCTGGGGGACAGGGAGCACAGAGCTGAGCTCGCGTGTGTGGGCGCTGAGCCCGCGTGTGTGAGCAGTCGGCCCTGCAGGCCCGAGCCCTGGGTACTGTCACGATGCTCAGAGACTTGAGCTCTTCCCAGCCAGCAAGGCTGAGCCCGGGGCCACAGCCCTGGCCTGACCCCCGGGGATCCTCCTGGGTGGCGCTGCCTCTGTGTGCGCCACCTCAAGCCACATGGGGGACGATGGGGCTGTCCCTGCCCAGGACCCGTCCTGCCTGCCCACCTGCGCCGGGGCCAGCTCTTTCTGCTCCAGTGCTGTGGAATCTCCTCCCCCACACCTCCCACCACCAAACTGAGGCTGGAGAGGCGGGATGAGGGCAGAGTGAGCCCAGCCTGGGGGTCCTGCTGCCAGGGGTGGGGAGCACCCCGCAGACGAGAGCTGCAGGCCTGGTGCCCCCATGTCCTCACCACTGTTTCTGGGCCTCGGTTTCCTTGTCTGGAAAATGGGGCCATGCAAATGATTTACTGAGATGACTCAGGCACACAGCCCCCAGTCACCCAGCTCAGCTGTCCCCACTGTGCCACGAGCCACCCAGCTCAGCTGTCCCCACTGTGCCACGAGCGCCCAAAACTCGTTTTTTTGTTTTGTTTTGTTTTTGACAGGCAGAGTGGATAGTGAAAGAGAGAGAGACAGAGAGAAAGGTCTTCCTTTTTGCTGTTGGTTCACCCTCCAACGGCCGCCACAGCTGGCACGCTGCGGCCTGTGCACCGCGCTGATCCAAAGGCGGGAGCCAGGTGCTTCTCCTGGTCTCCCATGGGGTGCAGGGCCCAAGCACTTGGGCCATCCTCCACTGCACTCCCTGGCCACAGCAGAGAGCTGGCCTGGAAGAGGGGCAACCGGGACAGAATCTGGGGCCCCAACCGGGACTAGAACCCGGGGTGCCGGCGCAGCTTGGTGGAGGATTAGCCTATTGAGCCGCAGCGCCAGCTGCCCAAAACTCTTATCCCTCGTGGGATCTGCAGCCGGACAGCCTGGGACGCCCTTCGCCACCGTGACAATGAAACTTCCATCCAATGGTCGGTCATGTGCTCCTGTGACACACAGCCCGGGTGTTGGATCCGTCACCAGACGCAGCTGCCTGGTGCCGCTCCTTCCACAGCTGTGCCGGCCTCCCCGGGGGCGGAGCCTATGCTGTTCCAGCTCCCGGCTCCCTGCTGCCCCCTACAGCAGGGCCCCCCAACCCAGGATCTGGGCTCCTCAGCAGAGGCGCTGGGGTCAGACCAAGGCTGGCGCAATCAGTAACGGCTTCTGGGGAACGTGGGCACCCCCAGGAGGCCACGCAAAGCCTGGACACAACCACTGTCACCAGGACAGCCACTGGCTCCCACGCGACGGGCCTGGGCGGCCCGCACACTCAGGACACCCCGGACGCACAGCAAACACTCTCACCACCTTAACACAGAAATGGCCAACGAGGCACCAGGCGGCTGGGCGGCTGTCTCCCAGCCTTCTGTCCCTGGGACGGCCTCGCGCCCCCACCCCTGCACCTGCTGCTCCCTCCCGAACACCCTCCCAGCTCCCTTGGGGCTAGCGCCGCTGGTTCTTCATGTCCCCTGGGAATTCCGCTTCCCCTCCCACCCCAGGCAGCCCTCCCATTATCCACCTTCCTGCCTGGGGGGCCCGGTGATTATGGGGGGAAGGAAGGAGGAGGGAAGGGCTCACAGGTGCCTCCCCTCTTCCACTCCTGACAGAGGGGCCGGCCCCTGAACACAGTCCCCTGGGAGCCGGCGTGACCGTGCGGCCACAGCGGGCTTTCTTCCTTTCGGCTCACAGCCTGGCTTCCAGTTGGGGTAGATCCCTGCTGGTGCTTCCGCGTGAAGCCAGTGTAGCCGTGTCACTCCAGGTCTCCAGCCCCAACACTCCTCCCAGCGGCACGTGGGGGCCGGAGCCCCTGCCTGTGCCCCGGTGCAATGGCGGGCCCCCACCCTGCTGGGCAGGCCTGCGCTGCCTCCAGCAAGGGGACCCTGGGGCTCCCGGGGAGTGACACAGGCCCTGGGGGGGGGGGTTGCTTTACCTTCCTGAGCTCAGCTCCCCCTCTGTCAGGTGGGGCAATGGGGGAGAATGCAGGGGGGCCACCTGCAGGGCGTGGAGCTGGGCGCTGGGCACAGCACAGGGAGCCACACAGCCGGCACACTGCATGCCCTGGGGGCCGGGGTCTCAGTGAGCGACAGAGCACACGGGACATCTTGGTGGGGAGGGGGAAGCGCGGAGTTCACAGCACTGTCTCTTGGGAGGGGTCCAAGCCTCTCCTTGTGGCATCACTGCCGGGGGCGATGGAACCCAGGCCACTCTTCCCTCCTCCACCGCAGGCACTTGCCTCCCCCTCGCCGGCGGCAGCAGATCTGTGTTGGGCGGCGGCAGTGGGCATCAGGTTGCAAGGCTTCAGAGCCCAGGGATTAGAGGCAGGGCCGCCATGGGGTGGGGGGAGGAGTGGCAGAGATGGCCTGCTGTGTCCCGGATGAGCCCACCCTCTGCCATGTCCCGGACCAGAAGCCCACCGAGGCCAGGGCCAGGCCAGGTCCACTCTGGAGCGCAGCCCGCCGCGCCCCACGGCATCTCTCCCGGCTCTGGGCTTCCCAGCATCCTGAGTAGGACAGCGCAGGCCCTGGGTCCTCCCCGGAGTCTCAGCCGGCTGTGGCCACTCGGCGCTCTGAGCCTGCTTCCTCAGCTGCCAGATGCTGCTCCCGCCTTGGGCCTGCGCACTGTGCCGCACCCTCTCTCCGAGCCCAGGAGCACCCTGCAAGGAGCCAGGAGCCCTTTCCCTCTGCGATGAACAAGGGGCCCAGAGACGGAAAGAAACCGGCCAAGGTCACACAGCGGCCTCTGGGTCCTGTGCTCTTGATGGTGCCCCCTCCTCCAGTGGAGGGCTGGCCGTGCTGCCCCCCCCCCACCAAGGGGCAGGGGACCAGACCCTTGCACGCAGCCACTCTGATGGCTGGGCTCACCAGCAAGAAGATGGGGCGAGCAAAAGGAGAGGGGGGCGGCTCCCAGGTCCCCCAGGTTCAGGAATCGGCCTGGGAGAGCTGGGTGGGGGGCAGGTGCTCCCTGGGGGCCCTGCACCCAAGCCTGAGTCCAGCGGCACAGCCCGGCTGCCCACTGGCTGGACTGGCGGCCCCATCTTGAGAGCATTAGGGGCCGCTGTCACAGATGTTTTCGGTTACGTGCTATTTGTTAGTCTAATGAAAAGAGGTGCACGGACTTTCAAGAGCCCCGGGGCCGCGGGGTTTTATACGGGAGGCCGCGGAGCCCTGGCGGCAGGAGGCCGCGGGGCCCCTGCCAGGCGCGCCCGCCCGGCGGCTCCCGCTTTGATTCCGAGGTTTGCAGCCATCCGCGTGGTAATTCCAGCTCTGGTTAAATGTCATTTTTAATAACGCCATCTCGGCTGTGTAAACGGCTGTGCCCTCGGCGGCGGGGGGTGGGGTGGGGGAGGCCAGACCGAGGGGCAGAGTCTGAGGCCCCCTGGGGACAGCAGCTCCCCCATCCCCAGGGGAGCCCCCAGGGGCAGCAGTGTTGGTGGGGGGGACCTGGACGCCCTGAGACCCTGGGTTCAGCAGCGAGGCTGAGTGCCCCCCAAACCCAGGGGGGAACCAGGATGCTGGGGGAGGGGGCGGGAAGCTCCCCCCCTCACAAAACCCTCTTGGGCTGGTACTCAGTAGGCGCCTAATGCATGCCTGTGGGTGGCTGAGGGCAGCTATTCTCTCCTGGACAAAGCCAGGTCCCTGGTGACGGGGGGGGGGGCAGCCCCCTCCCTCTCCAGCTGGAAGCGGCGGCCCCCCCGGGAGTCGGGTTTCAGGGGCTGGGCGGGGCCTGGGAACATGCATTTCAGCCAGCGCCCTGTGGGTGGCTGTGACGCGGCATTCCTGGGAGGACGCCTCCCGGGCAGCAGATGGGGACACGGGCCCAGCGTAGGGCCGGGCGAGACGAGCGGGGGACCCCAATTCCCCGAGTCCTAGGCCGGGGCCCCTCTTACTGCCTGCCGGGCAGCGTCACAGGAGGGCGTGGGGTGGGGTCGACCGCACCCCTCTCGGATGGCCCAGAACTGATTTCCCGGAGCCCGGCCACCTTTAGGACACAAAGACAGCCCTGTCCCTGACGGGCCCTGACATCCCGGACCCCAGCGGGCCATCAGCAAACGGCTTCCCAGATGTGAAAGGGGTGGGCTCAGGGCCACCACAGCAGCTGGGGCACGGGCGGGGTGGGGGGTGCTTTCGTGGTCTTTCGGGACCTCTGCTCCCAGGGACTGTCCCTGCTGTGCCCCGCCAGCCCCCACCCCCTGCCCGCCGCCAGCACCTCCCCTTCCCGCTGGACTCCGGCTCCCCCCCATCTCTCCCTCTGCCCAGCGTGGGAGCCAGGCGAGATAACTCCCCCTACCTCCCTGTCTAAACAGGAAGCCTCCGCTCTCTCCTACTCACCACCTCGCAAAAGGCACTTAACCCTTGGCCCGCACCAGCGCAGCGGGAGGGGGGCCTGGCCGTGGGGGCGGGGCAGGGTCCTCCCCCGTGCGTGTGCGTGGGGGGTGGGGCGTGTGTGGCATGAGGCCTGCGTGGGGCCCTGTGCATCTCTGTGGTCTGTGCGTCCTGGACCGCCCGCCCGCCATGTGGCTCCCGAATGCCGGCACGTGCCAAGCCCTCAGCGAGCGACCTACCGCAAGACGGGCAGAGAGACGGGCAGCCAGGGCGCCTGTGGTGCCGCTGCTGCCAGCCCGGCACAGAGCCCTCCCTGGCTCTGAGATGCCGCAGCTCTTTGTCCGATAACAGGATGGGGCCCTAAGACGGCGTTGGGGCTGTCTGGCCGCGGCTCTGGGGGCAGAGCTCGCCATCGGCCCGCCCTCTGCCTGTGCCTCCGAGTTCCTGGAAAATCCACTGCAGCGAAACCAGGAGGCGGGCGGGGAGGCCGGGGCCTGCACCTGCGGGTGCTGGGGAATGACCGTGCGATGAATGAGTGTGTGAGTCGGGGGCTGCGGACCCTGTGGGCGTTCCCGTGTCCCGGGGGCTGCAGCGCAGGGGGGCCGAGACCCCTCTCCTCTCCCCCGACAACAGCCCAACGCTGGGCAGACCCAGGCTCCTGACTGCCTCATGGTGCCCCCACGCCAACCCGGACACAGCCCACACCTGCCGGGGCTGAACCTCCCGGCTCAGCCCACCCCAGCCTTTCCCCGGGCTGCATTCAGACAGCAGGGGGCGCCACCACAGGGCAGGCCCTGGCGGGAACCGCACAGGGATGGCAGCGGTGTGCCTGTGCCAAGTGGCCCAACGCTCGGCGCCTCAGTTTCCCTCTCTGTAACACGGGGATCGCGAGAGCGCCCAGCTCCCATAGCTGGTGGTAGACACGGGGCCCCTGGGGAGGGCTCCGGTGGCCGGGCTGCCAGTGCTTGCTCTCACTGGGTCCCCTCACCCTCCAGGCCCAAGGCAGCCACGGCCCACAGCCTCCGACCCAGGGCCCCACATAGATGCCCCCTCTGTAGGGTTTTAAGGATATATTGGATCTCCTTAAGTCACCCCCTGGCCAGCCCCACCTCAGCTCCTACCTAGGACAAGCCATAAAAGGCCCCTCCTCCTGTCTCGGCTCAGTGGGACCCCTAGCACGTGCCCCAAGTCCATCCCAATGGCTCCACCCCAGGCCCATCCTCCCCTCCTCATCCCCTGCCCCGCTCGGTCTCCCCAGATGGGGCTCCCTCCACCCCGACTCCTGCGGCTCCGCAGGAGAAAGGCCTGGGCGTGGGTCCAGACCCAAACCCCACCTCCCTTCCCAGCTGTGCAACCTTGGGCAGGCAGCTTTGCCTCTCTGGGCCTGTGAACGACAGGGAGGCAGTGGGGACCCCTACCTGACTCCCAGGGCTTCCACGAGCACCCCGAGGAACTGTGACGAACCCGCCGTGAGCACCTTCCCCGGGCCGGGCAGCCTGCATCCAGGCACAGCTTGCCACGCCCACTGTTCCCATTTCACAGATGGCAACACCGAGCCTCAGCGTTGCTTCTGGGCCTCAGGGGTGGCGTGCAAGAAGGCGCCGCCCCTGTTACTGCAAAGCCACTTTTCTGGAAGTCACAGCTCTCGTCTGCTGAGCTTGGGGCTGCGCTCAGCCCTGCGCTGGCCCCGGCTGAGTGGCTGGGCAGAGGAACAGGACTGTCCTGGAACCAGGAGCCAGGAAGAGCAGCGCCACCCCTGGTGGCAACAAGGTCAGGATGCGACTGCTGCCCGGGCTGCCTGTGGTCCCAGGGCCGCCAGCCTCTCACTCACTCCTCCTCCCAGACCTGGGTTCAGAGACCCCGGGTCCCTGGGAGATGGGCCCAGTGTGAGGTCTCTCTAAGCCTGGGTAACACCAGGGTCAGAGTCCCGAGAGGCCCCACAAACCCCGCTCCCGCCGTGCTGTCCCCCCCCCCCCGCCCTGTGCTCAGGTGCGGAACCAGAGGAGGCCACCCACGGGGAGGGCGGCGGGAGCCAGGACCTGGCCCGGGCGTCCGGATCCCCACTCGCCTGGCTCTGTCCCCCCCGCAGGACACGGAGACAGCTGTTCAAGGGTTCAGCTCCAGGGACCACTCATGCCCACGCCAAGTTTCTGAGCCAGGTACCGGGATGCCGGTGAGCACCCCCAGTCACCCGTGCAGCTCCCAACAAATCACAGGATCACCCGTGGGCGTTGGCCGCAGGGCTGCAGCGGGCACCCGTACACCCCGGGACCGCCCCCCGAGATTCCGACCCGCGCACCACGCCGACTGCCGTCTGGGACCCTGCCGGGGACGGGCTCGCCGCCCCCTACCCAGGCCCAGGTGCATGCTAGAGGCACCCCTCCTGGAAGTCAGACACACAGAGATGGACAGCCAAATGGCTCCCACTGCGGCAGGGGAGGGGTCGGGAACGTGAATATGATCAGCGCCCCAAACAGCACACTTGCCAGCAGCTAGAGTGGGGACCCTCACGGTAGGCACATGCTGATCACAATTTTAAAAGGAGCCAAAGCCCACTTGCCCATCTCCTGAACCCACGGTCCCCCTTCGGGGTCTCCTCTTCGGCCCTGACCACCCGGCATCGCCCCCCCAACCAGCAGATGGGGCTCAGCCCTGCGCCAAGCCCCTCAAGGGTGTCCACAAGCCCCCGGATTCTCCGGTCCCTGCCTGGTGCGGCCCGGGGTTTCCCAGGCAGCGGCTGGGCGGCCTCCCCCGGCTGGGAGCCTCACCCCTGCCTGGCTCCGGGCGCTGTGTGTATTTTCACAGGGTGTCCACGTCCCCCCGTTTCCGCCCTGCCCACGGGAGGGAACGCTTCAGGGCTCACTCGTTATTAATGTGGTTCCTTTTGTTGTAAGTCATCGCGAAGGCAGCCATCAGGGGTTTATTTTCCTAACGTGCTTGGCATAGCTCGGCGCCCGGGCGCAGCCCTCGAGACCCCGGCTGGCTCTGAGTCACCGGGAAGCCGCAGCGTCCGCAGCCGGGGCTGGGGGAGGCCGCTCCTGGAAAGCCATCGGCGGGCGCGGGCTGCATAGTGGTGGCTTTGTGAAAACACGAGACCGAAAACTTTCTGAAAAAAAGCTCTCGAGTCCGCTAGCCTGGCGCGATGAAACTACGCAGATCTTTGCCACTCCTCCGTCTCCCGTTCACGCTCGCTGTCAGAACGGAGGCACCGCACCTCTGCTGGACAGGAGGAGGACCCTGCCAAGCTCCCCACCTCCCGTTCAAGGCCTGCGCCTGCTGGCCTGGGGTCCTAGCACCCCGAGACTGGCTGCCCACTTTCTAAAGGATACAGTGACGAGAGCTCAGCTCACCTGGCCAGGGGACAGGAACTGCTTCCCCCCACCCGCCTCGGAGCCCCCAGCTAGTGCCAGTGGGAGGGGATGTGGCGACAGGTCGGCAGGGGGCTGGCCTCCTCCCTCTGCCTGCAGCTTACACCCCAGACAGGGGCTCAGCACCAGAGTGAGAGCGTCACTGTCCCCAGGGCAGAGCCTGGTGGCCTGGGGGTGCAGCCTGCTGGTGCCTGCGCCCACCTGGCCCCGCAGCTGGCCCGTCCTGTCCCCATGCATGCTGGAGCCCCGGTCCTCCAAGGAAAGGGTCCACAGGCCACTTGGCTCTCAAGCAGGGTGGAAGGGGGCTGCTGGGAACACCCACCCCCCAGCCAGCCTGGACACGGCGGAGGGGCCACCCCAGCCCTCCTGGGACCCCAGGGAAGCCCTCCGCTTGGAGGCCTTCCTCGCTGTATCTGGAAGAAGCGTGGCCTCCGCCGACAGTCCCCGCCCCAGGGCCCGGGCCAGACAGTGGCAACCACCCCTTGGCCAGGACCTGCTGCCCTCCGTCCTCATCCTGCCGGGACCCCTCTCCCACCCCGCGGAGCCTCCAGCAGTGGGGACCCCACTCCAACCCTGAGGGCCCGGCTCAGAGCCGGACAGGGGAGCCCCCACCTCTCCTAGGGCACCCGCGTGGCTCTGGGCCCAGACCGCACCCCTTCCAGCAGCTTTCAGCCCACACCTGACCCCAACTCCCAGGGGCCCCGTGCGCACCCCAGCCACCACCAGCAGGCCACAGGACACCCGCGGGTGCCAGCCCCATGCCTCCAGAGGTCCCCCACGCCTGGGCGCGCCTTCAGATGTGGCTGCAGTCACCCCCTAATCTCTGCCGCCCAGGATAAGGAGCTGGTGCAGAAAATGAGGGTCTCCAGGGTCTCCAGGGGCCCCAGGCCCTCTTCCATCACCTCCCAGACCACTTAGGGGAGCGAAGCCCAGGCAGGTGGGTGGGGCATCAGGGCCCCGGCCGGCAGGCCAGGCTGCTCCCCAAACCCCCCGCACCCCTGCAGCACTGGGCCCCTGCTCCACCTCTATCTTCTCCCCTCCCCCGCCCCCCTCTCGGCACGAGCTCAGGACCCTGGGATCCTGGGAGACTTCTGGAAAAAAGCCACTTGGGTGGGTTGTTTGTTTTCAAAGCCCCTTCCTGATGACCTCTGACCTCCACGGAGGAAGGGGGAGGGGACCGGCTGGCCCTGTAGGGCTGGGTCACTCCACCTGGGAGGCTGCCCTGGGAGCCGGCACGGCAGCCCCACCAGAGCACCCATCTGAAGACCCGGCCGTGGCACAGGGGCGGTGGTCGCCGCTGGACACAGAGTGTGAAGCCCGCTGGGAGGCAATCGCTTGGTTCCCCTCTTGTCCTAAGAGCAGCAAGGCTGGGCCAGCACCCTCTCTGGGGAGGGGGACCTCTGCCCCCGTAGAGTGTTCTAGAAGATCGCAGCCCAGCCCTGCCCCGACTTCGGCCAAGGTGCCCAGCGCCCCTTCTCTGTGCGGCCTCCGCCGCTCTGACCCCGCATCCTTCGCCTAAACCCGCGCGTGCGCTCGGCGGCCCCCGACCTCCCCGCGGTCTCTGCGGCTCGGGCCCCGCACCCCCGTGGGGCCCGGCGTCTCCATTCCCACGGCCCGCGCACTCACCGTCCTGCGGCGCCGCCTCGCTGCCGCTGCTGCCCCCGGACGGCTCCCGCGCCTCGGCCCCGGCCGCGGGGCGCGCCGCCAGCCGCCCGGCCGCCGCCACCTCCTCCAGGTCCAGGAGATGGCTCACCGTGAAGTTCTTGCGCGCCTGGGCGCAGTCGCTCGGCCCCGGCGGCGGCCCCGGGCCCAGCGCGGGCTTGTCCAGGGCGAAGGCGGCGGCGGCCGCGCTGTCCATGCCCGCGAGCGGCCCCGAGGCGGGGGTCGCAGGCGCGCCCGGCCGCCCCGCGCTCTGCCCCGCTCCGGGCCGCCTGCTCCGCTCGCTCGCTCGCTCGCGGCCCGCCCGGCGCTGACGTCGGGGCCGCACACTTTCCGCCCTCCCCTTCTCGCGCCCCGCCGCCCGCCCCGAAGTGGCTGCGGCGAGCGCCCGTCCGGCGGCCACGCGCCCCTTCTGGAGTCAAACCTCGCCCCCTCCCCTCCCCCTGCCGCGCGCCCTCGCCTGCCCCCACCCCTCGGGCGGCGGGGAGGGGTCCCTGGCCGCGGCGGGCTGGGGGCTGGGACAAGCGTCCTCTCTCACCCTCCTGCCCGCCTCTGAGCGCGTGGTGGCGGCTGTTTGAAGGGTGCCGGGGGTGGGGGTCTGGGGAGACCTGTCAGCCACCCCTCCATTTACAAATCCCTCCGCGGGTGGGGCGGGGGCGACTCAGCTTGGCAGGGAAGATGTCCAACCGGCCAGCGCCACCCTTGGTTCCCCAGCACCGCCCCGGCCCGTCCCCCTGCGCCCCCTTGTCGTCCCCAGGGTCTCTCCCCGAGGGAGGTGGGCACCGCCCCCCAAGAAGCCAGCCCTGACCCTGGGGTGCGCCCCCTCCCCTCCCTAAAGAAGGGCACGGGGAGGAAGGCGCCCCTCCAGGACGGACAGCCAGGCTGACGATGCCCGGGCTGGGCTGGGCTGGGCCGGAGCGCCGGGTTTGGGTCTGCAGGCTGGTTCCTGTTTCTCCGGAAAAAAGCAGCAAAGAGGCAGCGCTGGGACTTCCAGATGCCACAGGTGGCTGCTGATTGACACCCCCCGCCCCCTGCGCTCATGTCCCTCTGTGCCCGGCTGTCACCACGAGGCCGGAAGGCGCATCAGCAAAAGGCCTCTGAAGCAGCCTTCCTGGGCTCGCGTGCTGTGGCCACCGGGACAGCCTGGGCTGCACACCGAGCCTGGACGCCCCCTGCAAGCCGGGTCGCCGCGCAGGCCCGCGGGGGTGGGGGGTGGAGCGTTGGGAGATAACGGCTGTAGTCCTTAGAGATCTGCCCCCAAGAAGCGTCCCATGAGAAAGACCCGCGTGGAGGGGGCCAGCGGAAGCCCAGCCTGGGCCTTGGGGGTCCCCAGTGCTGCTGGGGTGTGTGCGGCTGGACGCCACGCTGAGCAGGGTGGGGCTGCTCCCCGGATCTGCACCCCGTCTGGAGGCCCCGTGCCCAGCCCCCCACTCCCCAGGGGCAGCCAGGTCACGGGTGGGGGGCTCACCCAGGCAAAGCGCGGCCCAGAGGCAGCATAGGGAGCAGGTCTTGCCGTGCCTGCTGTGGGGCTGTCCGCGCCGAGCCAGGCTCCTCCCTCGTCCTGGGCACAGTGAGGGTTCTATTCCAGAAGCCGTTCTGGGCCTGCGACACGGGAGCTGGCAGGGGCCGCCGCGATCGCCCGGGTCCCCAGGCACTCCTTGGAGAGCTGGACGAATGGCCCAGATGGTGTGGTCCAAGCCCTCTGGTTTTACGGTGTCGCAGCGGGACTGGTGGTCACGGCGTGGGACACTTGGTGCCCGGTGAGCGCACACTAAGTGTTCACAGTATTCTCTAAATTTACTTGAGAGACAGACACAGAGAGAAAGACACACAGAGCTCCCATTGGCTTGTTCACTTTCCAGGTGCCGGCCAGGGTCAGGGCTGGGCTGGGCTGGGCTGAAGCCAGGACCCAGGTCTCCTATGTGGGTGTGGGTGGCAGGGACCCAAGCACTTGAGCCGTCCCCGCTGCCTCCCGAGATGCACGATAGCAGGAAGCGGGTGTCAGGGGCCGGAGCCGGGACTCGAACCGGGGTAGCAGGGTATCTCAACTTGGCTGCGTCTCACCACTAAGCCAAACGGCTGCTCCCCACTAGTGTTGCTTTTTAACTTCTCTTCCGGGAAGCAGGGCAGTGCGGTGAGGAGACGGCCGGGCCCTGCAGCTGGGGCGCCCGGGTTTGGATGTGTCCGCTGCCATTTGCCGGCCGTGTGGCCCTGGCTGTGTCCCTCGATCACCCGCTCTGAGGACAGTGAAGGAAGCAGACCACAGGCTCTCTCACTTCCCGTCCTTGCTCCTGTTGCCGTGTGGTTATAACTGCTCTGCGCGTGCCTGGGGTGAGGGCCGGGGCGACGGAGGGCGCCATTCCAAAGCTGAGTCCCCAGCCAGCCTGGACTCCTCCCCGGAAGCTCCAGGAACCCAGGGAGCGGGCACTCGGGGACTCACCAGCCCAAGGGCTGGGGCTGCACATGCGACGGCTCCCACGGTGACTCAGTCGCTCTGAGCCGCTAACCCAGGGCGGGGCCAGACGGCTGGGTTCGAGCAGCGGCTGTTGGCCTGGGCTCTGTGCTGGCCTCAGGGCGGGAAAGACAGCAGGGACGGGCAGAGGTCCCCGTCCCCAGGGAGGGGTTCTGTGGACAAGGAACCCGCCTCCAGCTGATGCCGTCAGAGCTGCATGCAAAAATGCGCATTTGCAGCAGGCACAGAAGCTCCCGTGCCCCCCAGAAGTTAACTTCCCTTATTACCGAAGTGACACGCTCGTCCCCGAGGCTTCAGGAAGCGTTAAGAAAGTTGGGGGGCAGGGGGCGGCCCCACGGCCATTCTGGGAGTGAACCAGCGGATAAAAGACTTCTCTCTCTGTAACTGTGCCTCTTAAATAAATAAATAAATAAATAAAATGAAGTCTTTTTTTTTTTTTTTTTTTGACAGGCAGAGTGGACCGTGAGAGAGAGAGACAGAGAGAAAGGTCTTCCTTTGCCGTTGGTTCACCCTCCAATGGCCGCCGCGGCCGGCGCACCGCACTGATCCGATGGCAGGAGCCAGGAGCCAGGTGCTTTTCTTGGTCTCCCATGGGGTGCAGGGCCCAAGCACCTGGGCCATCCTCCACTGCACTCCCGGGCCACAGCAGAGAGCTGGCCTGGAAGAGGGGCAACCGGGGCAGAATCCGGCGCCCCAACCGGGACTAGAACCTGGTGTGCTGGCGCCGCTAGGCGGAGGATTAGCCTAGTGAGCCGCGGCGCCGGCCTAAAATGAAGTCTTTTAAAAAATTAGGAAAATAGGGACCAGCGCCGAGGTGCAGTAGGTTAATCCTCCGCCTGCGGCGCTGGCATCCCATATGGGCACCGGTTCTAGTCCCGGCTGCTCCACTTCCGATCCAGCTCTCTGCTGTGGCCTGGGAAAGCAGTAGAAGATGGCCCAAGTCCTTGGGCCCCTGCACCCCATGGGAGACCCAGAAGAGGCTCCTGGCTCCTGGCTTCGGATCGGCGCAGTGTGCTGGCCGTAGCAGCCATTTGGAGAGTGAACCAACGGAAGGAAGACCTTTCTCTCTGTCTCTCTCTCTCTCACCATCTGTAACTCTACCTCTCAAATAAATAAATAAAATCTTTTAAAAAAATTAGGAAAATAAAGGTTCCCCATAACCTACCCCTAAGGAGCCTTGACACGCAGTGGGCATCAACAGGTTACGAAAACAGAGTCGGTGTATTGAAAGGGGGTGGAGATAATCACCCTGTTTGTTCAATCTTGAAGGCCTTGAAGAAGCAATAAGACAAGAAAAAGAAATGGCTAGAAGTAACGTCGGAGCTACCTCTGCAGCGTCCAGGTGACAGCGACGTGAGCCCACTGCACCGCTGGTCTGCAGACCGGCTCTGTGCGGGCAGCTCAGCCACCACCGCCTTTAACAAGAGCCGAGCGACTCATGTTCCCGCTGCATCCACAGCGGTTCTCCGACAACCAGGAGTGGAAGGCGGCTGCCTGAGGGCGGTGGGCAGGCGATGATCTCTCCCTCCCCCTCCCCCTCCCCCTCTCCTTCTCCCTCTCCCCCTCCCTCCCTCTCCCTCCCCCTCCCCCACCCCTCCCCCACCCCTCCCCCTCTCCCTCTCCCTCTCCCTGCCTCTCTGTAACTCTGCCTTTCAAATAAATAAATAAATTTTTAAAAATAAAAAAGAACCAAAGGTTTAAAAAAATTTCGAGGGAGGAGATGTGTTCCTCTGCTGGCTGGGCCCGCGGGCCAGGCCACAGCCCGGGCTGCACGGACGGCCTGGCGGCCGCAGCCCTGCAACCCCAGGAGTCCATCAGGCTCCTCACACCATTGCCCCGTGATCCCAAGAGAATCCAGGGCCAGGAAGCTACCTTTGTCTTGTGAAGAATTATTCTCAGAGACCAGCGCTGTGGCGTAGTGGGCTAAGGCGCAGCACCGGCATCCCATATGGGCTCTGGTTCAAGTCCTGCCTGCTCCACTTCCGTCCAGCTCCCTGCTAATGGCTTGGGAAAACACTGGAGGATGGATCAAGTCCTTGGGCCCCTGCACCTGCACGGGAACCCAGGAGGAGACTCCTGGTTCCTGGCTTCAGATTGGCCCAACTCCTGCTGTTGCTGCCATTTAGGGAGTGAACCAGCGGATGGAAGACCTCTCTCTCTGTAACTCTGCCTCTCAAATAAATAAATAAAAATCTTTTAAAAATTATCGTTAAAAAATAGAAGAACCAGATAATGCATTTTGGACGACCCCTAGCACTTCCGTTTGCCTTGGTCACCAGGAGCCCAGAGCTGATGCGGAGACATAAGCAGGCCAATCCCCTCCATCCACGTCCATCAGCTGGGCTTCTCTGCTCTCCTGCCCCTGCCTCCCGGCTTCCCGGCTTGGATGCGGTCACTTCCCTGGTCCGGCTTCCTCCTCTGGAACCTACAGGCTGACAATGACCCGTGCCTGCCCCCGCCCCCACCCCCACCCCCGGGCCTGTTGCAGGCGTCAAATGAAATGATGTGTGCGAACCCAAAGCCTGGCCCGGGGGCAGCAGGAGGAAAGAATTCCGCACACATCACCCGCTGACCGGGAGGAGGCTGTGCCGAGGCCAGGCTGCAGAGCCAGGGCGGGGAAGCCGGCTGCAGGCTGGCCGTGCCTGGCCGCGCTCTGTGGCCCTGGCCTCGCGCCCCCCTGAGCTCTCGGCTTTTCTCATCTGAGACTTTGTCCATCCTGCTGCCCCCAAAGCCTTACGCAGGAGGCTCGGAGGACACCCTGCAAACCGCCAACCTGGCCTTGCCCCAGAGCCGCTGGCAAACAGCCGCCACCCTGCCTGCCCTCCCTCCCCCGGGACTCAGGGGAAGGGGGCTTGGGGCGAGGGGCGTGACAATGGCCCTGCCCTGATCCTGCCGTGCATGGGGGCAGCGAATGAGGGGTTTGCACCGCGCGGGGTGCGGCGGGGCCGGGCCACCGGGCCGAGGGAGTGATGGGGAACCAGGCTTAATTGGGGATCTAATAGCTATTATTTATAACTCGCGCTTGAACTCTCGCCAGGAGGGTGTGTCCGCAGCCCGCGCGCTGGGGCAGGCGCTAAGTAGCTAAACCGAGGGGCTAATCGGCGGGAAGCCCCCCGGGGCGCCTACTTCCTTACTTCGCTGATGGCTGATATTTCAGGGGTGAAATATGACCAGGTTTACGATCAAAGAGCTCAGAGCTCCCAGGGAAAGAAACGGAAAAACGAGGGGGGGCGGGGTGGGGGCTCTTCCCGTTTTCCTTCCCTCGCCCGGGGGTCTGGGGGGGTTGGCTGGACCAGAGGATTTACGCCCCTTTCTGCAGGAACCGCCCCGCGGCCTTTGGGAAGCAGAACGGCTAATGGCTTTTTTTGAAGTTGAGGTCAAGGTTTTTTAAATAAAACAAGCCGTATTAATGTGATCTCCTTTTTAGTGGAAGCAAGCAGGGGCTCCCCCCCACTTTTTTTTTGGAAGCAGGAGGCGGGGCGGGAAAGGGCACCGTGTTTCTCCCACCAGACACCACCTCCCTAATGAGATACATTCATTTAGAAACCCGTCCATCAACACCCGGGCAGGGCCTGCACGCGGGCCCTGGGCGTCTCCCTCTTCATTGTTTCCACGGGGACGGTTGCAGTCTGGCTGCCTGTCCTGGCCACCGGTCTTCCCCCTGTGCCCGGAGACCCCGCAGGGCAGCCTTGGGAGCCCGCATCCCACGCGCCCGCCGCTCGCTGCCTGTCCCAACACCTGCATCTCACCACAGCTCCCTCGCCTGTGGTCCTCCACCCTCCCACCCCACCCCACCTGCCTCCCACCCCAGATCCCCGGAGGCCGCCCGCCTTGTCCCTGGAGGAGGCCGGGCTCAGTGGCTGTGCAGGTGACTCCACCCCACACAGGCCCGAGTTCAGGTCTTGCTTGGCGGCTCGCTGGCCATGGTGAGTGTGGACGGGCTGCTCAGCTGCCCCAAAACCTCCTTTCCAAGGCCCGCTGCGCACGCCTCGCATCGGCCCGGGATTCACCCCGACTCAGCCATGGCCGCCCTCACCGCCACCCCCCAGGACCTGGGCCGGAGCTCCAGGGCAGCACCTGTGGGGCTCCCTTTTCCCCACGGCTCACGGGCAGGCCGCTCCTACACGCAGGGGCTCTTGCCCAGGGTGGGGACCAGGCCAGGACCCTGCAGAGAGAGGGGTGACGAGATGGCCCAGACCTACAGAGATGCCACTGAGCCAGCATCGCCAGAGAGGGAGGCGTCCCGGAGGGCTTCCCCGAGGAAGGGGCATCAAGCCCACCCTTGCAGGATGAGCAGGGTTGAGCAAGTGTTAGGGCCAGGCGGGGAGCCGAGTGCGTGCCAAGGCGTCTGCAGAGCCCCCAGCCCTCCTGTTTCCAGGGGAGCGGCTTTGTAGACAGTTATTGATTTGAGAGGCAGAGAGGCAAAGACACACACACAGAGACAGAGAGTACGTCCATCTGCTGGTTCACTTCCCAGGTGCCTGCAACCGCTCGGGAGCCCAAGCTGGGAGCCAGGAGCTCCGTCCAGGCCTCCCGCATCGGTGGCAGGGACCCGCTCACTTGGGCCATCGCTGCTGGCCCCCGCCCCGGGCTCTGCGTGAGCCCGGATGCACAGATGTGGCTCATGGCGCCTTCAGCGCCAGGCCACCGCCTGCTTCCCGGCTCACTTTGTCTCCTGCAAACTCCATGGTGCCTCACTTTCCACTGCGTGCAGGGAGCCCGGGTTACCCACCTGTAAGCTGCTCCGTGTGCACCAAGGCCACGGACACCATGCCACAGATGTGTACTGACCTCCTTGGCAGTCCACTCGGGGCCGAGCCTGGGCCACAGTGGGGACCGCGTGGAGCCGGGCCCCACCCTCAGGGAGTGCAGCATGGAGAGGCAGAGTGAAGCCCCCGCCCCCGAGCAGTGGAGGAGAAGGAAACGCAGGTGTGGGTCCCGGAAGGGGCCCCCCAGGTCACCCTGGGATGAGGGGGTCTCTGCCGCAGCCCACAGCTCAAAGAACAGGTGGCAGCGGGTGGAGCAGGGCGTCGGGAGTGGTGCTGCCTGCACAGACCTAAGGCCACGCATTTCCTGCAGCCCCGGCTGCCACAGGAGCTTGGTGGCCTTGTTTAGGCCTGAGGCTCTGTGCCTGGGGGCACTGGTGGCCACGGAGACCGTGGGCAGGGTCGGGCCACGCAGGGAACGGCTGGGAGAGGTGGCTCCGCCTTGAGACAGGCAAGATCACTTTCCCAGCTCCGTAAAAGCGGGTCAGAGCTGTGTCTACCCCGCCAGGGGCGTCCAGAGGAGTCACCCCAAGGAAGGCGTGGGTCCTAAACACTGGCCACCCAAGGGACTCCTGCTCGGGGGCGTTGGTTTCTAGAATCTTCCGGCACTCGCTCGCCCAGGCCATAACACGCAGGACCTTCCCCTCCGTCCTGGCTGAGGCCTCCACACCCACACCAGCGGAGCCCAGGCTGGCCGCCCCCGCCCCTCTGCTGCCCGGCTCCGCCTGCCCCGGCCTCCGCTCCCGGCCGCGGTTTCGGGGTCTTTGCTGGCTGGGCTCGCTCCTTCCCGGTCTGCCAGGAATTCGGTCCCAGAGGACCCACAGCTCCGGGCTCCACTCGGTGGGAAGCAGCAGAGAAGGAAAACGCTCCAGGCTCACATATTGGTTCCAGATGTGGCCCTGCTGCAGGCCTCTCCAGCAATTTAATTAAATTCCCCCAGACAGCCTGCCAGGAGGGGGCTTCACGATCAATTTCCCGGCCCCCCCCTCCCCAGCTGCCCGCTCCGGCCCACTCCGTCTCCCTGACGGATGCCGACGGGTGCTTCCTGCCTGCGCTCTGCCAAGCGGGGCCGGGGGTGGGCTGGGGTGGGGGCTTCCTGGGGAGCGAGAGCGCCATGCCCCCCCCCCAGGGCCCCTGCCTGCCCTCCTTCTCCGAGGGGCCAAGCCCTCCTGAACCTGCCCCGGGTTCAGAACCTGACCGGGCCAGGTTGCCGTGGCTGGGGGCACCTGGGGGTCCCCTCCCGAGTTCTGTCCTGGAAGCTGGCCAGCTGGGGTCCCTGGGCTGGGGGCGCCTCTCTGGGACCCTGCAGGAGTGCAGGCCCACTGGGCAGCCAGAGCTGGGGCAGGCGCGGGCCTCCCGGGCCCCATCCCCGACCTGCTGGTCTCAGGGAGACCCCGAGAGGGCGCACTGGGCCACCGCATCCTGTTCTGCTGGCTGAGGGGAGGCGGTTTCCAGGGGGTTCCCGCTGTGTGAGGCGGACCGTCCCCCGGGCTCCAGGTGAGGCGGGAGCCCACCCTTCTCGTCCAGATGGACAGATGATGAGGTGGAGCCTGGCCAGGCCCAACCAGGACCCCGACGCTCTCCCATGTCGGGGTGCGGAGGGACTGAGGGGCTCCAAGCTCTCGCCCTGGTCTCCTGGACCCTGGGGGCTCTGCGGACTCAGCTCACCTGGGCGAGGCTGGTCAGGCATGGCCTCCGTGTGGGCACACGAGGGCAGAGGGACAGGGCTCCCACGGCGTGCCCTCTGAGCTGAGCTGCCCCGCCCCCCAGGGGCTCCTCCGGGGCCTGGGCCGGCCCGTGAGCGGCTCATGCAGCCGCCGCCTGAGCAGGTGCCGGGAACCACGCCCCTGGTTACCACGGTGGGGGGGGGGGACTCTGGGTGCGCATCAATGGGGGTCCTGATTCTCCAGTGCAAGGGCAGGGTCAGGGTGTGGGGCAAAGAAGGGGGCTGGGCCAGGAGCAGGCCAGGGACCTGCAGGGGTGAGGCCTGAGGACGTGTGTCCTGTGCGGGGGTGAGGCCTGGGGGAGCTCTGGCGGGGAGTGGGCAGGGGGCTGCGTGCAGGGGAGCAGGTCACGCGACAGAGCTGGGAGGAAGACGGAGACTGTGGACGGAATGCCTCCCGCTGTTCACGGCCTGACTCAACCCCACCTGCGGGGGCTCTGCCGCCCGCTCAGCTCAGGTGAGACGCGCCCGGCTCGGGTGGGCTCGGGTGGGCTCGGGTGGGCTCAGGTGAGACACGCCTGGCTCTTGTGGGCTCAGGTGAGACGCGCCCGACTCGGGTGGGCTCGGGTGAGACGCGCCCGGCTCGGGTGGGCTCAGGTGGGCTCAGGTGAGACACGCCTGGCTCGGGTGGGCTCAGGTGGGCTCAGGTGAGACGTGCCCAGCTCGGGTGGGCTCAGGTGGGCTCGGGTGGGCTCGGGTGGGCTCAGGTGAGATGCGCCCGGCTTGGGTGGGCTCGGGTGGGCTCAGGTGAGACGCGCCCGGCTCAGGTGGGCTCAGGTGGGCTCGGGTGGGACGCGCTCCTGGGAGGAAGGGCAGAAAGGGCCCAGAGGCACAAAGATCAAAGTCCCCAGCCCCAGTGCCCAGGGACAGCTCTGTGTGGGGCCTCCCAGGAGGTTCCCTGGCCACGCACGCTCACACACGGGCACATACGTGTACTCTGCCTGTGTGGGCTCACACGGTACCCACTCTGCTGTGCTGCTATGGGGCGGGGTCTCCGGCACGCACCTGCTGCCAGTGGTTAAGGTACAGGCCGGACTTCCCCTCGTGTTTGCGGGTGGCTTTTCATCCCCGTGAGTCACGGCGCGTGCCTTGGCCTGTCTTCCTGCTGGTGTTTCTGCCTGCTTGTTGATTCCCGATGGTTCTTTATATATCGAGGTATTTTCCCGGGTGCACTGGGTAGTCACGGCGAGCCCCAAACTCCCCCGGGAGCGGCAGGCAGGCACTGACCCGCCAGGAGCCTGTCCCCAAGGCCCCTCCCCACCTCTGCGGGGCAAGTCTGGAGTGGGGTGGCAGGAAGGGGCCGGGCCGCCAGGCAGGGAGAGCGAAAGAGAGCAGTGTGAGGGCTGAGGCCAGGGCCCTGGCGACCGAACCGTAATGGGAGGCGGATGGAGGAAGCAGGACAGCCGGCGGCGGTGGGGGCCACGGAGCCCGCTACAGACCGGAGCCGGGCAGCCAGCGGGCCGCAGGGCCCGGCTCCACCGCGCGGTGGCCACGGGCTGCGACAGGGCAGGGGCCGGCTCCTCCCTCCTGCCCAGAGCCCCAGGAGCTGCGAGGACCCTGGGGTCCCCGGTGCCGAGCGGAGAGACAGGGTGCCCGGCAGGGCTGTGCACCCCCCGGCCGAGCCTCAGCTTCCCTGTCTGGCAAGGGTGGGGCCCGGGGTCGGCCGGCCCTGCGAGCGTCCCCTCGCCCATCCGCCCATCCGTGACGCGGGAGCTCTCCCGCTGCCCCCGAGGCCGCCAGAGCTGCCCGGGCCCCCAGCTGACAGGTGAGACCAGGGCGCCGGCCTGGCCCGGCCCGGCACAGCGCGGTTAACCCCACCTGGAACGCGGCCTCCCGGGAGGGAGACGAGGCCAGCCGGGTTAGGGCGGGCAGGGGGCGGCCGGTGCGGGCAGAGGTGGGCGGAGCCGGGGGCTCCAGGAGCGGGCAGGGGCAGGCAAGGGCCCTGACCCCTGGGAGCACGCGGGAGCGCGCGTGGATACCCGCGTACGGCTTTGTCCTGGGGAGCTCAGCACCCCCCGAATTCCTCATCCCAGGGGCCCCTGTGCCCTCACGTGCTCCGGGGTCCCCAGCACACACACGGGGCTCAGCCCCGGGCCTCTCCCCTGTGTGCCGGAGCCTGTTCCCCCCCCCCCCCGCCCCAGGTGCCCGTGAGGGGCGGCACCAGCCAGGGTCTTGTTGCGGGGAGGAGCCTGGACCCTCCCTCAAAGCGGGGGCAGGGCACACGTTTCCGACCCCCAAGACAATGCCTGGTTGGGGTGGGGGGGGCTGAGGGTTTTTTTTTTCCTCCCGACGTCTGCACCGTCCGCATCAGCAGAGCGCCGGACCCGGGGCCTCAGGAGGCTGCCCTATCCCCATTTCTCAGATGAGGAAAATCAAGTCCGCAGCGTCCACCGCGGCAGGAAGGAGCAGCCGGCCCCGGACGGAGGGTGAGGACTCGGCCGGGTGCCCTTGACCGGCCCACTCAGAGGCCCGCGTGCGGCCAGAGGGGGCCGCAGCCACTCCCGGGGGGAGGAGCTGCGGGACGGTCAGCGGCCAGCCCCGCGCGCAGCTTCGACGGCGCCCAGCGGCCGCGCGCGGGATCGCGGGTGGAGCGGGGCCGGGCTGGGGGCGCGCGGGGGCGGGTCCGCGCCGGGACTCAGGGGGCGGGGCCCCCCGCGGGGTGGTGCGCGCGCACACACACGTGCGCACTTCGGTCCTCCGACCGGCAGGGGGCGCTC
The DNA here is from genome assembly GCF_964237555.1 of Oryctolagus cuniculus. Lineage (NCBI taxonomy): Eukaryota > Metazoa > Chordata > Mammalia > Lagomorpha > Leporidae > Oryctolagus > Oryctolagus cuniculus. The sequence goes on along the minus strand of NC_091432.1, from coordinate 232,550,354 downwards.
GCGCCGCGCGAGCACGGGTCTCTGTGCGGCGCGGGCCGGAAGTGGGAGGCTCACTTCCGGCGCGGGGCCGCGGCTTGGGCGGCGGACGGGGTGGGAGCTGGGGCAGGAGCGGCCGAGCCCGCAGCGGGACCTGCAGCCGCCGCAGCGCGCCCGGGCTCCGCGTCGGCCTCGGCGGGGAGGCGCGGCCGCCGCCATGCCGTTCCTGCACGGGTTCCGCAGGATCATCTTCGAGTACCAGCCTCTGGTGGACGCGATCCTCGGCGCCCTGGGCATCCAGGACCCCGAGCGGCAGGAGCCCCTGGACGGGTAACTCGCCCCTGCGGGCTGGCGGGCGGGGGCTGCGTCGCGCGTGGTCGCTCGCCGCTTGGCGAGGCCGGGGCAGCCGTGTGCCCCGCTGTGCGCGTGGAGAGGCCGAGGCCAGCGCCCCGGGCCGCCCTTTGCGGGGCGCTCCTGGTCCGCGCTGGCCGCGGGTGGGGAGAGCCGGACAACGCGGCGTCGGCCCGGGCCCCGCCCTGCGGTCTCCCCCGGGAACCAGTCGTGGTCACCGAGTTTGCGTCTTGCCCCGCGCACAGGGCAGGCCCCAGCCTGCTGGTGCCGATGCCGCGGGAGAGGCTGCTTAGGGTCGCGGTGTCCGAGGGAAGCGGTGCAGGCGCGGGGGGATTGTCCGCGGGGCTCAGCCACGGGGGTGCTCGGGGTCTTTGCAGAGACGGGTGAAGCTGCGGCGCGGTGCGGGATGCCCGTCGAGGGAGAGGGCAGGGCGGGCCCAGCCGCCGTGCGCGCGCCGCTCCGGATGGGTGCTCAGGGCGGGGTGGGTGCAGGATAAGCGGGAGCCCTGCCCTTGAGCCCGCGGGGGAGGGGAGCAGCCCTGGAGCGGGGGCGTCGCCAGGGCGGTGCTGGGGCCTGCAGGCTCCGCGTGCGCTCACCTGCCCCAGGGCGAGTCCCGCACTTGCGACGGACGTGGGCCTCGCGGGAGGCCGCCCTGGGCAGGTCGCTCTGGCCGGAGCGGGGCCCAGGCGCTGCCCGCTGCGTCCCGCCCTCCATCCCTGGTCACTGCCCTCACCGGGGGCGCTGCACCTCCCAGGCTGTGAGCCGAGTGCATCGTTCCCGGCCCCCTCAGGTGCTTGGTGGCAGCGCAGAGGGGACAGGTGCACGGGGTTCCCTGCAGTGCTGGGAGCCGCCCCTGCCCGGGGCCGCCGCAGCGGGGCGCGGCTGCTGCCTCACAGGGTCCCCCCCGCCCCAGGCCCGGCTACGTGGCCAGCGAGGAGGGCCGGCTGCGCGTCCTCACAGAGCTGCTGGAGCGGAAGACCCACTCCCCGTTCTACCAGGAGGGCGTGAGCAACGCGCTGCTCAAGATGGCCGAGCTGGGGCTGACGCGGGCGGCCGACGTCCTGCTGCGGCACGGGGCCAACCTCAACTTCGAAGGTCAGCCGGGGCCCCTGGGGGCGGCGGGCGGCCATTCCCTGGGGAGCTCGCTGGTGGCCCTGAGCGGCGGGCAGAGCGCGCTGGCTGCTGACTCAGCAGAGCGGCCGGCCCTCAGCTCCCACGCGTGTGCAGACGCGGCAGCTGGCCCTGCGCCCGGAGCCAGCCAGCTCCTCCGAGCAGCGGTGCAGGGGCGGGGGCAGGGCCGGCAGAGGGGTTCTGATGCCCCAGATTTCAGCCCAGCCCGTCTCCCTCCCCCTCTGAGCCCCTGGCGCCCGAGGCTCGGGGGCCCAGGTTGTGCTGCTGCCAGGTCTCCAGGGGCGAGGCCCCAGCTGGCCCTGTTTCAGCAGGAGCTAAAGCCAAGGGGGTCAGGTGCTCTGTCCTGTCCCTCCGGCTCCATCCTGACCCCCGTGGGGACGGGCAGGGCAGCCCTGGCCATGGCTCCTGCCTGGAGCAGACAGGAGAGCCGGGCCTGGGCGCTGAGCTGCCCCGGGCTGTGCCTGCAGACCCGGTGACCTACTACACGGCGCTGCACATCGCCGTGCTGCGGAACCAGCCCGACATGGTGGAGCTGCTGGTGCGCCACGGGGCCAACATCAATCGCAGGGACCGGGTACGCGCCGGGCCAGCCTGCTTCCCGGGGTGAGGGGCTGGGGGCCCCTGGCAGGCCTCCAGGCCAACCTGCCCCACGCTCTCGGTCCAGATCCATGAGAGCAGCCCCCTGGACCTGGCCAGCGAGGAGCCCGAGCGCCTGCCCTGCCTGCAGCGGCTCCTGGACCTCGGCGCAGACGTCAACGCGGCCGACAAGCACGGTGGGTGCCTCCCGCGTGACGGCAGGCGGCCTGGGCCCCGGCCCCATCTGGTCACTGCACGGTGGGTGCACAGGTGAACTCTGCCAACTTCTGGCAGTCGAGGGGCTTTAGACAGGCCACGTGGTCGCCGTGCCCGTGCCAGCCCCATGGGCGCCATCGGGGCGAGCCGTGGCTTCCTGTCGGGACAGACCCAACCCAGGCCTCAGGGAGCATCTTGGGGCCAGAGGACCCCTTCCTCTCCCACCTGTGGGGGCAGGAGCGCCGGGAGCCACCCCTCACCCCGTCCCTGGTGCGCTCGGGCCCTGCACCTGTGGGGTGGTCCTGACCGGCTCCCTGGCCGCCCGCACCCCTTCCAGGGAAGACGGCTCTGCTCCACGCGCTGGCCAGCAGCGACGGGGTGCAGATCCACAACACGGAGAACATCCGGCTCTTACTGGAAGGAGGTGAGGCCCCGCCCTGCCCCGCCCGCGGCGCCTCGTCCCCGCCCCCGGGCCGCGCCCCCACCCTCTGTTGTCCGTCCAGGGGCGGACGTGACGGCCACCACCAAGGACGGGGACACGGTGTTCACCTGCATCATCTTCCTGCTGGAGGAGACCGTGTGCGGGGACATCGAGGAGTCGCCCATGATCCGCCGCTTCTGCTTCCAAGTCACGCAGCTGCTGCTGGCCCACGGCGCGGACCCCAGCCGCTGCCCCGCCCACGAGTCCCTCACCTACGTCTGCCTCAAGAGCTTCAAGCTGCACTTCCCCCTGCTGCGCTTCCTGCTGGAGTCGGGGGCTGCCTACAACTGCTCCCTGCATGGCGCCTCCTGCTGGTCCGGCTTCCACATCGTCTTCGAGAGGCTCTGCTCGCACCCGGACTGCCCCGAGGACAAGAGCCACGCGGACCTGCTGCGCAAGGCCGAGACCGTCCTGGACCTCATGGTGACCAACTCCCGCAAGCTCCAGCTGCCCGAGAACTTCGACATCCACCCGGAGGGCAGCCTGGCGGGCAGGGTCCAGGCCCTGCACGGCTCCCTGCGGCAGCTGGAGCGCTGCCCCCCGCCCCTCAAGCACCTGTGCCGCGTGTGCATCCGGCTGCACCTGCAGCCGTGGCCGGTGGACGCCAAGGTGCAGGCCCTGCCCCTCCCGGACCGGCTCAAGTGGTACCTCCTCAGCGAGCACGGCGCGGCCGAAGAGGACGTCTCGGCGTCCCCGACCGCGGAGCAGGGCCCCGGCGGCTTCGGGCCACTCGGGACAGCCGTGGGGCGGGCACTCTGACCTGGTCCTTGCCGGCAGGGAGAGGCCGTGCCTTCCCTCTCCCTCTGCAGCAGCCGCAGTAGAGACAGGTGGGGTGTCCACACCAGGGCACCGTGGGGACACGGTGACCCGTGCTGCGGGAAGGGCCCCGCCCTGCCCTCGCAGATCCCGTCTCCAGGCAGCCCGGTGAGCTGGGAAAGGCGCCCTGGCCACCGCGGGCTCGGGCTGGTGCTGGGCTGACTCTCATGGCCTCATCTCTGGGCCGAGGTACCCGGCTGTGCTCCCGCGGCAGCTCCACTGGTGCCAGACCTGGTTGGGGACCACGCCGTCTGCTGAGAAGCGCCCACAAGCGCAGCACGGGGAGAGGCTCCCCAAGGGGGCCCGATGGAACAGGCGGGCCCACGAGTGGACAGTCCCGTCCCGAGCCAGGCTCCTGCGGGCCACTTCCGAGTCACGTGGGTCACTGAAGTGTGTGAATCCTTCGGGAGTGGGCTGAAGTGACGATGCTTTATTTATATCATAAGATTAAACCAAGTCTCGTGGCCTTAAGGGTTCCTGTATAACATTTCTGGCCTTCCCCACGCAAGTTCAAGGTGAAAAATCCCACAGCAGCCAGTGGGGAGCAAGGGGGTGCTGCGTGTCCCCTAGAACGCTGCTCTACACCAGGGACTCCCAGTGCCGCCACGGCGGAGCCCCCACCACGGCCAGGAGGGAAGCCACACGCAGGCTGCGGGGACCCTGTCTGCAAACAGGACGTGGGGCACACTTGCCCGTGAGGCACCCTCTGACGGGGCCACCCAGCCCGGTGCCCCACCCTCGAGGTGACCTTGGCAACCAAGTGACGGTCATTCCCCTCTGCCTAAGGCACGACTTTGGTAGGGTCACCCGACTCCCACGCGGGAGCACTGGCCCCGTGGGCCGCACTGCCCGGCCCCCAGCGCCTGTTGGAAGAAGAGCCTGCACCGTGCGGACACACGCGTGTATTTGGCAGCCCGACGCCCGCCCTGGGCCGGCCCGGCACCCTCATCTCAGGGCCAGGCTGTAGACGTGGTAGATCTCGTCGGGCAGGTTCTCCTGCCGCTCCTCGGCCAGGAGGCTGAGGCCCGCGCTGCGGATGAGCGCGCGCACCACGGCCAGCGCGCGGCACACGCTGCTGTCCACGTCGTCCAGGATCACGCCCTCCTGGGCCATGTTGTCCTTGATGACGATGATGCCGTTGGGGCGCAGGCCCCGCCTGCAGCGCCGCAGGAACTCGGCCAGGTGCTCGTCCGTCAGGTGTCCTGCGGGGCCGGAGGGCACTGTGAGCCCGGCGCCGGCTCCCACCCGGGGAGGAACCCGGCACAGGAGTCAGCCGGCCGGAAGCAGATCCTGGCCGCGGTCCCGCCAGCCCCAGGCAGCGCGCCCGGTCTGAGTGTCAGACCCTCCCTCCCACCCCGTGTCCACGAGGCTTCCTGCGACCGCGGGGCATGGCTCCAGGGTGGCCGGCTGCTGTCACAGGCACCTGCCGTGGGGTCGGCAGCCGGGGCACGGCCCAGCCAGGCGCCGGGACCACTCAGCCACAGCCTAGCCCTTTCATCTCAGTTTCACAAGCCCTTAGAAAACTCACGTTTCCGTCCCAATAGTTAAGCTGTTGGTCACTTAAACATTTCCCAACAACTGGCCTGGCCTGGCCCAGGTAAAGCCACTGCTTGCCACACCAGCGTTCCCCAGTCTGAGCGCTGGTTCTAGTCCCGGCTGCTCCACTTCCCATCCAGCTCCCTGCTGATGCACCTGGCAAAGCAGCAGAGGATGGCCCAGTGCTTGGGCCCCTGTGCCCACGTGGGAGACCCGATGGAGCCCCTGGCTCCAGCCTGGCCCAGCCCCGGCCGGTGTGGCCATGTGGGCAGGGAGCCAGCAGACAGCTCTCCTTGCTTCTCTGTCCCTCTGCCTTTCAAATAAATCTTGAATTGTGTTCAACAAGAACTACCCGCAGTGGGCAGCGACAGGCATTCCGCAGGGCCCGGGCAGGGCCACAGGAGCAGGACCCAGCTCCCAAGGCCCGCGGGGAGCCTGAGCGGTGGGCGGGGCCTCACCTATCACCCACTGGATCCAGATGACGTCGTAGGAGCCGGGCGCGGGGCTGAAGTCCTGCAGGCCGCAGCAGAAGTAGTTGCGCACCCTCTTGCCCTCCTCGCCCAGGTAGGTCTTGGCTTCAGCCAGGAAGCCCTCCGTCACGTCCACCATGTCCACCACTCGGAAGAGCGGCAGGAGCAGCCGCTTGGTGATCCTCCCGATGCCAGCGCCGCAGTCCAGCGCGTAGGACGTCCCCGTCTTGTTCGGGCCGTCCTGCAGAGCACAGCGGGCAGCCTCCTAGCAAGGGGCCTCCCTCGTGGGCTCGGCAGGGGCCACGAATCGCCTGCGGGGAGGGCGGGGGCTCCCTCCCACACCAGTGGGACAACTCGGTGCACTGGTCTCCTGGCTCCTGGGACCCCAGCGAGGGGACAGAGGCTGGGAAGGGGGAGAGGGGAGGGGAGGGAGGGAAGGGGGAGAGGGGAGGGGAGGGAGGGAAGGGGGAGAGGGGAGGGGAGGGGAGGGAGGGCAGGGCAAGCAGCAGCCTCCGGTGCTCCCCGAAGACCACAGAGGGAGGAGGGGCGGGCAGCACTGTGCAGCAGAGGACGGCCACCGCTCCACCCGGGAACCTGACGGCCAGCACCACAGGCGGCGCTGGCCACGGCCCTGTGGCGGGAGGCGCCCAGAGGTGCCGGCGGCCCGCACGGAGCCAGCACAGCTGCCTACCCTGAGGAACCGCTGCAGGAACTTGCGGGAGCTGGTGATGTCGATGCTGGAGATGTGGCCGTACCCCCCGAGCATGCCGTCCACCGTGGGCGGGACCTGCCTCCAGTACGTCTCGGCCCTGGAGTAGAACTGCTTCTCATCTTCGATCACTTCGCTCGTCATGCTGGCGCCAGCCCCGCCTCAGCGCCCCTCCTGAGGGGGGGGAGGGGTGAGCCGCCCCGCCAGGCGCCCCACACCGGCAGCGCGGGCTCCCTCCCGCAAATCAGAGCGAGGCCCAGTGTCCGGCCTCTGCCGCCATCCTCGGCGTGACCCCGACTCCGTGGCTTCTGGCCCCGGAGAGCAGAGAACCCGGGATTAAGGGAGAGGAGGACGCGGCAGGACGCTTCGGCCCGGCTGTGGACACTCCTGCTGACCCGGGAAGCCCTTGGCCCTCCCACCCCAGTCATGAGCGGGAGACGGCCAGGCAGAAAAGCAGCCACACCTGGGACCCACACAAGTGAGGTGCGGGAAGGGCGCCCCCTAGCGGTGGCTGGCCAGGCAGAGGGGCTGCAGCTCCCAGAGGACAGGGCGGGCGGAGCACGCAGCCCAGTGCCAGCTGGAGCCCGGCTGCCTGGCTCCGGACCCAGCTTCCTAATGCACCCAGGAGACGGTGCGTGGGCCCTGGACCCACGTGGGAGACAGGGTGGAGCTGCTGGCTCAGACCTGGTTGCTAGCGTCATTTGGGGAGTGAACTAGCAGATAGAAGCTTTCTCTCTCTCTAACTCTGGCTTTCAAAAAAGAAAGAAAAAAAAATAGACCCCCCCCCTCCCCCCAGAGGACCACTGTGGGTCTAGTTTAGAATTTAGACTTTACCTTTAACGAGCAATGAACTTGGGGCTGGTGCTGTGGCGTTGCGGGTAAAGTCGCCACCTGCGGCACTAGCATCCCATATAGGCACTGGTTCGAGTCCCGGCTGCTCCTCTTCTGATCCAGCTCTCTGCTATGGCCTGGGAAAGCAGTGGAAGATGGCCCAACTCCTTGGGCCCCTGCACCCGCGTGGGGGACCCAGAAGAAGCTCCTGGTTCCCGGCTTCAGATCAGCCCAGCCTTGGCCGTTGTGGCCATTTGGGGAGTGAACCAGCGGATGGAAGACCTCTCTCTCTGTCTCTCCCTCTCTCTCTCTATAACTCTACCTCTCCAAAAAATAATCTTTAAACAAACAAAAAAAAGCAGTGAACTTGAGACAGATCTGTGCTTCTGCAGCCTGCAGGGGTGGACGCTGATGCGTGAGGGAGACCAGCCACGTGGCCAGGCAGGGGGCCCCACCAGCCCCTCCCACCGGCCAGTGGGAAGACGGCGTCTTTCCCAGGACACTGGCAAGGTCAGGGCACCATTCTGGGTGCGGTGGTGGGCTCACGGGCCCCCTCTGCTTGCAGTCCGCACTGAGGAAGAAAATCGGAACCAACTGGAACCCACGGCAGGAAGACGAGGGTTCCCGGGGTCGGAGAGCCCAAGGACGGAGGGGCCCTTTCTGAACGGTGGGCGGGGGTGGGGGCACGGCAGCGGCAGAGGAGTGTGGCTGAGCCTACGGAGGACAAGACGGGCCAGAGGCTGGGCCCCCGCGCCCGGGTGCACAGCTGGCGGCACACGGAGACGGAGCGCCTCAGCGCCTCCCCAGGCGCCGGCACCTGAGGCGGCAGAGGCGCCGGCGGCCACGACACCCGTCACAGGGACAGGGCAGGCAGCGTGCGAGTGCTGCTGACACTGATGGCCCCCCCCCCCCCCCCCCCGTGCAGCCAGCGCGCCCTGAGGCAGGGGGCGCGCCCACCCAGGTCCAGGGGCCTTGTACCCAGAGGGCAGCACCTGCAGCCAGTCCGCCACTCGCCGAGCGGCCGTTAAACGCGGGAGACCGTGAGCTCCGCGCAGCTCTGGCCGCTCCCCACATCTAAGAAAATCCCCAGCACCCAGGACGGGGACGCCGAAGGCCCTTCCCGACAGCGATTTTTTGCTTTACCAAAAGCCTCACACGACGGGATGCCTAGACGTACAGGAAATCCACTCACGCAGACGCTAGGAGTGCGCCAGGGCGGCCGCTCACACGCCTGCCCCGAGGGCTCGGGCGCAGGGTCTCTAACCCGCGCCCCAAGCCTGTGGGCTGGAGACGACCGCAGGCGGGGCCTGATCAGAGGCGGGCAGGGGCCCACCTGCCAGGGCCCCGCAGGGTGGGAGAGGCCAGGTCTGCCAGCCTCGCTCGGACCCCGGGCGTCACTCTCCCTCGGCTGCATGGCTCCGGGAAGGCTGAAGTGAGCACAGGGCCGGTGCTGTGGCCTAGCGGGCAAAGCCGCCGCCTGCAGCGCCGGCATCCTGTATGGGCGCCGGTTCTGGTCCCGGCTGCTCCACTTCCCATCCAGCTCTCTGCTGTGGCCTGGGAAAGCAGAAGATGGCCCGAGTCCTTGGGCCCCTGCACCCGCGTGGGAGACCCTGAAGAAGCTCCTGGCTCCTGGCTTCGGATCGGCCCAGCTCCCGCCATTGCGGCCATCTGGGGAGTGAACCCGCGGACGGAAGATCTCTCTCTCTCTGTCCCTGTCTCTACCTCTCTCTCTCTCTGTCCCTGTCTCTACCTCTCTCTCTGACTTTCAAATAAATAAATTTTTAAAAAGTGAGCACGAAGAAGCTGAAAGGCCGAGGCCAAATTCCCCGCAGCTGAGATTCCCCGCAAACCGCGAGCGCCGGGCACCGCTAAGACGGCGTGGCCGGGGCGGCCTGGGGCCCCTCGCAGGGCCGGAGCGCCAGGGCAGCCCCCGAAGGGAGCCACGGGCGCCCAGGTCCCTCCCGGGGCTCGGCCCGCCCCCTGGGTCATCATCCCACGCTCCCCACCCGCGGCCACTCCGCCACGCCCGGGCTGTGCGGACCGAGAGAAAGGGTCACACGGCCGCTGGGCAGCGCGGCCTGGGCTCCCGGACACGGCCGCCTCCCCGAAAGCACGCTGACCTTGGCCCCGGCCGGGCCGGGGTCAAACACGACAGCAGCCGCGCTGCCCACGCCCACGCCGGGGAGCGGCCCTCCGGAGCCCCACTGCCCGGAGGGGCTCCGCCGCGGCCCCGGCCCCCTCTGCCCCGGCCCTGCCCAGGTCAGCCCCGCCGCCTCCCGGGGACGCGCACGTGGGGCCCGCGCCGGGGTCACGTGACGAGCCGGGCCTCGCCGCCCCGCACCGCACCGCGCTACTCACCCCGGGCGGGGGCTCCCGGGGCGCAGGAGGAGAGGGCGGGGACGAGGACAGGAGGGCGGCGGCGGCGAAGACCCCCTCCCCGACCCCACGGACCCGCCGCAGCTCCGGCACTCCACGACCAGCCGCAACGGCGGGCGGCGCGCGCTGCCTTTGTCCGCCGACGTCACTTCCGGGCACGGGGCGGGGCCGCAGCTGGCTCCGCCCGCGGCCGGCTCGCCCCGCCCCGCGGGCTCCGGGTGCGCTGCGGGCCGTGGGGGGCTCGCGCGGCGTGGCCGTCTTTCCGCGCCCGTCTGGACTTGTGAGGACGAGAATTCTGTGGGCTCTCCTTTGAGGAGAAAGGGAGAGAAGCCATTGTCTTCGGTGCAGCCCATCCCCACTGGCACCTTAAAGTGATATGCGATGAGAGAGAGAGAGAGAGAGAGAGAGAGAAGGAAGGAATTCCCTTGGCGGAGCTAAGGGGTTTCCAGCCCAAATAAGCATTTCCAGGGCGTAAAGTTGGCGGTGCGAGGCTGGCCTTGGCGCACCCGCGTCCCCCATCGGAGCTCCTGGGTCTGAGCCCTTGTCCACTCCGGGCTCCCCCTCCGCGCTGATGTGCAGCCCTGGGAGGCAGCAGCTGGTGGCCCAAGTGGCTGGGCCCCTACCGCCCCCGTGGGAGACCCGGATGGGTGGCGTTCAGGGCTCCTGGCTTCAGCCTGGCCCGGCCCTGGCTGTGGGGGAGGCGTTTGGGAATGAGCCAGCGACAGGTCTGTGGGTCCGGGTCTGTCTCTGCCTTTGCAGCAGATAACTGGCATTTTTGTTTAAAGTCGCCCATTTCTGACATTCTGGACCGGTCCCGAGGCAGCGGGCTTGCAGGGCCCTGCTCTGCCGTGAGCGGTGCTGATGCCGTCAGGGTGCAGCCTTGACATCACGCCTGGCAAAGCCCAGAACTCGGGAAAGGAAAGCTGTGGTCACGCCACATCCACCTTAGGTGGACACACACCCTGGGGTCACGGCCGCACAGCCTCCTCTGGCGAAGCACACAGGAGGTGCCTGTAGTGGGAGCCAGGGCGCGGGGGAGCTGACCATCGGCTGACGAACACCCGCGGGGACCTCCCCTCGGGCTGTCCCAGGGCACACGCGGGTTCCAGGATCTGAGCCTCCCTCCCCAGCGTCCTCTTCCCCGTCTCTAGGAAAAGGGCGTAGACCCTGGGCAACTTCTTGGGCTGGCGCCTGCATCCTCCTGGGGAGGGTTCTGCTCCCAGCCCTCCTGCACCCAAAGGCCCAGCCGTGCCTGGTTACCTGGCGGGGGGCAGGACCCCCCACCACACGCGCGCGCACGCTCAGTGCAGGATGCCTCCAGGCCAGGCAGACCCCTGGCCGTGGAGCCTCTCCCAAGCCTCGCACATAGTAGGCACTCAGTAAATGCAGAACACGAGGGCTGTGGGGCTCCCTAGACAGCACCTGTGACAGCAGCATCCCACTGAGCGCCGGTTCCGGTCCCGGCTGCTCCACTTCTCATCCGTCCCTGCTAACGCATAGGGGAAAGCAGCAGGGGGGGCCCCACATGGCTCCTGGTTTTGGCCTGGCCCAGCCTTGGCCATTGTAGCCATTTGGGAAGTGAACCAGCCAATGAAATCTCTCTCTCTCTCTCTCTCACTCTAGCTCTGCCTATCAAATAAAATAAATAAATCTTTAAAAAAAAGGAGAGAGACCATCTGATTTGTCTGATTTTCCTCACCCATCTAGAAACCTCACCCTTTAAATGCAAAGTTCTGAGTCCCGAGGAACGCACTGGCGGCCAGCTGGGAAGCAGTTCTAGAACACGGAGCCCAGCTCCTGCGAGGGCCTCATCCCGAAACTTGAACTACGAAGTCATTTTTTTCATTTTCAGATTATGAACTTTTTAAAAATGTTTATTTATTTATTATTTGAGAGGCAGAGTTATAGACAGAGAGGGAGAGACACTCCCCCACAGCCAGGAGCTGGGCCAATCCAAAGCCAGGAGCTTCTTCCAGGTCTCCCAGCCCTTGGTGCAGGGCCCAAGCACTTGGGCCATCTTCCACTGCTTTCCCAGGCCACAGCAGAGAGCTGGATCGGAAGTGGAGCAGCCGGGACTAGAACCAGCGCCCATGTGGGAGGCTAGCGCGCAGGTGGTGGTTTTACCCGCTACGTCACAGTGCTGGCCCCAGATTATGAACTTGGACAATGCCAGTGACATACTTGTCCACCCCACCCTTGCCTCTCTACCCGCTGAGTTCCCCCACGGAGCCCTGGGGCGGGAGAAACCTGTGCATCATGACACAGCCGAGAAGCAGAGCAGGGACTTGGGGTTGGTTCTTGGCCTCCAGGAAGAAGGAGAAGTCCTACTTGCATAGCTACCCAGACAGGACCCACCAGAGCTCCCAGATCTCAGGGGCCCCCTGTGACCAAGCCCCGCCCTCCACCCCAGGCTTGGGGGCTCTGTTCCTCAGATGGCTGTGGGTGGGGCGCGGATCACAATGACCCTGCAGAGGTGCAGGGGGCACTGGCGAGGGGCTGGCAGAGAGACCTGGCAGGGGAGATGGGCTCTCCTGGGGCTGGCCCACCTGTTAGGGGGCTCTAAACTCACAAGACCTGCCCTGACCCCAACCAGAAGCCCCGGCAAGGTGAGAGTGACCCCTTGCAGCTGACAACAATCTGGGCTTTTGGGGGTGGGGGCGGTGTGGTGGGGACAAAGCAGCCTCTGAGACCCCCGTGTCAGAGCTGGGGGAGGGGATAGGACTAGGGCAGACAGTTTCAGGATTCCTAGTTCCCAGGGGAGCGCTAGCAGCCGTAGCAAGCCCCCCCCCCCATCTTCCGCGTGCTGTGCGCGCTCCGATGGCACTGGACTCCCGCCAAGGGGCAGGCGCACGGACCGGGGGACCCGAACACCGGGCCCTGGCTGCGGGGCGGGAGCGCCCAGCGGAGCAAACGCGTAGCCCCGGGCCTTAAGGCTGAGGTTGAGACCAAACTCTACCCCGCGGGGTTTTGAAGTAATGAGAAGGGCGCACGTGGCCCGCGTGCCGGTCCTCTTCTGGGCGATTGATGCGTGCTCCCTCACCTACACGTCACAGCAACCCCAAAAGGTGGGTGCTGCCGCCGTCACCATTTTCAGCTGAATTGAGAGAGGCTCAGCGACTCCAGCCTGAAGCCACTCGCTGTCGGCGGCGCCGGCAGCGGCGACCCCCTGCTAGCCACACCACCCACGCCACCAGGCTCTGGGCGCGATGGCCCGGGGCTCGGCTCCGCAGCCGCTGCGCCACGCGCGGCCCCCGCCGCCCCCGCCGGCGTGAGGATGCCCTGAGCCCAGCGCAGCGCGGGCCGCAGCATGTTCCGCCGCCACCCCAACGCGGGGGCGCCGCACGGGTGCCCCGGCGACGGCCGTGTCCGACGGAGAGACCCGCGGCTGCTGCCCACGCTGACCACGTTCGAGCCCTGGGCGAGCCGCGGCGGCGCCAAGAGCTCGCGGGTCCTGGGGGACGGCGCCGCGTGGTGGCAGGACCGGGACTCCAAGCCCGCGGTGCGCGCCCGGAGCCCTGCGCCGCGCCTGCCGGCCGTGGCCGCCGCGACCCCGCGGCCGCAGAAGAGCCGCTCGGTGCTGGAGTCGCTGCTGCTGCTGCCGCCCCTGCGCTCGGCCCGCGCGCCCCGGGCGTCTTCCCCGCGACGTCTCGGGCGCCGCGAGGGCGAGGACCCCCGCAGGGGCGTGGCCGGGGAGGCCCCAGATTCCCTGGGCTCGCTCCTAGGGGAGCTCCTGCCCAACAGGTTCCGCGAATTCCTGTGCCAGCTGCGGGACAAGTGCGCGGAGCAGCTGGAGCCGCTGAGTGAGGCCCCGCGGGGTCCCCCGGGGTGGGGGGCGCAGTACTTCCCCTTGGCGGGGTTGGTGTCCCGGGGTCCGGCCCTCCCGCACCGCGAACCACCCTCTGAAGGCTGGCCCACCGTCCCCAAGGCCATGTAACTAGGAAGACCCCCGCGAGGACGGTCTGTCCCCCGCGAAGGCCCCCCAGCGTCCCCTCCACCTCCTGCTGGGTCCCAGCACCCTCGACGGCGCGGCACCAAAGGGGCGCGTCCGAGCACTGCCAGGGCTCTGCCCAGTGTCCCGGCTGCCCGTTCCTCCCACGCCTGCGGTGAGTGTGGCCAGCCTGGCGCCCGGGGTCGGGCTGCGCTGGGTGCGCCCAGGCTGGGGGAGCGGGTGGCGCTGACCACTCACGCTGGGTGTGGCTCGTCTGTCCCCAAGGGGCCAGCCGTCGTGCCTCCAGGACAGCCTGAGGAAGATCCTGCTGCGGCAGCTCACGGCCCTGGGGCCGCCGAGGGGCGACCGCCCGCCCTTCCCCGGGGTCAGGAGGTGAGTTGGGGCGGCCTTTACTCTGCTCCCCTGTGTGCTCTGTCCCCATGAATTCATACATGTACCCGTCCGGGTGTCCGGCCGTTTGTCTATCCATGTATCCGTCCGCTGATCACATCCTGCCTCGACTCCTTCAAGGACCATTGGTCACCTCTCACAGGAACGCGTCTAGGAATCAGGTCTGCTGCCAGCGCATTCAGAGCTCAGCCAGGAATCTGTACACGTGTTCATTCTCCCACTCACCCATCCGTCCCTACATGGACATTATCAGTGAACCAGGTCTTCTACACCCTGGTCATGAATTTCTCCACCCATCCCTCCACCCATCCACCCATCCATCCCTCCACCCATCCACCCATCCCTCCCTCCATCCATCCCCCACTCATTCACCACCCATCCCTCCATCCACCCACTCATCCACTCACCCACCCACACATCTATCCATCCACCCACCCATTCACCCATCCATCCCTACATGGACATTATCCATGAACTAGGTCATCTACACCCTGGTTATGAATTTCTCCACCCATCCCCCACTCATCCACCCACCCATTCACCCATCCGCCCATTCACCCTCCCACCTGTCCACCCACCCATCTAATCATCTATCATGAATCGAGGACTCCATCCATCCACTACCCATGTAACCAGTCATTCGATTAATTGCAAATTTCTGCCACTCTGTCCATTCATTAGTGAACCCAGTGATTCACCATCTATGAATCCTTCCGGGACAGCATTCATTCCTGATCTAACCATGAGACAACCCACAAATCTGTACACCCGTCTGGACCTTAGCCAGCCACCCAACCACTCACGTCCACTCCTCCTGTCCAGACTCCATGTACTCACCCATCAGTCCTAGATCTGTCAGCCCACCCTCCCAGTCTGCCATCCTCGTACCCCTCCCACCATCATTCACTCATTTCTTCTCACTTCTGTTGGGTTTTACTATATGTCAAATATTGAAGCAACTAAAATAGGGTAGAGGTAAGAGAAAGGCCTGGGCTTTGTCTGGAGCTCTAGTGGAGTGGGGAAAGAAAGCAGAAAAAAATTTCTGAATTTTAAACAGGCTCACGTAGGGGTGAAGGGTGAGAGAGAGCTAAGAGCACACTACCGGTGAGTCTAAAGACCAGGGAGAACAAACACACAGCCAACAAACCCTTCCTTCTCAGCCTGTGCCCATGGCAGGCAGTACTAATGGATCACAGATGCCTCCCTACTGAGCTCTGACACAATTCCTCAGGCAGACATCACTGATGGATCAGAGGAGGAGCTAGAAATGAAACATTTTCCAACCAGGGGCTTTCCACCCGTGAGGCCCCCCAGTCACAGATTTCTCCCAGGACACAGTAAATGCCAAGTGTGGGTCTCATTCTCACGTGGGAACAAGAGTGGGGACAGACGCAGCCACAGGCTCTCCCATCTAGGGTGCACGCTGCGGTCCACCGAGGGGCGTGTCCTCTGAGAGACACGGGGGTGCTCTGAGCAGCCCCCGCAGTGAAGAAGCACCCCAGCATCTCAGTCAGCAGGCAGGGCTGGGGCTAGCAGAGAGCAGACAAGCGGCGAAGCCCCGGCTCCCCCCGCCTGCAGCCAGGCGCTGGGCAGACCACCTCCCAGCTGCCTGCTTCCTTGGGGAGGCATCCACACGGCGGAAGGGTGTGTTCGGATCAGAACAGGGCACTTGTGCATTGCACAGCTGTGGTGGGGTGGGGGCCGTAGGAGGCTGACATTCAGGGCCCTGCACACACTGGCAACACTGTAGCAGGGCTGTAGCAGGTGCCTGGTAAGTTACTCCTGGGAGGAGGGCTTTGCGCAGAGCCCATGCAGCTGCAGGCAGTTCTAAGGAGAACTCGCCAGCCAAGGTCAGGGTCACACAGCTCCCAGTTGGAGATGTCCACTCCGGACCACGTGGCCCCTGGGCTGGACGCTGCTGCCGCCCACCTCGTGTCTTCCCAGATCCATTTTACAGCTGAGAGAACGGAGGCTCCGAGTCGGGACTGCTCAGCTCCTGGGCGTGCGTCTTCCCTCTGCTAACTGGCGTGCCGACTTGGCAACCAGGTGGCAAACCTGGGCCCCGCCCTCCAGCGGCCGAGTGACCCTGCAGGGGGTTGTGAAAGCCCTGCCCTCAGTGTTCTCATCTGGGGAATGGGGACGATGGCAGCTTCCCTGGGATCCCTCACCTGGCGGGGCCGGAAGTGGCCGGGACGGGGTGGGAGGCCCTGTCTGGGGATGCGTGAGGCAGGGGCTTTGGGCTTAGGCCCCGGCCTCCCCTGGCCCTCTGGCCTCTTTCAGCAGGCACCACAGTCCACAGCCCCCCAAGCTCAAGGCCGCGCTCGCCCACAGCTCCCAGAGGGACAGCTCGGGGCCGCGCCGGCGCTGCTGCCCGTTCCGGGTGCGATTCGCAGACGAGACGCTGCGGGAGTCTGCCCTGCGCTACTGGGAGCGCACCTGCACAGGTGAGCAGGCCAGAAGGGGCACCCGGCCTCTAGAACATTCCAGCCCGCAGCGGGCAGGCAGGGGCTGTGGCTCCCGGCCCGCGCAGTGAAGCCCGATGTAGGGACCTGGACTGAACCCGCCGGCCTGGGGGGGCAGGTGACCTTCTGGTCCCACGGGTAGCACCAGGGGGCGGCCGCAGCTGGGGCCTAGGAGATGGTGCTGCCCGGGCCTGGCCACCACTGGGGGACTCTGGCAGCCCGTCCCCTGCCCCCCGCCATGCTGCCTCTGCACCCACAGCGCCCCCACTGTGGCTCCTTGCCCCATGGCCTTCCCGGGGCTGCAGAAGGCACAGAAACCCCTGGAAGCCCCCCGAAGCCCCTCCTGTCACATCCAGAGTGTGGAGGCCAAGCAGGTGCCCGGATAGAGCCAGGAGATAGAATCGTCTCCCCCGCCACCGGCACCCGGCACCGCCCTGTTTAGCACAGAAGCTCTGGACGCAGGCCTGGGGTCCCGGGCAGAAGCTGGGTCTCGGGACACAGATGGCCTGGGGTGGCTTTGGGCGCAGGCCCCAGCAAGTGCTGTGAATGGGAGAGGCCCTAGGAGCAGCCCCGGCCCTGCCCCGTGGCCCTTCCCGCGCCCCTCCCCCATCCACAGGCCCCGCCCCTTCTCAGGACCTAGCAGCCCCCAGGGCTCCAACACGCAGTGTCCTGCAGCCATGCCTGTATTAATGTTTAGGAAAGATTTATTTATTTACTTGAAAGGCAGTTGAGACAGAGACACAGAGAGCATCGTCTTCCACCCGCTGGTTCACTCTCCAGATGGCCCCAACAGCCAGGGCTAGAGCAAGCCGAAGCCAGGAGCCTGGAGCTCCCCCGGTTCTCCCACATGGGTGCAGGGGCCCAAGCACTTGGGCTATCCTCTGGTACTTCCCAGGCGCATTAGCAGGGAGCGGGAGCGGGAGTGGAGCAGCCGGGACTCGAACCGGCGCCCGTGTGGGACGCCTGCTATGTGACTAAATGCCGGTTCTATGTATTTTTTAAAAAAATACTATGACATAGAAGGCGACACACACACACACACGCACACAGATCTTCCAGCTGCTGGTTCACTCCCCAAACGGCTGCAACAGCCAGAGCTGAAGCCAGGCAGGAGCCGGAGCTGCATCCTGGTGGAGCTGCGTCCTGGTGGAGCTGCGTCCTGGTGGTTGGCAGGGGCATGAGCCGCCTCCCCGGCGCATTGGCAGGGAGCTGGGCTGGAAGCGGAGCTCCGGGCGCGGCACAGCGCCAGCCCCTGCGCTGTGTCCTGAGCTCGGACCCTGCTGTGGGGGAAGCCCTGCGCCCCGGGGCCTTGCCTGCCGTGGGAGGGACCCGGAAGCCGGAAGGTGCGGTGCCTTGTCGGGTTGTTTAATGGAGAAACCAAGGCAGAGCACAGAGGGGAAGCCAGCGTGCCCTGCTCAGGAGCCCGAGGACGACCCGAGCCCAGGAGAGGCGGCCAGCGAGCGGCACAGGCTCCCATGGGAGACACCGGCGCCAGGGCCCACTGGGGACACGCAGCTCGGAGCCTGCTCCTGAGGCAGCCCCGGGGAGGCCCCACTCCCCCGTCCCCCCAGGTTCCCGGGAAAAGGGCCCCGGGGAGGCCCCACTCCCCCGTCCCCCAGGTTCCTGGGAAAAGGGCCCATTTCCGGCTGCGGCAGAAGCAGGGGCACAGCTTGGGCCAGAACAGCACAAACAGTTGTTGGTGCAAGAGTTAGGAACACCCAACCTGGGGTTGCCAGGGAGATGGGGCCGGGGGTGGGGCCAGAGGCACCTGTCCCCCCCCCCCCCGCCCAGCACACGCACACGGAGCTCACCTGTGCCTCGTCTTCTGCCAGTCCAGCAGAGCTTCGTGGACAGCAAGACGCCCATCTTGCCGGACGTGTCGGAGCAGGTGTCCCAGAGCATCGAGTCATGGCTGGACCACCTGCCCAGAAGCCTGAGCTGCCTGGCCAGGGAGCAGGCCAGGGCCAGCCTCTCCCGCTGGGACTGCCCTGACCCGTGAGGCTTCGGGGGAGGGCAGGGATGGAGGAGCAGGCCAGGCGGGCCCCCTCCTTGCCCCTGCAGGCGTCCCCGGGGGGCCCACCCGGCTCACCAGCTCGGCTCCTGTCTCCCCCAGGCCCGCCCAGGAGCTGCAGGACCATCTCCCGGAGGACGCCCCCATGAGCCGCAGGCTGCCTTTCCCCACTAGGGCCAGCACCCCGAGGCAGCCAAGGGCCCCCCAGGCCTCTCTGGACACCCACAACATCCAGGGGCAGGTGGACAAGGCGCCCAGCCCCTGCAGTCAGAAGCTGGTGAGGGCGCCCCCCTCCCGGGCTGTGTGCCCGCCGGCTCTCCCTCGGGGTGGCCCCTTGCTGGCCTGTCCACGGGGGAGGGGGGTGTTGTGTGGGCCGCCGCGGGGCCCACCTGGCGGTCTCTCTCCCCCTAGGAGTCCTTTCTGCCCGGCCTGGTCCTGCAGTCCGTCTTGAGACGGGGCCGCCCCAAGGGCTACCAGCTCCTCCTGCCGTCTGCAGCAGCCGAGCGGGCTCAGAGGTGAACCGGGCCACGAGGAGCGCCCCTCCCCCACCCCGCCAATAAAGTGCATCGCATCCCCGGTGGCCGGGATCTGCCACCAGGTCTCAGTGCCGGCCTCCCCCGGAGCCTGATTGCCTGCCCGCCAGGGGCCTCAGTCTCGGGGTTCAGGGCCTGTTCCAAGTGGCGGGGACCCCAGCCGCTCAGCTCAGTCACGGGGACCGAGCGGCCGTGCCCTGGGGGGCGGGCACCTGTCCTGACCCGCGCTGGGCACTGGAAGACTGCCCGCTCCCACCGGCTCTGCTGACCTGGCAGTGGGGGTGTGGGCCCTGCACGTGCCCACAAGTCCTGGGAGTGCGGGTGGCCGCTCCGCGGCGCGGCCTCCCAGCGTGGGCACCGCCTGGAGTCACCTGACTCCACCCCCCACCCTCCACCCCCGCCCTGCCTCTCCCCGCTGCCCAGGAGCCAGGTCTGCATCGCCCCCTCCTGGCCAGCGCGGGAACAGCAGGGAGTCCTGCTGGGTGGGTGGTCCGGGGTGGGCATGGGGCCGCACAGGGGTCGGCGGGTGCAGGGCGGGCTGTGTATGCGGGAGGCTTTTTCTGAAAAAGCGCGGTGGCTCCAGACGCCAGGCGAGGACACAGCTGGGCGCAGTCGGGGGCAGCCCCGCGGTGCGGGGGTGGGGGACGAGCAAGGCCCACCCACGGCGTCCCTGGGGTGTCCTCTCCTCCCCTGCCTCCCTCTACGACCTGCACGCCCCGCAGCTCCCGGCCCGGGGGTCCCCCAACCCACCCACACTATTTCTCGGTGAGCTGCGGGCTGGACGCGGGGCCCGTTCCCCGCGCGGGGCCGCAGTGCCGCGCCGCGCCCACGCGGGGGCAGTGTTGGCCTGGCTTTGGCGCCGCCCGGCGCGGCCGAAACTTCTCCGCCTGGCGCCCCCGGCTCGGAAACTTTTCCCTGCGCGCGGCGCTCGCGTCCCCGCCTCGTCCCCGGGCCCGCGCGGCGCTGCGGGCGGCCAGCCCGGCCCCGAGGGCGCCCCCGCTGTGCGCCAGCTCCTCTCGTTCTCGCTCCGATGCCTTCACCCCCGAGCCGCGGGGCTCACCCCGCGCCGTCAGCAGCCCGCAGGGATTGCCCCCTCGGCGCGGGGGCGCGCACGGCACGCGCACGACGGACAGACGCGCAGGCACACGCGCCCCCAGCCCCGCACCTGGCCCCTGTACGACACAGACCGACCCCCGGCACACACACCCGCCCCAGTGGGGTCTCCTAGGAACGTCAGTCCCCACCCAGCGGTCACAGATGCCTCCCCCTCTGGGCCTGCCCCCCAAGACTTGAACTTGGGGAGACCGAGGATGGGGCCCTGCGATCAGACGATGGCTGCCCCCAGCTCTCAGTCTCCACCCCTCCCCCTAACAGGGCAGGTGGGCGCGACAGCTGGCAGGCTCCTGCGCCCCAACCCCGGCCCCACCCGAGGTGCTGGGCGAGGCAGGTGGCCCCCCATGCCACACCCCTCCGCTAGCCGGGTCCGCCCCCTCAATCCCAGCAAGCCCCGCCCCCCCAGCCGGGCAGAGCCTTGCCACACCGGCGGCTGGGGGGGGGGGAGCGTGGAGGGGCGGAAACAGGAAAGTCACCGCCCCCCCCAGGGCCTCTGCACCCCGCTAGGCTGCTCCTGTCCTGCTAGGCAGATAAGGAAGAGAGCCAGGGCCCCCCTCCCAGGCCGCGGGGAGCTGGGACCAAGGCTGCGTGTCCGCGTGTCCTTGGCCAGCTGAGCCCTCAGGTGCACCACGCGCACGCGCACGGGGCTCCCTCCAAGCCGCTCATCGCGTAGCCATTTGTGGCTGGGCAGCCCAAGGCCGGGGTGGCGAGGGTCTGGTTCAAGGTCACGGGGTGGGCACAGGGGTCGCACACAGCAGGGGGAGTCCAGGAAGGGGTCCACCCCCCCCGGCTGGAGGCCGCGTGGGAGCCCCCCCCCTCCCGCGGCCGGGAGAGTCGGGGCAGGGCTGGAGGGGGCGGGAGTCGGCTGGGGAAGGAATTGGGGGCGGGAGCCCAGGTGCTGGGCGGAGGCAGCCGGGGTGCCCGGGGAGTGTGTTAGTGGGGGACCCCCCGGGAAGCCAGGCCCAGGCGCGGCTCCCGTGGGCTCTGTGGGTCACTCCACAGGCAGCTCACCCAGCACTGCTGGGGCCTGAGCGTCTGCGCCCCCGAGTTCTCCGGAGGGAGCCCTAGCCCTGGTGCGCCCCGTTTGGAGGCGTGGCCTCTGCAGGCGAGCCCCCTCCCCCGGGAATGGGGTTCCTTATAGAAGAGGCCAGAGCCCGCCCCACCTGCTCCCACTTCTGAGGACCAGGCAAGACCTGTGACCCCACGGAGCCCTCCCCAGGGCCTGCGCGCGCCCGGGACGGGGAGGCACACACTAGGACTAGGACAAGGCCCACTGTGTGCCGGCCATGGGCTGGGCCCCGCGCTCCAGCCAGAGGTTACAGACACAGTGCTGGGGGCCCTGATGGAGGCCAGGGGCTGGGAGCACAGAGCAGCCCCTCCCCCCCAAACACACGCACACACGCGTGTGCACACACACACACACGTGTGCACACACACACACACTGCAAGGCGGGGGGCGGGCCCTGGACCTGTCGGGGCAGCAGGTGGGGGCGTGGCCCGGGGCCGGAGGCCATGGCTGGTGTTGGATTCTGAGCGTGGGGTGTAGGGGCACAGGGACGAAAGATGGGATGAAAGGTTAGTGTTCCCCTGGCCAAGACAGACAGACAGACACAGAGATGAGACAGACACACAGACAGACAGACAGACACACAGACAGAGACAGACAGACACACAGAGACAGACACACAGAAACAGAGACAGAGACACACAGACACAGACACACAGATACAGACACAGAGATGAGACAGACAGACAGACACACAGACAGACACACAGACAGAGACAGAGACAGACACACAGAGACACAGAGACAGAGACAGAGACAGAGACAGACAGACACACAGAGACAGACACACAGAAACACAGACACAGACACACAGATACAGACACAGAGATGAGACAGACAGAGACGGACACACAGACACCCCCGCCCTTGCTTCTTCCTCTCTGGGCCCTGCTGTTACCCTGCCCCCACCCCCACCCCTAAGCGACACGTGGTCTGCCCCTTCCACGGAGACGTGCATGCCGCCACCTCCAGGCAGCCCGCGAGCCTCCAGGTTCCCCCGTCAACAGCTCCAGGAAAGGGGAAGGCCAGGCACACGCACCCGACCACTGGGGCCGTGGGAGCCAGCTTTGGGGGCTGGGCACATGCAAGCCACAGCAGAGCTTAGAGCCCCCAGCTGGGCCCGGTGTCTCCGGGGCGCGGGAGCTCTCGGGAAGTTAAATCGGGCCTCAGGGGCAGCTCATCTACTGAGCCAGGCGCCAGGGACCGCCTGGCTTATTGCCTGCACCTGGCTGCCGTGGGGTCTTCGGCCACGTCCCCAGCTCCCCGGAGCCGGCAGACTTCGTGGCTGCAGAGCCGAGGGAGCCCCAGGGGAGTGCCCTCCAGGGGCTGTGCCCCAGCACGTGCAGGCTCCGGGGAAGGCAGCTCCCAGGCCGGCTCGGAGCGCCCGCACACACGGCAGCGCCAGGCGAAGCAACCAGAAATCGGTGCGGGTGACAGGAACCCGTGCTTGCGGAGCTGAGTCCAGCAGGATCCGGGGCATCCCGGGCCGGGCTGCTGACCACGCTGCAGCTCCCGCGGCCGCCGCCACCCCGGCCAGGGCACAGAAACGTGGGGTACCTCGGCCAGGGCCATGCAGCTGGGCTCCCGGTGAGCTGGGTGGGGGTGGGGGAGGGGCCGGGCAGCTGTGTGTCCTGGGCTCTGTGCTAGGGAGACGGGCAGGTGCCTTGGTGGGGGGGGAGACCCAGTGGGGGGCGGTTGCATGGGCCCTCCCCATTTAGAAGGCTCTGCGCTGGTCCTGGCCCCGCCAATCCGTCAGGAGCCAGGGGCCCTGGGCCCTGCGAATGGGGGAGCAGCCTGGGCCCAGACGCTAGGCAGCGTAGATGCTGGCAGGAGGACTTGGAGAGACGGGGGTCGGGGGGAACACAGCAGAGAACGGGCCTGGTCTGGACCGACCCCAGAAGCCTGTCGCGGGTCCCGGGGTCCCCAGGTCCCCCAGGGCATCGGGCAGGAGTCAGGACCGGCCGAACTCCCAAAGGCCTTGCAAAACACCCCTAGGTCCAGTGGTGGGCTGGACGACGTGGGCACGTGACGCGGCGTCCCGAGCCGTGAACGAGAGCCCCCTAGCCGGCCCCCTGGCGCTGGGCCTCCCCGAGCTAACCTGCGTGCCAGGAAGGGTGTGCGCACGTGGATTGACACTCGGATCGATTTTATATGAATTCTACATTGTGCCCACTCGGCGGCTCAGGCTCTGCACCTCACAATGGAGCCGGCTCCTCGCAGGCTTGTTCAAGGTCAGGGACTGTGCCGACGGAGAAGCCGCAGCCCAAGTGTCACCCGGCAAGTGTGGCTGTTCCGGGAGCCCAGGCGTGGGGCTTGGCCTTGGCACGGCGCGGGCTGGTGGCCCCTCCCCCACAGCCTCCCCTGGCCTGGTTGCCGGGGCTGCGATGGTCCCCACGCGCACAGGGGTGCAGAGGGGCGCAGCCACTGTCCTGAGGGCACCCAGCTGAGCCAAGACCGGAGCCCCCGCAGGTTCAGGCCCCTGGGCCGGCCCTGCCTCTCCCCAGCTCCCAGCCCGCCAGAGCCCCTGGGATGGGGCCGGAGTCCCCGCCAGGCCCGGAGGTGTGGGTGCGAAAGAAGCGTGCAGCCGGGACCCCCACATCCTGGGGGTGCGGGAGACCCAGCCTTGGCGGGGGAGGGGCCTGAGACCCCCCACGTGAAGCCGAGGCCCTCTGTCCAGAGACATCCCTGCCCACAACTCCTGCTGTCAATCCCAGGAGCTTCTAGCAGCTTCTGAGCCCACCCACAGGCTGCCCTTCCTAAAGGAATCCACCGTCCGCCTTTGGGACTAACGACCAGGGCGCTAAAACGAAGCCCGCTGTTTCAGGCACTGTGCTGTGAGATTTCCCTGGGCAAACTCATTCACTGTGCCTCCGAGGCACAGAGAGGTTGTGTCACTCAGCCAAGGTCACACAGCGGGGAAGCAGCTCAGTCGGCACTGCTAGCCTCACACACACATGTGACACACGCGTGAACACACACAGGCACATGCATGGCGCCAGGCCCCTGGGTGAAGCTGTGGGTTAGACCCACGGACAGCCCCAGCCTACGTGGCCGGGCCTGGGGGTTGGCTGAGGGGGGGCGGGCGGCAGCTCCCACCCCTGCGAGGAACAGGTGAGGCCCACCTGGGCGCCCCTTGGCACAGAGCACGCAGGAGGGAGGGGATGGGGGACACCCTGCCCTGGGCCCCTCCCTCTTCAGCCCCTCCCTCTCCGCCTCCCCTCCCCCCGGCCCTCCCTCCCTTCCCCCCACTCCTTCCTCTTCCTCCCCTTCTCTCCCTTTGCTCCCCCTTCTGACTCCCTCCCTCCCCTTCTCTTCCTCTCTCCCCCTCCCCATTCCTCCCACCCCCAGAAGCCACCGGCCCTCCCGTGGGGAAACTGCCCAGTCACCCACACAGCTCACGTCTGAGCCCTTCCCACCCGTGTCGGGGGCACCGGTGCTATCCGGGAAGCCCTGGCTGCCCACGGAGGAGAGGGGCTTTCGGCTGAGACCCCAGACTGGGCCACGCCCCCACGTAGCCACAGACTGGGCCACGCCCCCAGGTAGCCCACAGACTGGCCACGCCCCCACGTGAGGCCCCTTTTCCTCTCCCCCACTCTGAGCGGGGAGGACAGGGAGCCCCACCGCCCACCCCATCCTGCCCTGGAGTAGGACCCTAACTTCTTCCCGCCAGCCTAGCAGAACCCAGGGGCTCGCCCCTGCAATTTTCCCTTTTGCTCTCCCCCCTTCTCTGTCCTGGCTCAGCGCATCAGGGTGGACTGCTCCCGGCTCCCTCTTGAGCCTGGTCACTGCCAGCACAGCCCGTGGGCTCCTCCAGCCACCTGCCACCTCAGGGCCACGCCCTCTGCCTCCTCCCTCCTTCACTCTCTGGAGCCAACCCCCCCCCCCATGCCCCGGGGCCTTTGCACATGCCTCCTCCCCGCGTCCCAGCTAACACCAGGCCTCACATGAAGCCGCGGCCCCACGGTCCTCCCTGCCCTGCACTGGACACAGCCAGGGCTGGGCGCCGGCGGCATGGCTTGCGCACAGCTGCACCGCGGCTGCCACACGGGGGCCCTGGCGAATGCCGCGCCTCGGCCTGGGCCAAGCTCCCGCAGGACGCGGGGGTGGGTGCCGTGCCGGCACTTCCCACCCCCGTTTCTCCCAGGCTCCCTCCGGGTTCCTGGCAGGGACCACACTCATTTCACGGTGTTTGGCTTCCCTGATTATCTGATTTTCCAGGGAGGAATTTTAAATCTCCGGGCTGGGGTGGCGTCTGCTGGGTACCTGGGCACCCGTCCCATCCCACCAGCCTGGGTGCACCTGCTGCCCCTCGGGGGAGGCCGGGAGCACTGCCCCCTGGTGGCAGATCAGGGGTAGCACAAAGCGGCCCTGCGGGAGCTCAGCCGTGGGGGTGGGGAGCACAGCGCTCTCTGTCCCAGCGTGGGGCGGGGGAGTCAGGAGTGGACAGCCTGGGGTCCCAGGTGCAGATTCTGACCAGGGGGGCGTGGTGTTGGGCACAGCAGGTTAAAGCCGCCCCCATATCCGAGCGCCAGCCTGAGTCCTGGCTACTCCAGTTCCCACCCAGCTCCCTGCTAAGGTGCCTGCAGAAACAGGGGAAGATGGCCCAGAAACCTGGGCCCCCGCGCTCCTGGGGGGACCCGGATGGAGGAGCGGGCTCCTGGCTTCCGCCTGGCCCAGCCCTGACTGCTGCAGGCATTTGGGGAGCACAGACACCCGAGGAGCGCACTTCTGCTGCTCTGCCTAGCAAGCAAACAAGTCTCATTTTAAAGAAAACATCCTGACTCAGCCATTCCCAGGGAACCTGGCCCCGCCCTCGGGCCCTGTCCTGGGTCTCCTGGTGTGGAGCTGGGTCCCTGCCTGGGCCTGGCGCCCAGGGAGCGCCCTAGGGGGAGGGGCCCGGCTCCATCTGGAGGCAGCCGCTCAGGGCCTTCGTGCCCCCATCTGTAAATGGGAGTGTGTCAGCGTGGTGGCCGTGCCCAGCCGGGTCTCCCCCCTGCCGTCACCCAGCTGTCTCGGCACTGCTGGAGACCCCCAGCGTAGCGGTGGGAGGCAGGCCCCCCTGCCCAGGGCCAGGGCCTCTCTCACTGTGGCCTGTGACCCCCGGGCAGGGTGCCCCTTGAGAAGGTGGACTCTGGGGTGCTGGGCGCCCTGGTGTGCATGCGTGAGGCTGTGGGATCCTCCCAGGACCCAGGCCTGCCGGAGGGGCTACTCCACAGGAGTGCAGGGCGCCCCCCGCCCCCGGCCCCGGGGAGGGGGCAGGCAGTCGGGGAAGCTGTGATCTCACAGTCCCTTGGGGACAGCTCCCCCTGGTTGGCTGGGCCCTCCCCATGCTGCGGCATGAAAGGGGTGCAGCTACCCCCCTGCAACTTGCCCGCCCCTTCCGCAACCGGATCCGGCTGGGGACGGCGGGCTTTGAAGTCCGAGCTGAGCCTAGTCTGGCCCCGCGGCCCACAGCTCCGGCTCCGGAGACTCGGAGAGGCGAGGGAACTTGAAAGGGCGAGCTGGGGCCGGTCCAGCCTGCCGGGAGGGGACCAGGGAGGGGGGAGGGGAGAAGGGGGAATGGGTAGGGGCAGGGGGAGAGGGGAAGGAGAGTAGGGGAGAGGGAAGAGAGGAGGTGGGGTGGAGAGGGGAAGGAGAGGGGGGAGGAGGGGTGGGGGAGGGGAGGAGAGAGGGGAGGAGGCAGGGGGAGCGAAGGGGGGCAGGAGGAGGGTGTCCCCATCCCCAGGCACCCAAGGACCCCCCTGCCCTGGGCGCCCTGGCCCCCACCTCTTCCCACTTCTCCTGGGGGGGCTTGGGGAGCGTCTCCCCTGGGAGGCCTCCCTGAGGCTGGCCCCACCCTTCCCCTGCCCAGCCTGGACAGCAGCCTTCAGCAGTGGGGTCCACGGCCTGAGAGGCCCTGGGGACCGGCCAGGCGGAAGGCAGCTGCCCAGGCGGACGGGAGACCCCAGCGCCTGATCCCCTGGCTCGCAGCTGCACCCTGCGACCCCCGCCGCACCTGCCCGGTGCCCCTCCCCCATCCCGGGGCCTCTCCCGCACCAGCTGCAGCCTGGCCCCACGGTGTTAGCTCTGGCTGCACTGAGGCCACCGAGAAGCCCAGGGCCTGGCGTGGTGGGGCTGAGGAGGCCTCGGGCCCTGGGTTCCTGCCTGGGCCCCCCACCCCTGGGCTGAGGGCCCGGTGCCCACGCGTGCAGCTGGGGTCCAGCCCGGCTTCCTGGTGTGTGCAGGAGCCGCGGTGCCGCCTCTCACGCCCCCTCCCCAGCTCTGGCCCGACACCTGGCTGCCCCCTGCCAGGCGCTGCCCTGCCCAGGTCTCTGCAGGTTTCCGGCTGTGCCCTGGGAAGCCTCGGGGCCAAGGTCCCCGCGCTCTGCTCGGCAGGGGGATGGTGGCTGTGACATCCGGGAAACCGAGTGATTTGGAAAACAGCTACGAGATATTCTCACAAACCGCATCTGTGACGGGACCAGAACGAGACCCCGCCACCACCCGGGGGCGCCAGCAGACATCGGTGACCCCTGCTGGGGGCGGAGCCACAGGGTCGTGAGAATGGAGATGGAGTTGGTCCCCCTGCCTGGATTAGGGACCGGGGGCCCTGCTGCAGTAGCTGGGGCGCGGGGAGCCCGGGAGGGGAAGGAGGGGGCGTGCTCCCCGTTCTTGTACCCGAGGGGGGGCCACCCCGTAAGGAAAAGACCCGCGGTCCTGGAAGTGCAAGCAGAGTTCTGAGCAGAGCGGAGCCGGGAGCCGGGAGCTGGGAGCTGGGAGCACGTGCACCTGTCTCTGTCTGGCTCCTCCCCCACCCCCTTTTCTGTCCCGTCAGGGGCCTGCACCCTGGCGACCTCGTCTAGCCCCAGTCCCCTCCCAGGGCTCCGCCTCTTAAGCTTCATGGTGCGAGCTATGATTTCGACGGGACGGGCAGCATTGGCACAGCAGGTTAAGCCACCGCCTGCCACACCAGCCTCCCGGGTGGGTGCTTGTTCGAAAGACAGAGTTAGAGAGAGGCAGAGGCAGAGAGGGAAGTCTTCCATCCGCTGGTTCACTCCCCAGATGGCCACAACAGCCAGAGCTGCGCCAATCCGAAGCCAGGAGCCAGGAGCTTCTTCCAGGTCTCCCAGGTGGGCGCAGGGGCCCAAGCACTTGGGCCATCTTCCACTGCTTTCCCAGGCCGCAGCAGAGAGCTGGATGGGAAGTGGAGCAGCTGGGACTAGAACTGGGGACTAGAACTGGCGCCCGTATGGGATGCCGGCCCTGCAGGCGGCGGCCCCACCCACTCCGCCAGCCCTTCTGCTCCACCTCTGACCCAGCTCCCGATAGGAAGGAGTGGAGGCCAAGCCCAAATGCCTGGGCCCGGCACCCACGTGGGAGCCCGGATGGAATTTCTGGCTCCTGGCCGCAGCCTGCGCAGAGCCAGCTGTTTGATGCATTTGGGGAATGAACCAGCAGATGGGAGGTCTCTGTGTAACTCTGCTTTTCAGATAAAGAAACCTCTTAATTTTTTTTTCTACAGGAGGCCTTGAGGGAGGTTGGGGGAGGAGCTAGTGGCTAAGTGGGAGGAGCCCTAGATGGGCCTGGGAACCCATGAATTAACCAGCTTGCTTGCTGGTTCCTCCAGTCTGGCATGCTGTGTACCAGGCCCCTGTCTCGGGGTGAGCGGAGAAGGGGAGCAGCCATGGGTGTACTGGCTGGAACTGGATTCTGCCGGCAGAGAGGAGGGGCCTGGGCGGTGCCTGCTGGGTTCTGCCCCGCCGTGGGGGTGGACAAGCCCGAACACTACCGCTGAAGGATCCACTGCCCGCTGGCCAGGGCCCGCTGAGCCGCAGGGTGGCCGCTGGCCTCCGTGTTGCCTTCTCTCCAGGACCCAGGCGGGCCCCGGCTCTGTCCGTGAGAGAGGCGGCCCCAGGGCTGCCACTGCGCAGGCTGGGCCCCACGTCCCCGCCCGCTCCCAAGCCTCAGGACCACAGGAGCAGGCGGAGGGCTGGGGTCATCCTCATCCCCACCGTGGGAAGTGCGCTGCCAGCCCCAGGAGGCCGCGGCCCCAGGGGGATCACGGAGGCCCTGGGCACGTGGAGTCGCCGCCGTGCTGGCTTTGCACAGGCCCACGAGCCAGGTGGCCTCGAGAGCCGGAACAGCCAGGGCGGAGATTTCCCACGTGCCCCCACGGCCACTGGGGCTGCCGACCCCTTGGCCTTGGCTCTCCCGGCCTCAGCGGGCGGGGAGACAGCACGCGGGGGACACAAAGTCCACTCTCTGTGCAGCAACCGTGCAGGAGCGGCCGCGGCGCCAGCCCTGCCCCCATTCGAGCCAGCTCGGGTGTCCCAGGGGGAAGAGAGGGGCCCCTGCTTTGGGGGGAGGGCAGGGGAGTCCTTGGCGGGATCTGCCTGTGACCCCTCCCCCATCCCCGGGGAAACTGGACCTCAAAGAAATAAGGGGTGTCTTGAAGAAGCGCAGCTCCTCCAGGGTCTCCGGGCCCAGCGGGGGGCCGACTGTCAGCTGGGCCCGGTCACCCGGGGGGTCACCCGAGGGGTCACCCGGTCACCCTGTGTGGCTTTGGGCAGGTTCCTCTCCCTCTCCCAGCCTCAGCTTCCTCCGGCTGCACTGCAGAGGTCAGGACTCCCCTGCAGGGCTTGAGCGGACGCCGCGGATTCGGTGTTTGGGGGAGCTCAGGGCGGGGCTGGGAACCCGGGTGCGGCGCTGCGGCCCGGCCGTGCAGGTCCATACAGGTGCGTGTGCAGGTGCCGGCAGGCAGGTAGGCAGGGCCGGGAACACGTGTGTGTGCGCACGCAGGCGTGAATGCCAAACAAGCACCCTGGAACTCACCTTTGACCTGTCCCCGCCCCACCCCCACTGCCCTAGGGGAAG
The DNA here is from genome assembly GCF_964237555.1 of Oryctolagus cuniculus. Taxonomy (NCBI): domain Eukaryota; kingdom Metazoa; phylum Chordata; class Mammalia; order Lagomorpha; family Leporidae; genus Oryctolagus; species Oryctolagus cuniculus. The sequence goes on along the minus strand of NC_091432.1, from coordinate 232,520,508 downwards.
CTGGACTCTTCCGCACACTTCAGGACCCTGCCCAGCCTCAGCCTCATCCTGCTGCTGCCCCCGCCCCCTTGTGCCCTGCGAGGCGACCCTTCTGCTGTCCTCAGATCTCTTCCTTGAGTGGCGGTCACCCTCTGTGGGCATCCAGGCCCTCGTCCATGCTGTGCCTCTGTCTGGGACACTTTTCCCATCTCACTGACGAGCTCTGCTCTGTCTTCCGGTCAGGGAAAGCTGTCGCTTCTTCCAGGCAGCCTTCCCTGACTGCTGCCCCCTACTGGGGTGATTGCCTTTCCCCTTTAAATTTTTTAACAATGTGTTTGAGAGGAGGGAGAGAGAGAGAGAGAGAGAGAGAGAGAGAGAGAGAGAGAGAGGTCTACCCACTGGTTCACTTCCCACGTGGCTGCAGTGGCCAGGAAGCAGGAACCCAGTGCTTCCTTGTGGATGGGTCACCTCCTCTGTCACGGCTGCCCCCCCCCCCCGGGGCCGCAGTAACAGGAGCCGGAGCTCAAAGGGGCTCAGAGCCAGGCCCTCAGAACAGACCTGAGCATCTCGCAGGCGGCCGAGCGCCGGCTCCCGCCCCCCGCCCCCGCCCCAGTCTGTGGTCACCGCTGGAGAGCTGGGGCCCGGCCCCTCCTGCCCTGTGCCCACTGCCCAGAGCAGATCCCCACAGTGCCTGGCCCCTCTCTGCCCCCCCCCCAGTGCCTGGCCCCTCTCTGCCCCCCCCAGGGCCTGGCCCCTCTCTGCCCCCCACAGTGTCTGGCCCCTCTCTGCCCCCCAAAGTGCCTGGCCCCTCTCTGTCCCCCCCCAGTGCCTGTCCCCTCTCTGTCCCCCCCCAGTGCCTGGCCCCTCTCTGTCCCCCCCACAGTGCCTGGCCCCTCTCTGTCCCCCCCACAGTGTCTGGCCCCTCTCTGCCCCCCCCAGTGCCTGGCCCCTCTCTGCCCCCCCAGTGCCTGGCCCCTCTCTGTCCCCCCCACAGTGCCTGGCCCCTCTCTGCCCCCCAAAGTGCCTGGCCCCTCTGCACACCCCCCCACAGTGTCTGGCCCCTCTCTGCCCCCCCCAGTGCCTGGCCCCTCTCTGTCCCCCCACAGTGCCTGGCCCCTCTCTGCCCCCCCACAGTGCCTGGCCCCTCTCTGCCCCCCACAGTGCCTGGCCCCTCTCTGCCCCCCCCACAGTGCCTGGCCCCTCTCTGTCCCCCCCACAGTGCCTGGCCCCTCTCTGCCCCCCAAAGTGCCTGGCCCCTCTCTGCCCCCCCCCCAGTGCCTGGCCCCTCTCTGCCCCCGCACAGTGCCTGGCCCCTCTCTGTCCCCCCCACAGTGCCTGGCCCCTCTCTGTCCCCCCCCCCAGTGCCTGGCCCCTCTCTGCCCCCCCCAGGGCCTGGCCCCTCTCTGCCCCCCACAGTGTCTGGCCCCTCTCTGCCCCCCCAGTGCCTGTCCCCTCTCTGCCCCCCCCACAGTGCCTGGCCCCTCTCTGCCCCCCCCCCAGTGCCTGGCCCCTCTCTGCCCGCCCCCCCCCCCAGTGCCTGGCCCCTCTCTGCCCCCGCACAGTGCCTGGCCCCTCTCTGCCCCCCACAGTGTCTGGCCCCTCTCTGCCCCCCACAGTGTCTGGCCCCTCTCTGCCCCCCACAGTGTCTGGCCCCTCTCTGCCCCCCCAGTGCCTGTCCCCTCTCTGCCCCCCCCCAGTGCCTGGCCCCTCTCTGTCCCCCCCCCAGGGCCTGGCCCCTCTCTGCCCGCCCCCCCCCCCCCCCAGCGCCTGGCCCCAGCAGGTGCTCTGTGAGTGCTGAGTGAATGAACCACCAGAGCACCCGGGCCAGCGCTTCTTCCCGGGCCTCGGTCTGCAGCCCCCAGCTCCCCAGCTCCCCCAGCTGCCCCAGCTCCCCAGCTCCCCCAGCTGCCCCAGCTCGATGTGACTGTGACTGTCCCCGCTCGCTGCAGACCTGGGTGTTGACCATTTCCTGAAGGGTCGTGCCAGCGACGCAGCCCCAGGCCTGCTGCCCGGACACGGCACCCGCCTCTCATTTCCACTGCTGCTGCACTTGGCCTGTTTTCCATCACGCAGCAGCTGGTGCAAGACTCTGCAAAGCACAGATCTGTGCAGATAAGGGCGCGGTGTGGTGTTATAGGGGCCGGCGCTGTGGTGCAGCGGATGAAGCCGCCACCTGCCGCCTGCAGTCCCGGCATCCCCTACGGGTGCCAGTTCTAGTCCCGGCTGCTCCAGTTCTGATCCAGCCCCCTGCTGTGGCCTGGGAAAGCAGCAGAGGATGACCCAAGTGCTTGGGCCCCTGCACCCCCGTGGGAGACCCGGAGGAAGCTCCTGGCTGCAACCTGGCCCAGCCCCGGCTGTTGCGGCCATTTTGGGGTGAACCAGCGGATGGAAGATTTTCTGTCTCCGTCTCCACTCTCTCTCTGTAATTCTGACTTTCAAATAAATAAATATTTATATTTATATATATTTTTTCTTATTATTTGTTTGTCTGAAAGGCAGAGAAACGCACAGAGCTCCCAACCCCTGGGTCACTCCCCAGTGCCTGCAGTGGTCAGGGCTGGGCTGGGCCGGAGCCAGCGGCTGGACACTCAACGCCGGTCCCCATTGCTGCAGGCCCCAGCCCCCCGGAGCACATGACCAGGAGGCTGGGGGTCGGACCAGGTCTCTGATGTGGCACGTGGGGATCTTTTTTTTTTTTTTTTTTTAAGATTTATTTATTTATTTGAAAGGTAGAGTTACAGAGAGGCAGATAGAGAGAGAGAGAGAGAGAGAGAGAGAGAGAGAGAGAGAGAGATCTTCCATCTGCTTGTTCTCTATTCAAATGGCCGCAATGGCCAGAGCTGCGCCGATCCGAAGCCAGGAGCCAGGATCTTCTTCCTGGTTTCCCATGCGGGTGCAGGGACCCAAAGACTTGGGCCATCCTCTGCTGCTTTCCCAGGCCACAGCAGGGAGCTGGACTGGAAGTGGAGCAGCCGGGACTCGAACCGGCGCCCACTGGGATGCCGGCACTGCAGGCGCGGCTTTACCCACAGCGCCGGCCCCCGGGGATCTTAGCCACTGAGCTAAACACCTGCTCACAGACAGAAGTCTTGAAAGGGCCACAGGGCCCTGCACAGCCCAGTCCTTGGGGGCCTCGGCCCCCGGCTCACTGGGACCTCTCCCTGCCCCTCCCGCCCCCCACGTCCTTTCCTGGGCAGGCCCTTTGCCGTGGGGTCCCTCACCTCCTCCCCAGGCAGCTACCACTCCTCCAGAGCCAGGCTCTGGGGCTCCCCGTCCCCACCCGCGGGAGGGTTTCCCCAGCCTCTCTCCACACTGCGGGCATCACCCCCGCTGGGTGGCCACAGCCCTACCACCCTCTCCCGCCTCTGTCGCCGTTAGCAGGTTCTGGTGTGAGAAGAATACTTGCTGTAGCTAACAGCTCAGGGGCATTCCGAGAACTGCGTCGTGCAGACGTCGCGGAGTGCACCTGCCGCCCAAGATGGCCACCGTGTCACTGGGCGACGTCATCTCCGGGGGGCCGTCCATGTCAGGCAGCGTGTCACTGTTACTGCACGTGCTTCCTGCCCCAGGCCCTGCGCTCCGGCCGGTCTGGCTCTGTGCCCCATTGCTGCTGCCCAAGGAGGAGCCTGGGACGGACCCAGTGCCGCCCCCTCCCCGTGGAGCGGGAGCCTGGAAGGGGCCCTGCTAGCACCCTCCCCCCGGCCCTGCCTCAAGTCCTGGGCATCAGGGCCACTCAGGAGTAAGTGTGGAGCCAGTGGAGGTTCACGCCTGCTCCCGAGAGGACCAGGGTGTGGTGGGGGCGGGGCAGCCCTGCTGCAGGAGCCTGGAGCCTGCCCTCCCGGAAGGGCGAGGACACTTGGGAATAAATCCCTGTTCTGGAGGGAGGCTAGCGCTGAGCCAGGCAGAACCCCAGCCCCCCCACTCTGCTGTGCGGGCGCGCAGAGCCCCTCCCCTCTCTGGGCTGTGGTTCCTGGGTGGGGAATGGAGCCGAGTCCCCACCGCGTGCAGCTGCAGGTGGTGGCAGGTGGGGTGTGGACTGCAGGAGGAGGGTTGATGGGGAGGAGAGAGCCTGGAGCGGCTGAGCCAGGGTGCGTGTGCGCCGGTGTGTGCCCACGCGGGTGTGCGCTGTGCGTGTAGCTGACGGGAGCCGAGCCTTCAGAGGAGGCGGGGAGGGGAGGGGATGAGCGGGAGACACGCAGTGCTGCAGCGGCGAGAGCCGGAGGCCCAGAGGCCGGAAGTGGAGGCGCCTCCCACAAGGCTGAATGCGGGGGGGGGAGATGCTCCCCAAATCCCTGCGGGGAGCCCCTGGGAGAACCTGGAGCAGAGGGTCTGAAGCCCCCTCGTGGCTCCCTGCACAGGTGGGTCGAGAGCTTGCTCTGGGGGGCCGGCGCTGTGGCGTAGTGGGTAAAGCCGCCGCCTGCAGTGCCAGCATCCCTCATGGGCGCTGGTTCAAGTCCCGGATGCTCCAGTTCTGATCCAGCTCCCTGCTATGGGAAAGCAGTGGAAGATGGCCCAAGTGCGTGGGCCCCTGCACCCCCGTGGGAGACCCGGAAGAAGCTCCTGGCTCCTGGGTTCAGATCGGCGCAGCTCCGGCCATTGCTGCCATTCGGGGAATGAACCACCGGAGGGAAGATCTCTCTCTCTCTCTCTCTCTCTGTCTCTCTGTAACTCTGCCTTTCAAATACATAAATAAATCTTTAAAAATAAATACATGAAAAGAGCTTGCCCTGTGCTGCCCGAGGCTGCCTTTGGTTCTGTCACACACTGGCCATGGGGCCCGGGAGACACCCGGGTTTCCTGGCAAACGGGATTAGAGGGGCGCATTCCCTGGTGCGGGCTCTGGGGGTCCTTGGGCCACTGGCCCCAACAACCGGCCTTTATGGGCTCACGGTTCTGAAGCGAGCTGAGGATAGCAGCGCTGGCTTCTCTCAGAGGCTGGGGTCTCACGTCCCTGTCCCACTCCTCTTCTTGTCAGGACAGGGGCCAGATGGACCAGCGCCCACCCCAGCAACCTCTAATCACACCTTAAATCCTGTCTTGGGGCTTCCAGGCCATGAGAACAAAACAAACAGGGGGCGGCGCTGTGGCACAGTAGTTTAAGACTGCCTGTGGCACCGGCATCCCATATGAGTGCCGGTTTGAGTCCCAGCTGCTCCACTTCCGATCCAGCTCTCTGCTGTGGCCTGGGAAAGCAGTAGAAGGTGGCCCAAGTGCTTGGGCCCCTGCACCCGCGTGGGAGACCTGGAGAAGCTCCTGGCTCCTGGCTTCGGATTAGCTCAACTCCGGCCATTGCAGCCAATTGGGGAGTGAACCAGCGGATGGAGGACCTCTCTCTATCTCTCTATGTGTATGTAACTCAGCTCTCAAATAAATAAATAAATCTTAAAAAAAAAATGAACAGCAGAAGTTCATTGTTCATAGCCCTGGAAACGGGGCAGAGCCCCCCGGGTCCGGTTCACACACAGCGCCCTCACCTGGTGAAGTGGCTCCCTGGTTTCTTAGGTAAGGGCCCAGATGCCACTCCCCAGGGCAAGCCCCGCCCTGAGCCCCGCCCCTACGTCCCGCCACCCCGCAGGCCCCTCCGTGGCGCTGGGGGTCCAGGCAGGGATGTGGGGGAGGCACACCAGGCAGAACACAGCAGCCTGTACCCCCACAGAGCCAGGCTTTGAGGTCCTGGGGGGTGGCACTTCCACAGGTGACTTTGAGGGGCACGCTTGCCTTCCTAACCCTTGTTTTGGTCTGGTTCTGCCGAGGGCAGGCTGGATATGAAAGTGGAGGTGCCTGTGGCTATGGACTCTCAGGGGCACGAGTGACAGAGCAGGCGACACCGAGTTCACCGCTCTGCGAGGCTTCATCCCCCGCCCCCCGCCCCGGGGACCATGGGAGCACATCGCCCGGGGGACAGGCCTCAGAGAAGGTGGGCTTCTGGGTGTTACCGCCCGCACCACGTTAGCAGCTGAGCCCGCGTGGCTGCATTGCCCACTGTGGCAGCCTTGAGCCCCAGAGCAGGAAGCCAGGGCCTGGGGTGCGCCCAGCCTGTCCGGCCTGCACTGGACCTGGGTCAGCAGGTGCAGCCGGGAGGGAGGTGGGAAGTGGGCCCCTCTCCGCCCGCCCAGCGCTCCCTGCCTGCCCCTTCCCGGCCTCCTGCGGACAGCCAAGGCTTCCCACAGAGAGGGCACTGAGGCCAGCTGCGGTGAGTGACCCACTCTCCTCTTTGTCCCCTGGCCCAGGGTCCTGGCGCAAGACCCCTCCCCCCCACCGTGTGATCCAACGTGGTCACAGCTTGTAGGTCAGTGGGGTGGGACGTGCCCTGTGCCTGCCTGCCGGAGCCCCTGCCCCGGGCAACAGAACCTGTCACCTGACAAACCCAAGTTGCAGGGACTCCAGGCACAGCTGGAGCCCCGAGGACCAGGGGAAGGGGCCCCCCTGTTTCCACAGCTTGTCCCCACATCGCAGCACTAGAGGCTGCCCACTGGCTCTGGGCTCCCGGTGTTGCACTGAGCAGACCACACTAGTGCCCGCTGTGTGCAGCCCGGCTGTAAAATGTGCCCTGTGCCCGAGGCCAGGGGGGCAGGACCGCACGTCCCCAGGCTGGGGACATTCCGGGTGCTGTGGTGCTGTGCCCTGGAGGGTGGCCAGAGGGAGGTCTAGATGGACGGGAAGGTACGAGGGATGGTGCAGCCGCCCGTGTGAGACCAGGAGGGCTCGGCGGTCCGGAATGGTGTGCCCGTATGCCCATTCTACAGGTAGGGAAGCTGAGGCAGAGCTGGTGGGTTGGGGATCAGGCTGGTCAGGCTCAGCCAAGGGCGTGGGGCACGGCGTCCAGCCGGCCTGAGCGCATCCCACGTCCTGCCTGCTGCCCCAGGGCTTGGGGTGAGCGCTGGTCTTCATCTCACTTCACTGGGACCTGAGGGGCTGAGGGAGACCCCCCGGGGAAGACCCTTGGCCCTGAGGACCACCCTGTCTCAGGCCACAGCCGTCACTGGTCAGACAAGGCCGGAGATGGCCAGGGGCAGTCCTGACTCCCTAGTGCAGGGGGAAGAAAAGTGAAGAAATAGGGGGGCCGTGGTGAGGTGGGGGATGGGGAGGAGGGGCCCAGGCCACGCCCCTCTCGCACAATGGGCACTGGGCGGTTACTGGACGTTTGCCGCACACACCAAGTGGCTGCACCGTCCCAGCCCAACCCTGGGGAGGGGGGCCCTTCTGCCGAGTGGGGCTGGGTGCAGGCAGCCTGGGGTGGGGTGGGTGGGGGAGGGAGACAGGGTGGAGCCCTCAGGCTTGCTCAGCGCTGGAGCACCCCCCCTCCCCAGCAGCCCCTGGGGGAGCTGCCGGCCCTGGCTCTCCCACGCACCCTCCAGTGGGCCCCCTGGGACTCCTGGGCCAGAGCTTTGTACCGGGAGATGGAGTGGGCAGACTGGATGCCCGAAGCCCCGCCCCCCGCCCCGCCCCCAGCCCGGGCTCTCAGAGGCATTTGGGGCCCCCCCAGCCCCTTCCCCTCCCATCTCAGCGCTGAGACTCTGCCCCCACAAGCGCCTCCGTGAGCCCCCCCACTCTGGGGTAGGCGGCCACCCGAGTGCCCCCACCTGTCCCCGTGGGACCCCGGGGCCATCCCCCTGGCTCTGCCTGACTGCACCCCCTTCTCCCAGGTGCCTCAGCCCCTACCCTGCTGCTGGCCCTCCCGCCCACTCCCACCCCCTCGCCCCTCCTGGCTTCTCCCTCCTCCCCCGACACTGCCAAGTCGGCAGGTTTCCAGCGACCTTGAACAGCCTGCGGCTCCCAGCTCTGCAGGCAGGGCCTGGGCGGGGCCTCCTGGGCCTGGGGCTGCCCTGCCGCGGCGCCCCCCGCCCCGTCCCGTTTGCAGCGGTCCCGGCCCGGTCGCCGCAGGGCCTACACCGGCACCCAGTAGGTGCTCAGGGCCCGGCTGCGCCAGGGCAGAGCCATCGACGGGGCACCGCCCCCTGCCGCGCCAGGCCCCTTTGGGGAGACGGGGAAACTGAGGCACGCGGCGGGCGTTGGTGGAGAGCCCACGGGCCCCGGAGCCTGCGCGTTTTACCGCCACGGGGACAGGGGCCCGGTCCGTCCATCCCCTACCCCAAGTCGTCGAAGGCTCGGGCCACGCCCCTGCCCGAGGAGGGGCGCAGCGAAGACCCCGGAGTTTCCCGCCTCCCCGGCCCGAGGCGGGGCTCCCCCGCGCCCGCCGGGAGCCGCACAGCCCGAGAAAAATGAGTTTTCCTGCCGCCCGGTGGCGGCGTCCATTGATCGCGCGCGGGCGGGGCGGCGCGCCGGGCTGGGGGCCGCGCTCACGGCTGCCGGCGCGCAATTATCGGGAAAAAACTGGGGCGGCTGCGGCGGCGAAATTAGTTATCGATCCCTCGGCGGGGCCGCGGGGCCGCGCTCGGCGCTGACGGCTGCAGCCCGGGCCGGGCCCCGCTGCGCTGGGGGCGGGGGGCGGGGGGCTGCGGGCCTTCCCCTCCCTCTCCTCGGCGCGGCCGCCCTGCGCCCCTCGCCCGTCCAGCCGCCGCATCGACCCGCGGGTCCGGGCGCCCCCTGCCGCTGCCCGGCTGCCCGCGCGCGACCTCCCCTCGGCGAGAGCGCAGGGGCGCGGCGGTTTGGGGGGACCCGGTGAGCCACCATTTACGCCCCTGTGAGCCGGGGAGGCTGCCACTAGGTTTCCCAGGTCGGGAGGGGTCCCGAGAAACACCTGCGCTCACCGAGGGTGCCCCCCTCCCGCCTCCCAGCCCACGAGCGGTTGAGAATTTATTTTGTATTTGTGCCACTGGAGGAGGTGTTGCGTGCCCATTTTACAGATTGCTGGAGACCAAGCACAGAGAGGGAGGCGCCGTGTCCAGGGCGCGCAGCCAGCGCGGCAGAGCCACGGGACTCGGGAGCCCGGCTCTGCGCTCGGGGTGGGAGTGATGGGGGGCAGGACAGGCCAGAGGTGGGCGCTGGGCACCGCAGGTCGGGGTGGGAGTGACGCAACCCTGAGCCTGGGCCCTCTGCTGTCCCTCTCTGCAGGGGATGAGGGAGGGGTGGGCAGGGTGGGAGGGTCTGCCCAGAGCAGGGCCCCTCTGAGCCAGCGCTGGGCTGCAGGGCAGGGACCTGAGTTCTGATCCTAACCCCCCACTCACCAGTGTGGGCCTTGATCCTGTCCCTCCCCAGGCCTTCTACAAAGAGGGGGTCAGACCTTACGTCCCTCAGGGCACCTTTGGGGCCCCCGGCCTGCCCGCCAGCCACAGCCCGGTGGTTCTCAGCCTCAACACATCTCCACGGAGCACCTGCTGTGTGCCAGAGCTGTCGGGCCCAGCTGAGGACCGGCTGTGCCCCCGCCCGGCCCCTGCTTCCTGGGGGACACGGTGGCTGCCGGGTGCTGGGCCCTGGGAGGCAGCGTGATGGGTTCCTATCGCCCTCACGGGGGACCCGGCTTGAGTTCAGGCTGCCGGGTGCAGTCACAGCCCAGCTAGGGCCGCTTCAGGCATTTGGGGGAGTGAGACAGGGTGGGAGCTCACTCTCTGTATTTGCCTCTCAAGTAACTAAATAAATTAGGGCCTGCGCCGCAGCTCACTAGGCTAATCCTCTACCTTGCGGCGCCGGCACACCGGGTTCTAGTCCCGGTCGGGGCGCCGGATTCTGTCCTGGTTGCTCCTCTTCCAGTCCAGCTCTCTGCTGTGGCCCGGGAAGGCAGTGGAGGATGGCCCAGGTGCTTGGGCCCTGCACCCCATGGGGGACCAGGAGAAGCACCTGGCTCCTGGCTTTGGATCAGCGCAATGCACCGGCCGTAACGCGCCGGCCGCGGTGGCCTTTGGAGGGTGAACCAACGGCAAAAAGGAAGACCTTTCTCTCTGTCTCTCTCTCTCTCTCACTGTCCACTCTGCCTGTCAAAAGATAAAAAAATTAATTAATTAATTAAAAACAAACAAACCAGGGGCTAGTGTAGCGGGGAAAGCCCCGGCCTGCAGTGCAGGCGTCCCATGTGGGTGCCGGTTCCAGTCCCGGCTGCTCCTCTTCCCATCCAGCTCTCTGCTGTGGCCTGGGAAAACAGTAGACGATGGCCCAAGTGCTTGGGCCCCTGCACCCGCGTGGGAGACCCAGAAGAAGCTCCTGGCTCCTGGCTTCGGATCGGCACAGCTCTGGCCATTGCGGCCGTTTGGGGAGTGAACCAGGAGATGGAAGACCTCTCTCTCTCTCCCTCTCTCTCTCTTTCTGCCTCTCCGCCTTTCAAATAAATAAATAAAAATCTTAAAAAGAAAAAAAAAAGATGGATTTTGAAAGTCAGAGTCACAGAGAGAGAGGTCTTCCATCTGCTGGTTCACTCCAAGTGGCTGCAACCGCCGGGGCTGTGCCAGGCTGAAGCCAGGAGCCAGCAGCCAGGAGCCAGGAGCTTCTTCCGGAGAGTGGCAGGGGCCCCGGCACTTGTGCCATCCTCCGCTGTTCTTCCCAGGCCATAGCAGGGAGCTGGATCGGAAGAGGCGCAGCCAGGATGCGAAGCAGTGCCCCATGGGATGGCGGCACCGCAGGCGGCCACAATGCCGGCCCTGGTGGGGGGGTGTTTTGGCCTGGATTCAGAAGCTGGGTGTGAGCGGGGAAGGGGCCCCCAGGCCCTCCTCTGAGTTCCCAGATGACAGCCTGGGGGGCAGGCGCAGTGAGGCTGCAGGGGAACCACGCCCACCAGGGGTCCTCCCTGGCCTGTTCCTGGGGCCCCCGGCACCACCTGGTCACCCACCAGCCGGGAGAGAAAAGGAAGCCGCAGACAAGCTCAGCGACGCGGCCTCGGCTCCCGGCACTGAGGGCCAGGATTGGAGCCAGACCAGCCCGAGCCCAGGCGGGCTCCGAGCGGCCCTCTCCTTCCTGCCCCTCGGCTGGCCCCTGGGGTCCACCTGCCGTGGATGCACCGGGCGGCCCCTGGGTGGAGGTGGGGAGGGAAATGAACTCCTGGGAGCTCCCACCCCCGCATGCTCTCTGGCCGCTCCGGCCTGGCCCTGTTCCAGGCTTACTCTTCTCCCCCCACACTACCGGCCCCGTGGGGCTCCCGGCAGCCCCCACCCTCACGGCACGCCGCAGCAATCCTCTCTCTGAGTCCGGGCATCCCACCAGCACACCTCTGCGCCCTGCCCCCAGCATCGGCCATGGACCAGGAGCACGCACATGTGTGACTGTGCGTGTGTGTGGCAGCATGGTGGGGGCTGCCTCTGCTGGGCTTTTATGAGCTTCCGGGCATGTATGAGGACGCGTGTACGCTTCCACATGCATGGTTGTGTGTACAGAAGTCCGTGTCACCACGGACCTGGGCCTGACTGTGCCTGGGTGGCTGAGTCTCTGTGTACACGCGTGAATGTGTGGGTAGCTCTAGATCCGCACGCCTGTGCACACGTGTATACACGCATGTGCATGCTCCCACGCGTGTCCTGCATGTGCCTGTGTATATGTTGTCAGTGCATATTGGTGTGGAGATGAGCATTTCCTGAATGTTTATAAACCCGGAGGATGGGCGTCTCCGGGGAGGCGCCTGCACGGCTGATGGGTGCTCCAGCATGTGGGTGCGCCATCTCCGTGCACACCTGTGCACCTGTGTGACTCCTCGGCCCCGTGTGTTGGGTGCACCGCCCCGCAAGCGCACACACGTTTCTGCGGGTGCTGTGTCTGCCTTTGCCTCCAGGCACATTATTTTTTCAATTCATTAAATTAAATTGAGGCCGGCGCCGTGGCGTAGCGGGTAAAGCAGCTGCCTGCTGTGCCGGCATCCCATATGGGCACTGGTTCTAGTCCTGGCTGCTCCTCTTCCGATCTACTTTCTGCTGTGGTCTGGGAAAGCAGTAGAAGATGGCCCAAGTGCTAGGGCCCCTGCACCAGCGCGGGAGACCTGAAGAAGCTCCTGGCTCCTGGCTCCGGATCGGCTCAGCTCTGGCCATTGCAGGCATCCGGGGAGTGAATCAGCAGATGGAAGACCTCGTTCTCTCTCTCCCCTCCCTCTCTGTAAATCTGCCTTTCAAATAAACAATTTTCTCCCCAAAATTAATTTAATCAAATTAATTTCACTAAAATTTATTTTTATTTATTTGAAAGGCAGAGAGACAGAGACAGAGAGTTCTCACTGGCTGGTTCCCTCCCCAAATGCCCACAACAGCCAGGGCCGGGCCAGGCTGAAGCCAGGAGCCCAGACTCCATCCAGGTCTCCCACGTGGGTGTCGGGGACCCACCTGCCCAGGCGCCTGAGCTGCCTCCCACGGTGTGCTTGGGAGCAGAGCCGCGAGGGAACCAGCACCGGGATTTGGGAGCCCTGGTTGTGGGCGGCCGCAGGAAGAGGCCGCCACCCCGGGTCTCAGCTCAGATACAGATGACACAGAGACCAGGTGTCCGGCAGGGGACGCCGAGTGGGCAGCTGGACCCCCAGCTGCCTCCCACCCCAAGCTGAGGTTCAAGGAGGTGCCCCCTCCCTGTCCCCCTTTGCCTCTGTGCGGGGGGGGGGGGCGGGGGGCGGGGCAGGAGACAGCAGGTGGCCTCCACAGTAGGCGGAGGTGTGCCCTGGCCCCTGGCCAAGGGAGGCGCTCTGGGCCTCGGAGCTCACGGGCTGCTGTGTGCGCCTCCCACCTGCGCCCCGGGCCTCGCCCGACTTTCTCTCCTCCTCACAGCCCTGACTCCAAGGCCTGGGCTGGGCCCGGGCCAGGGCCCCCGGGCGGCTGGAGCTGTGGGGAAAGCCAGGGTATGGGGAAGGCAGCCGTCTCCAGCTGCCCCTGGGGGGCAGTGATGAAGCCTGGGGGGTGGAGAGCCCTCTCTCCCCGCCCCCCGCCCGCTTTCTTTCTCGCTCCCCCCCCACCGCCCCTGGCATGCGCCCACACACAATGCAGCCTGTGAAACCGCTCCCTGCCCCTCTATCCCTGGCCCCCAATTCTGTCCCCTCTGCCCTCCTGCCAGCCCCGTGCCTGGGCCCCCTCCTGACACCGGCCACATCCCCTGGAGTGTCCCCCTCTTCCTGCTCTGAGGGCCCCTCCGGCCCACTGCGCCAGCCTCTGCAGCATGCCTGGCCCCGCCCCCTGCCCTGTGCTCCTCCTGAACCCACCTGCGAGGGTCAAGTCCAGTCCTTCCCGCGTCCACGCTGCCTGCTGCCCACCCACCCCCGTGCCCCTGGGAGGAACCGTGAGCTGTCCCCTCCTCCAGACCTCTGTCCCTGTAGCTCCCGCCTTCCCCAGGGATCCTCCTGTCTGCCCCCCCCCCCCCATATCCTGTGACGGTCCCACCAACGGCCAGCCTCGCAGGACTGGGCCCCAGGCAGGGGCATTGTCAGTTTATACCCAGTCCCACACCGGCCTCTCTGCCTGGACGCTCTGACCCCGGGGAGTCCCCGCAGCTCAGGCCACCCAGGTGGCTCCTTGGTCTGCCTCTTGTGGGTTTTGTTTGTGTGTTTAGTGTTTTTGATTTTCAATTTGAGAGAGAGAGAGAGAGAGAGAGAGAGAATCTTTCATTTGATGGCTCATTACCCCAAATGCCCACAGGAGCCAGAGCTGGCGCCAGGAGCTCCATCCGGGTCTCCCGAGTGGGCGGCGGGGGTGTAGGGACTTGACACCCCCTGCTGCCCCCCGGGGTGCGTTAGCAGGAAGCTGGGTCAGAAGCCGAGCAGCTGGAACCCAGCTGGGCCTCGGACTTGGGATGCAGGCGTCTGTCTCAGCCGCCGCTTCACCTGCCGCATGGCAACACCCAGCCCACTCCACTTCCTGTGTAACCCACAGGGGGTCCTCGGCCGGCCCCCGCCCCGCCCCTGCTCTCCCAGGCCCTGCCCACCATGCCCGTCTCCTCCTGGGCTTCTGCACCCGCTTCTGCTGCCTTCTGGCTGCCAGACCCACCTCACCTGCTGTCCTGGGTCCCCCAGCCCACACAGGCACTGCCCACCCCAGTCTCTCGCCCGGTGCCCCTGCTGTCCCGGGTCCCCCAAGCCCACACAGGCGCTGCCCACCCCAGTCTCTCGCCCGGTGCCCCTGGTCCACTCTCGGGGGAAGGGCAGCCCAGCCATGGTCCTCAGCCAGGCACCAGGACGCCTCATTGCGGCCGCCTCCTCCTGGCTCAGCCTCTGGAGCAGTCGCTCACCCAGGGCTCGTGCTCGGGGTTTGCTGAGCTTCTCGGGCGCAGTCACCAAGTTTGGAAAATCGCAGCCGTTCTCTCTTCCGGGATCGCTTCTGTCCCCTGTGGGTCCCGGCTGCACAGGTCGGGCCGCCTGGAGCCACCTGCCCGCGAGTCCTCTGTCATGGGGCGGTTTTCACTTCTAGATCTCTCGGCCTCGTCCATCAACCCCGGCGCTTTCCGCTCCGGACACTGAATTGGGGTCTTTGGCACCTCGGCCCACCCTGTTCAGCTTTTCGGAGTAGCGGGGCACAGTCATGGCAGTGCGCGTGTCCACTGCGATCCGAGTCAGTGACCCGTCATCTGCTGCCTCCGTGTCCCCCCCCCCCCCGCGTGCCTGGTCACTTCCCATCGGAGGTCCAGCGTTGTGAACTGTGAATGTTTTATGTCCATAAATCTTGGGCCATGTTCCGGAAGCAGTTAGGCGACTTAGGAACCAATTAACCCTTTAGTGTGCAGGGGAGTCCTTGCTTTGTATTTTATCTGAAGGGTCCAGAGGCCAGGTTGTGGCACAGCGGGTGAAGCAGCCGCCTGGGACGCCGGCATCCCATATGAGCACTGGTTCAAGTCCCGGCTGCTCCACTTCCGATCCAGCTCCCTGCTAATGCTCCTGGGACAGCACTGGACGATGGCCCAAGTGCTTGGGCCCCTGCACCCACGTGGGAGGCCCTGATGGAGTTCCAAGCTCCTGGTTTCGGCCTGGCCCAGAACCGGCTGTTGTGGCCATTTGAGGGACACATGGAAGAGCTCTCTCTGTCTCTCCCCCTCTCTGCAACTCTGCCTTTCAAATAAATAAAGATGTTAGATAAACAAATATTTGGTGGGTCCAGAGCCATGCCCAGTGTAGGCTAATTACTATTTTTTTTTAAAGCACTTATCTGAGAGACAGAAATGCAGACAGAGAGCTCCCTAAGCGACCTGACGGCCAGGGCTGGGCCAGGCCCGAGCCAGGAGCTGGGGGCAGGGACCTGACCCCTGAGCCGTCTGCATGAGCAGGAAGCTGGATTGCAGAGCGGAGGCCCTCGGAGGTGAGAGGCCGGCGTCCCAGCTTACTCACTGCCCACTGGGAGACAGACCCCCGTGCGCTCCCCCAGGCCTCACCCGTGTCGAGCTTTGGCCCTGCTGAGCCCCGGGTGAGCACCAAGGCTGTTTCCTTGCATCCTGTCGGCGCTTCCTTCTCCAGGTTCCCGTGCTTTTCCCTGACTGCTTCAGGTGGGGGCAGGAGCCCAGGCCCACACGACTCCGGCGCGGCCGGAAGTGGAAAGCCATCGGATCGGCCAGTTTTCCCCAGCCCCCTGGCCACGCTGCGAGGTCCCTGCTGAGCGGCAGCCTTGGTCCCTGCAGCGGCAGCGGCAGCAGCAGTGGCCGGCGGGCTCCGGCCTTTTGCTCCCCGTCGCCTGAGGGCCGGCTGCCCGCCGCGGCTCCCTGGGCGCCATCCAGCCGAGCCAACGGGACTGCAAGCCGCGCTCCCGCCTGGCCCTGCGCACGCTCTTCCGGCCGCCTCTCTGCCGCTTTTCTGCTCAGCTAGGCTGGGGGGGGGCAGCGGCTGCTCCAGGCAAGGGGCACGCCCCTCCCCGTGCGCACCTGCCCCCATCCTGCACCGCCCAGGATGCGGCAGCCTTGTGCCTCCCAGACAGGGCCTGGGTCCCCCTGCCCCTGGAGAGGCCCGGCCCATCCCACCCTGTGCTTTCCGGCTGTCACTGCTGCGAAGCCCTGCCGCGTGCGTGACAAGGTGACCTCCGGGGTCCCAGCTGGCCCTGTGTCCATGGCCCGAGTCACAGTCGGGCGGAACCCATCCTCCCTGTGTGGCTGGCGGGGAGTCCTAGGCCCAGAGCGGGGCGGGGGTGGGGGCTGGATCCAGTCTCTCTTTGGTGGCAGCGGCCAGCAGGCAAGTTCTAGCTCTGCCCTCTGGGCTTTGGCAAGGAGAACCATGGGGGAGGGGCAGGAGCCATGGGGGGTGATGGCTTGGCCACTGGGCACTGCAGGGTGGGGACAGGACTTCCCCAGGATCCAGAAGCCACTAATAATGGAAGGGGGGCTCAAGGTCAGCCCGAGGTCAGACTCTGACCTTAATTATTCATGAAGCAGGCAGGTCCAGGCATCGAGGTAACGACCAGCACAAGGCTGGACAGGTCTCCCCGGGGGTGGCCCCGAGCCACAGCTGCAGGGTCGCCCGTGCCGTCCCTGTGTGGCCCCCGCAGCCCCTCACACGCTCACTCCCTCCTTCACTTGTCACCCACGCCCACCGTCAGTCGGGCCCTGGGGACCAGGACATGCGGACAGTCCAGGGTCTCAGTGCCCCAGGAAGACCCCGGGCCAGTGTGGGTGAAGTCTGCGAAACTATGTGGAGAGGGGAGGCCTCCGGGGGGACCCCGGCCCAGGTCAGCTTGGGGAACTTCCTGGCCGACCTGTCCCGGCACCTGGAAGGGGTGACCTGGCCTTGGGGTGGCCTTGTGTCTAGGGCAGGGGTGCAGATGGGAGCTGGGGGGTGGGGGCATCAGGGAGGACAGATGCTGGCCAGCAAGGCCAGGACCACCACGGCAGGGGGGAGGGGGCGGGGACTGTAGTCTCCTGGGACAGTGGTGGCAGCAGCCTGGGGCTGGGGCTGTCCAGGGGACGCTGCAGGGGCTCAGCTGTTAGGGTGCGTGTGTGCGTTGCCATGTGGGGGTGATCGTGTGAGTGTGTGTCGCCGTGAGTCACTGCTGTGTGTGGGGCCGCACTGAGGCCCTGATCCCCCTGTGTGAGGTCTCCTGCCCCCCCCAAACCTGAAGGCAGAAAGCTGCGTCCCCCCAGCCCCCTCTCCCCGGCTCCCCTGCTCTGAGCCCCCCAACCCCGCCCCTGGGTGATCTGCTCCCTCCGCAGCTTCTCGCGCACTCAAGAAGTGGGGGTGCTGTGGGTCAAAGGCGGCTATGATCCATGAAGTCAAAACACAAGCCACAGGGCTGGTGCTGTGGCACAGCAGGTAAAGCCGCCATCTGCAGTGCCGGCATCCTGTACGGATGCTGGTTCGAGTCCCGGCTGCTCCACTTCCCATCCAGCTCTCTGCTATGATCTGGGAAAGCAGCAGAAGATGACCCAAGTCCTTGGGCCCCTGCACCCACATGGGAGACCCGGAAGAAGCTCCTGGCTTCAGATCAGCTGAGCTCTGGCTGCTGTGGCCATGTGGGGAGTGAACCAGCAGTCGGAAGCCCTCTCTCTCTCTCTGCCTCTGCCTCTCTGTGACTCAGCCAGTGGGGGCTGGTCGCCGGATGGTGCCAGCGGGCCTGGGTGGGGTTGGCAGGGGGAGCGAGTGGGAGGCAGCCATCGGGGGCAGCCTCAGGCCGGGGGAGACTTCTGCTGCCCTTCAACAGCGGGTCCCTAAGCTGTGGGGGACAGTGGGGGCTGGGCCCAGGGCGGAAGCCGGGAGGGCAGCCTGGGTCGGCCTGTGGCTGAGCCCCCGGCAGGGGTGCGGGAAGCAGGATTTCAAAGCCCTGTCACCCGCACCCCCCTGCACTGGCTCCAGGCCACATTCCAGAGCGGGAGGGGGGTCTGCCCTGGAGAAACCCGCCTGGCGGGGCTCGAGTTACACAGCCCAGCTGCTGGGCCGGCTCCGCTCCGGGCCACCCCTCCCTGCCCTGGGCCCTGCCAGGCTCTCGGGCAGCCGGCTGGAGTTGTGTGTTCTGGAAGGGGTGGGGCTGACCCGGCGGGCCTGGCGGGGATTCCGGGGTTGGTCTGCAGTGAGGGGAGCCTTCCCTGGGCACTTATGCTGGCTGGAGACCTCCCTGAGGGCCACCTGCGTCCCCAGGAGCAGGACACGGGCTGTTCCCTCCAGAACCTTCCCCGTGCCCCTTCCTGGTCACGACCCACCCAGACGAACCCCGGTCCTGACCGCCCAGCCACAGGCCATCCTGCCCCTTTACCCAGACCGAGAGCGGGCACAGCTTTGGGAGCTGGGTGGGGGGCTTCTGGCCTCAGCCTTGTTCCAGCCTCTCGGCCTCCTGTTTATAAACACAGGGGTAGCAGGAGAGGGAGGGGCGCACACCGCTGCTGTAGGCAACGGGGAGCCATGGAGGGTTCCAGGAGGAGTGACAAGGAGGTGGGAGTGGCTGGGCTGGGAGCCCCTGGCTGCTCCTGGTCCTTTTGCCGTCAGCCTCCTGGGAAGCCGTGGCGCTATCTGCAAGGGCGCTTTGCGCCTAGGAGCAGAGTCGGGGAGGCCGGCAAGCCCTCGGAGCTGGGCAGGTGCTGAGACACAGCCGGCTGGGGTGACGCAGTGGGGAGCAGCAGGGCCCGCTTGGGACTGGGGGTACAGGCCGCTCAGGCAAACATGTGGACATCGTGCCTTACACCCAGGGCACCGCGGGGTCAGGAACCCGGCTCCTGCGCTCCCAGGGGCCCCTGCGCTTGAGCCACAGAGGGCGCCGTGGCCGCGCCGCTGGCTGGAGGCTGAGCCGAGAAGCCGGTGTCCCGCACGCTGCTGTCGCCAAACACCCCTCTCGTCCAGCCCAAAGCCAGGCTGCTGGGGCCTCTCAGCCCACTGGCGTCCCAGACAGGCAGGGCACCCTGGATTTCGGGGGGGGGGTCTCTGCCTGAATTCCTGTGGGCATGAGGGGGGGGTGCCTTGGCCCATTCCAGTGCCGAGTGAGCTTCCTGTGTGTCCAGGCAGGATGTCCGGCGGTGAGGACAGAGGCCCATACCCCAGGGAAGCGACGATGGCCATGTGGGAGTATGGAGGACACTGGAGGTGGAGCGGGGTCTCAGGGCCCCAGGACAGATGTGCCAAGGGGCTGGGAGGACACTGGAGGCGGGGAGGGGCCTCCCCCCAGGCCACGGACAGACTCAGGAGCACAGCTGAGTTCCACATGGCTGGGCCCTCAGGGCCCCAAAAAGGCTGCCACGGACCAAAATCATCCACTGGCCTATCTCCCCCCTGCGCCAAGCCAGAGCTCCCCACACATCAGAGGACGGTGGGGGAGACATGGTTTACCATGCGGAGGCTTGGGCCATGGCCTACAATGCCGGCGTCCCATATGGGCACCGGTTCAAGCCCCAGCTGCTCCACTTCCGGTGCAGCTGCATGCTAACGAGCCCAAGTGCTTGGGCCCCTGCACCCGAGTGGGAGACTGGAGGAAGCTCCTGGCTCCTGGCGTTGGACCAGCCCGGCTCCGGCCGTTGCAGCTACACGGGGAGTGAACCAGCGGATGGGAGACCTCCCTCCCTCTCTCTCTGCCTTTCAAATAAATAAAATAAACCTTTGAAAAAATAGTACAACGCAGAGGCTCGGACACAGCCCAGGGGCTCGGCGTGACCTCTGGGTGGGCCCCGGCGGCCTGCGCGCTGCCCCTGGTTCGGTCCCTGCAGCGGCTGAGCCAGACGTGCTGGCTTAGAGCGATGGAAACCCAGGCTCTGGCTGAAGCCGCCCAGGGCTGCGGGCGGAGGGCGCGGGCAGACCCGCTGGTGGGCGCCTCGCCCCACCTCCGCCCCCTCCTCTCCCAGCTCGCTCCCATCTGCCTCCCCTTTTTACTGCTTTATTTAAAAGGCAACAGAGAGCAGGGGGACGTCTGGCTTACTGCTAAAGCGGCCGCGACAGCCAGCAGCCGGGCACCCCTCTGGTCCCCCGCGGGCGCAGGGGCCTGGCACCGGCGCCCTCGCCCGCGTCTTCCCAGGCGCGTTGGCAGGAGCAGGGAGAGGCAGGGCCGCGGGGGCCGGAACCGGGCTCCGGTGGGGGGCAGCCCCGACCCCAGCCCCGCTTTTCTCTCCCGGGGCTTGGCGAGGACACCGAGGACCCTCTCCCACCTAAGAGCCCGGCTTCAGCCGCCATACAAGAAAGCAGCCGGGGGTCCGGACCCGGAGCTGCAGGTGTCCAGGGGCCACGCGCCCCCCACGTGACTCCACTGGCCTGGGCTTGTTCGTTCGACTGCTGGCTCAGTGGGGCACTGCCCAGCATCCCGTGAACAAATTCACAGATGACGCTCTCCACGCGAGCGGACACGGAGAGGGGCACTCGGCCGCTCCCACTCTGCGCCCCGCTGAGGGAGTTCGGGTTCCGGCCCCCGACCCCAAATCTGTCAATCAAGAACAAGTCCCCTCCCTCTTGATGCGTGTGGTGCCTCCAGACATCCATCTCCATCCCGGCCCCACCCCCGCGAGTGGAGCAGGCACCGGATTGGGTGATATCCAGCTCCAGGGGGCGGGCTTTGTGGCTAAGCCGAGTCCTCAAAGGCTGGTTGGCTCACGAGCCCTGGTCTAAGCCAATCGGCGCACAGCATCTCGTGGTGACGTTGTCGCCCCTCCGGGCTGGAGCGGCCTCGCTCCCTCGCTCTCCCGCGGGGCTCCAGCAGGGACACGGCCTCTCCGCTGCCCCCCAGGACCCGGCCAGCAGAGCCTGAGGCGCGGCTGCGCCCTGGCGTCAGTCAGGTCCGGTGTCCCTGCCGGACTTCCGCTCCTTGCGGCCGGAAGCGTCCTCACGCGTCTCCGTGGCCCCTTTCTCGCGGGGCCGCTCCCTGGAGCCATCTGAGTGTCTGGAAGGGGCGGTCGCCCGTGGCCTCGTCCCTCGCTGGAGCCCCGAGGGATTCACGGCGCAGGCGCACGTGCCCGGTGCATGCTGGGAGCCCAGCCGCGGGTGCGGGGCCTTCGCGCAGGCGCGTGGCACGTGGTCCCTCCGCACCGCAGCCCAGCGTGCACCCGCACCGCGGCCCGGGGAATCGGCGGGGGCTGAGTCCGTTCCCGCTGAGGGTGGGGCCGGCCGAGCCAGACCTCCTGCGTGAGAGCCTGGCCAGGCACGCGTGTTCGCGAGGGGCGTGGGCAGGCAGTGCAGCCGTTTTAGCCACCACGGGGGTCCAGCCAGGCGACCCCTGTGTCCACCCCGGGGCGACCCCTCTTCTGTGGCAGCCCTGGAGCTCCCCTGATGCTCCGGGCACGCGTGTTCGCGAGGGGTGTGGACAGGCAGTGCAGCCGTTTTAGCCACCACGGGGGTCCAGCCAGGCGACCCCTGTGTCCGCCCCGGGACGACCCCTCTTCCGTGGCGGCCCGGAGCTCCCCTGATGCTGCGAGGGCGGCAGCCGTCCCCTGCAGCCGTCCCCTGCGGGCGCTCTCCGCGCTAGGACAGGGATGGGGTGGAGAGGCCGCCGGGCAGCCCAGGGCGCTTCCCACGGCGTCTCCGGGCAGGAAGGCGCGGCGTCTTCCGAGCCTCAGATTCCTGACCCGTAAAATGGGCCCAGGGCAGGGATTTGTGTGAGCGTGGCCGAGCCTCTTCCTCGCTGTCTGCCCCCTCCCCAGCTTCTGGCCTCAGCGCCAGTGCCCCCTGGTAGGGTTTGTGTCCCTCCAGGATTCGTGTTGAAACTCGGTCCCCTCGGCCGGTGCTGTGGGTAGCGGGTGAAGCTGCCTGCAGGGCCCGCATCCCATGTGGGCGCAGGTTCCAGTCCCGGCTGCTCCACTTCCCATCCAGCTCTCTGCTGTGGCCTGGGAAAGCAGTGGAGGGAGGTCCAAGTGCTTGGGCCCCTGCACCCGCGTGGGACACCGGAAGAAGCTCCTGGCTCCTGGCTTCGGATGGGCGCAGCTCTGGCCATTGCGGCCATCTGGGGAGTGAACCAGCTGATGGAAGACCTCCCTCCCCCCCCTTTCCCTCCCTCTCTCCCTCTCCCTTCCCTCTCTCTTTCTCTCTCCCTCTCCCTTCCCCCTCTCTCTCCCCTCCGTTCCCCTCTCTCTCCCTCTCCCTCTCCCTCTCCCTCTCTCTCCCTCTCCCTTCCCTCTCTCCCTCTCCCCCTCCCTCTCTCTCCCCCTACCTCTCTCCCTCCCCCTCTCTCCCTTTCCCTCCCTCCCCCCTCTCTCCCTCTCTCCCCCTCCCCCTCTCCCTCTTTCTCTCTCCCTCTCCCTCCCCCCCCCTCTCTCTCTCCCTCCCCCTTTCCCTCTCTCTCTTTGAAACTTTCAAGGCCCTCAGGGTCCGTGCCGGGGGAGGTGAATTCACCCTTCTTACAAAAGGGCTGGGGGTGGGGCTCCCCCATGTGACAGTGCCCCCCCACGTGAGGACCCAGCGGAGGGCAGGGGGCAGCTGTGCCTTCCAGGTCTGGGCTCCTGGCCTGTTGGGGGGGCAGCAGGAGGGGACGAGGACACCTCCCGGGGCCCAAGTGGCCCTGCCCCTCCTGCCCCCCGCGGCTCTCACCCCTCTGCTCCAGACCCCGAGCTCCCTGAGGGCGGCCAGGGGCTCAGTAAGTACCCTCTGCGGTGACGGCCTCGCAGTGCTTAGCACAGTCCTCGCCGCGTAGAGCAAAACCCAAACAAGTCCTTGCCTGCAGAGCAAACCCAGACCTCGGCGCCGAGCCCCTCTGGGTCGCTCCTTCCTTGGTGAGAACGGCGAGGAGGGGGGAGGCCGGGGAGGGGCCCGCACTAGCAAGGAAAGTTCTGGAATCAGGTGGCTGGGGGCAGCCCAGGAGGTGTGGGAGCGGCCCCTCCCCAGGCTCTTCCGGGCCCTGGAGCCCTGTGCACCTGACACCCGGTAGGTTCCAGCAACAAACGGGGTGTGGAAATTAATTTCTTAAATTATTTGGGGGGGGGGTGAGAGCGAGCGCGCGCCAGGATTAGGCCAGGCTGTAGCCGGGAGCCCGGAGCTGCGGGTCTCTGGGCTGCTCGCAGGTGTCTAGGGACGCGGGCATCCCAAGGGAGACAACCCCTGCGCCCCACAACGCCTGCCCCGGGACGGGGGTTTGGAACCTTTGCACCCCTCCCCAGACAGCGGTCCCCCGAGTGTCACATACAACCTCATAGACCCCCCAAGGTGACCCCAAAACGCCAGCTTCAAGTCGGACTGCGGGCGACACTGCGGTGGAAGACGGGAGGGGGCGCGGTCCCTGCGGGCCGCCTTCCAGCTCCGAGCGCCACCGCCTTCCTGGCAAGGGCCGCGCGGCTTCCCGGCGGAGGCGGCCCGCCGAAAGGTTGCATTTGCACAAAGCGCGGCGCGCAGCCGGCGGGGCCGCGGGCGGAGGAGGGAAGGGGCCGAGCCTGCGGCGGCGGCGGCTGCCCGAGGGGCTGGAAAAGTCCCCGCGGGCTGCGCGGCCAAATACCAGCCCGCCCGCCTCCCGCGGGAGCCGCCGCCGCCGCCCGGCTTCACGGCTCGGCTTTTCTGCCCCAGAAAGCAGGCCGCCCCCTCTCCCCCGGCCCCGCCGGCCCGCAGCCTGAGCCCCTCTCCCGCAGGAGGGCCCCGCCGGCCCGCCGCCACGTCCAAGGACGCCCCGGCCGCCCGAGCTCTGGGCGGGGTCCGCGCGGGGCACCGGCCGGCCGCTCAGCTCCGGCGTCCGCTGGGGGGCAGGCACCCGGTGGCGGGGTGTCCACTGCGCGGCTCCCACACCTGCGGCCGCCTGGAGCAGCCTTCCGCTTCCACAGCGGGGCTGGCCGGTGCCTGGGTGTGAGGCCCAGCACCCGGCCTCGGTTCCCCATCCCTGCCCCACCCATTCCTCCTCTCTCCCTCCCTCTCTCCTTCTCTCCCTCTCTCTGCCCTCTCTCCCCTCTCCCTCTTTCCTTCTCTCCCTCGCTCCTCTCTCTCTTTCTCCTCTCTCTCTCCCTCTCTCTTTCCCTCCCTCTCTCCCTCTCTTCCTCTCCTCCTCTCCCTCTCTTCCTCTCCTCCTCTCCCTCTCCTCTCTCTCTCTCTGCCCTCTCTTTTCCTCCCTCTCCCTCTCTCCCTCCCTCTCTCCTCTCTCTCTCTTTCTCTCCTCTCTCTCTCTCTCTCTCTCTCTTCCTCTCTCCCTCCCCCTCTCTGGACGAACTGGCTATGTCTGAGCACACGGTATTTATTCTCTGCCTACTGGAGACCAACCACGTCCCAGGCTCTGCACTGGGCCCTGGAGACTGCCTGGGCCGAACCCCAAACAGCCCCCGCTCTGTGGGGGGGGGGGAGCCTCTGCAGGCAGAGCGGAGGCTGCTGGGTAAGGAGGTTTAGAGCCACCTCCCATGGTCCAGCAGATAGAGGGTTAAATTCTGCTTTCCTGAGCCGCCCACTTGGGACACAGGCATCCCACATGGAGGGGGAGAGAGAGAGAGAGAGAGAGCTCGCACACGAGCCAGCTGGAGCCCCCCAGCTCCCCCAGTTCCAATCCAGTTCCCTGCTGATGCGCCTGGATGATGGCCCAAGTCCTTGGGCCCCTGCACCCACGTGGGAGAACTGGATGCAGTTCCTGGCTCCTGCCTTTGGCCTGGCTCAGCCCTGGAAGGTTCTCTCTCTCTCTCTCTCTCTCTCTCTCTCTCTCTCTGTAACTCTGCCTTTTGCATAAATAAAACAAGACCGTGCTCCGGCTTCCGTGAGCCTGTTTGCCCAGCTGTGGAGCAGGGCCGGAGAGCAGGAGTGAGCTCTGGGGCTCGGCCCGGAGCTCGGCAGGCCAGCAGCGGCGTGCTCCGTGGGAAGCTTATTTCTCTGCAGAGAGCCCACGAAAAGCTGGAGCCGGTGCCGCCTGGAGACAGCCTCGGGGGAGGCGCCGGAGCGCCCGGTGCCCAGGCTGGGCTCAGCGCAGCAGGTGCACACGCATCCGCAGGGCATGACGTTCCCAAGGTCACATACGCTGCCACCAGTCGTGGCTAACAGGGGAAGCTTGGCTCAGGAGACAGACGCCTGCAAGGCACTGCCCTCTGTGTGTGAACCAGCGAAGAAGCAGGCGGCACAGGGGCTGCTTCCCAGGAGAACCGGCCCTGCCGAGCCCGCGGGGCCCCTCGGGAGACGAGTGAGACCCCTGGAGCTGCGGGGCGTCTCAGAAACAGGTCAGCGGCGAGCAGGGAGGGGACGCAGGGCGAGGAGCAGCCACGGTCGCTGGGTCACTTCCTGGGTCTCGGTTCTGAGCCTGTGGCCGGCAGCTGACCACCGCGTGCAACCCGGCACGGACCGCGCCGTGAGCTGGCAGGTGCTGTCTCCTAGCGGTGGTGGGCAGAGACCCCCACAGCGGCTGCTGCCACACTGCCGTGCGCCCACTTTTTAGAGGAGCCACTAAGGCCTCGCCGGGGACCCTCTCCGCGGTGGGCTCTGGACACCTTCCAGAAGGGGAAGCGGCGGCCGCCCGGTGGGGTGATGGCCTCCAGCCCAGGCAGGTCCGTGGAGCATTTGCGAGGGGCTGGCACGTGGGCTGGGGCCGGCAGCAGCCTGGTCAGGGTCTGGGCCTGCGTTCAGAAGCCGCCGAGCGGATGCTCTGACTCCTGCAGGAATTCCTGGGGTTGGGACGAGAGCCAGTGCTGCCTACGAGGCCAAGGTCACCGCCACCTTTACGCTTTCTCCCAGGTGCCCCCAGCCCCAGGGCTGCCCTGCCGTCCCTGGTGCTGTCGAGGGGACAGTGGGGGCCAGGGGAGGAGAATGGGGGCTTCTGTGTGGTTCCAGCTCGTGGGGGTGTCCCTGGACAGCCAGGAGAGAAGCTTCCTGCACCCCTCCTCGCCTCCTCCCCTCCACAATGGCACCGGCTGTTTCCCACTTGGAGAATGGGGCATCGCTCTCTCTCTCCAAGCCTTTTGGTCCCAAGGCAGGGGCGCTAACACGAGGAGGCTGGGCCTTGCCCCTGCTCCTCCAGCCAAGGTTGGCAGGCCCCATGGTGCCAGGCAGCCCACCCTGGGTTCGGGTGAGGTGTGGCGTGGACAGGAGCCCCATGGCTGCCCACAGAGCTCCCGTCTGAAGGCCTGGTTCTCCACTTCTCCATCCGAGAGCCAAGGGTTCTGGGCCCGGGGCAGGCTTATTCCCACGGCCATGGATCTTTCAGGCCATGAGGTCTCTATTTTTTATTTATTTTTTAAATTTCTTCAAAAGATTTATTTATTTATTTGAAAGGCAGAGTTAGAGAGAGAGAATCTTCCACCTGCTGGTTCACTCCCAGAATGGCTGCAATGGCCAGGGCTGGGCCAGGCTGAAGCCAGGAGCTTCCTCCAGGTCTCTCATGCAGGTGCAGGGGCCCAAGCACTTGGTCCATCCTCGTCTGTTCTCCCAGGCGCATTAGCAGGGAGCTGGATTGCAAGTGGAGCAGCCGGGACTCGAACCAGTGACCGGCAGCAATGCCAACGTTCTAATCTCCTGGGTCTCTCACACCTGGGGTCTCAGATGCCTCCAGATGCCGGAGCTCACAGACAGCAGCACCCGTCTCTTCCAGCGGCCAGTCTCCCAAGCGGCTCAAATGCTCCAGGAACGTGAATTAATTAAGGCCAAATTAAATATTTTGCATTAGCTGAAAATATATTTGCTGCCCTACACTGCGCTAACTTGGATTCTGGATGGCGGCCTGACACCTGCCATTGTCACAGCTGAGATGGGTGACCCGAGGCTGTGAGAAGGTCAGGCTGGGAGGCACAGTGGGCAGGACCTGGGCTGGGGCACCTGCGTGCCCCACTGGAGAGCCTGGGTTCAAATCCAGACGCCTCGTGATTCCAGCTCCCTGCTCGGTGCAGCAGTCACGGCTCGAGGACTCGGGCTCCTGCCACCCACGGTGGAGGCCCGGATGGAGTTCCTGCCACTCAGCTTCTGCCCGGCCCAGCCCTGGTTGTTGTGGGCATTTGGGGAGTGAACCAGTGGATGGGAGCTTTCTGTCTGCATCCCCAGTAACTAGCTGGCTAACTAACTAGCTAACTGAATAGCTAACGGCAGTTGGGTTCCGTCCGTTGAGATGCACAGGGCGCTGGGGAGGAATCCAGGGTCTCGGGGCTCGTCCAGTCTCAGTTCTGCTGCGTCCGAGCCGGGAGCTCACCCCATGGACCACATGTGCCAGCCCTTCCGAAGGGTCTGGGGAAGAGCCTGCCCTGGTCACTCACTCGGGGGGGGGGGGGGCGTCTCATTTGAGGAGCGTGGGGTCCCAGGGGTCCTTCAACCTCTGACACCCAGGAGTGCGCGGTGCCTCTTGTCCAGTGTCCAGAGTCCTCCCTGCTCTGCCTTCCGCTGGAGCACGTTCCCCCGGGGAGCAAGCACGCCTCGGCCGGGGCACACGTGTGAGCCAACAGTGACAGGGACGGGCAGGCAGGGCACCGGGACAGGCGACCCCGGGTCCCGGAGCATCTCTATCTCACTCCTCCCCACCAGGCCAGGGTTTCCCTGGGGTGCTGGAGAGTGGTGGCGGGGCCCTGGGGGACTGGCTCGGGGACCCCCTGCTGACACCGGACTCCTGGTCCCATCTTCGAGTCCCTGCTGCTCCACTTCAAATCCAACTGCCTGCTAATATGCCCAGGAAAACAGCGGAAGATGGCCCAAGTGCTTGGTTCGAGTCCCGGCTGCTCCACTTCCGATCCAGCTCTCTGCTGTGGCCTGGGAAAGCAGTGGAGGACGGCCAAGTCCTTGGGCTCCCGCACCCACGTGGGAGATCCAGAGGAGGCTCTGGGCTCCTGGCTTTGGATCAGCCCAGCTCCAGCCATTGTGGCCATCTGGGGAGTGACCCAGCAGATGGAAGACCTCTCTCTCTCTGTCCCTCCCTCTGTCTGTTAACTCTATCTTTCAAATAAATAAACAAAATCTTAAAAACAACCACCTGTTTTGCAACCCATGCATGGGCGTTTCATAACAACGCGCACTTTCCATGAACTTTCTGAAGCTGCTGCCGCTTCTCCGCTGGGCCCCCGATGCTTGTCTGTCCTTGGGCTGACAGCCCAGTGAGTGGACGTGTGACAGCAAGTCTCCTTCAAATTTGTGTATTCACTTGAAAGGCAGAGTTACAGAGAGGCAGAGACAGAGAGAGAGACAGAGAGAGAGAGAGAGAGAGAGAGAGAGAGAGGGTTCACTCCCCAAATGACCACGACAGCCAGAGCTGCACCAATCTGAAGCCAGGAGCCAGGAGCTTCTTCCAGGTCTCCCACGCAGGTGCAGGGGCCCAAGCACTTGGGTCATCCTCCACTGCTTTCCCAGGCCACAGCAGAGAGCTGATGGGAAGTGGAGCAGCCGGGACTCGAACTGGCATCCATATGGAATGCCGGCACTGCAGGTGGCAGCTTTACCTGCTGTGCCACAGCGCTGGCCCCCACAGTAAGTCGTGAAAAATCAGCCTTGTTCTTTTTGTGAGGAGTTTTGATTTCCCCCTTTTGGTTGTGGCAGATCAGTGGTTGTAGGTTTGCAGCTGTTACCCACACTCTGCGACCGCGGGGCTTGTGGGGCCGTGACAGGTGCCCAGGGAAGGGGCGGGGCCCGGGCTGGGGAGGCTGGAGAGCAGCTGGGGATCCGTGTCCAGCACCCAGAGCTGGGAGTGTTTTTATCACAGAACCTCGGAAGGGAAGGGAGCTGTTTCCAGCGTCTCACCTCAGCAGAGGCCTGTGAATGCGCAAGTCTTGTTTTTCACTCACAGCTGTTAACTCCTTAGCTGCCTGTCTCTCCTCTCCATCCTGTGGCCCTTGTAATTAAATTTAGCAAATCTCAGAATTATTTTCTCTCTACATCCCTTAAAAAGAAAGACAGAGTTACAGATGGAGAGGGGGAGAGGAGGGGAGGAGGAGAGGGAGAGAGGGGGAGAGGGAGAGGGAGAAGGTCTTCCATCCTCTGGTTCACTCCCCAAATGGCTGCAATGGTCAGAGCTGGGCCAGACTCAAGCCAGGAGCCAGGAGCTTCTTCCGGGTCTCCCATGTGGGTGCAGGGGCCCAGGGACTCGGCTTTCCCAGGCCACAGCAGTGGGCTGGATTGGAAGAGGAGCAGCAGGGACTGGAACTGCACTCACATGGGGCGCTGACGTCACAGGTAGCAGCTTTACTCCGCGCCGCAGCGCTGGCCCCAAGAATCCTCGTCTTACCCGGTTCCCGCTGCCCCGGACTGGCTGCGTCAGCACAGGGGTCTGGTTCTCAGCGCCGCCCCAGGGCGCATGTCCTGGGTTCTCAGTGGGGTCTCTGGATTTCAGGGGGATGGACTGGGCCTGGGTCATTTTCTGCGGGCACAGATGTCTGCCCTGGTGCCTCTCCCTAGCCCGGGCTTTGTGCCTTACATACGTTTTCTTCATCGAGTCACATCTCTCACTAAAAGCTGGGTTAGGGCCAGTGCTGTGGTGTAGCACCTGCAGTGCCGGCATCCCACATGGGCGCTGGTTCAAGTCCTGCTGCTCCTCTTCCTATCCAGCTCTCTGCTAATGCACCTGGGAAAGCAGTAGAAGATTCTCCAAGTGCTTGGGCCCCTGCACCCACGTGGGAGACCCGGAAGAAGCTCCTGGCTCCTGGCTTTGGACTGGCTCAGCTCCAGCCAGTGTAGCCATCTGGGGAGTGAACCAGTGGGTGGAAGACCTTTTTCTGTCTCTTCCTGTCTCTGTAACTCTGCCTCTCAAATGAATAAATACAACCCAAAAAAAAAAAAAAAAAAAAAAAAAAAGATGCGCAGGTCCCAGACTGGAGTCCCTGGGTCTGACGCCTGGCGTCAGCATCTGGCTCCAGCTTCCTGCAAATGCGGACCCCGGGAGGCGGTGACGAGGACCTCCTGCCACCGCGTGGGAGACCGGGATCAAGCTCCTGGTCCACAGAGACTTTAAAATTTTGAGTGAAATCGTGTTTATTTGATTTATTGACTGCTTTCATTTGAGAGAGAGAGAGAGAGAGCACTCTTGTGCAACTGCTGGTTCATTCTCCAAATGTCTGCAACGGTCGGAGCTGGGCTGGGGCCAAAGCCAAGAACCAGGAACTCAGTCGGGCTCTCCCACACGGGTGGCAGGCACCCAGCCGCTGAGCCCTCGCTGCCGCCGCCCAGGGTGGGCGTTGGTGGACAGCTGGGGTCGTGGCAGGGGCGGGGCCTCCAACCCAGGCCCCCATCACGGGTGCAGATGGCCCAGCCAGGGGCTCAGCCTCTAGGCCAGACACCCCACCACTCACTCTTCATGGCTTTGCATTCATCGCCATAACCAAGGCCCTGTTGCTTGTCTCAAGGGGACAACGACTTTTATCTCCTAGAGGTTTGCTTATTTATGCTCTATATTTCAGTATACGCTCAGTTTTCAGTTAATTTTTGCATAACGTGTGCGATAAGGGTTTTTAAGATTTTTAAGATTTAATTGTTTATTTGAAAGAGTTACACAGAGAGAGAAGGAGAGGCAGAGAGAGAGAGAAAGAGAGAGAGAGAGAGGAGAGAGAGGTCTTCCATCCATTGGTTCACTCCCCAATTGGCCCAATGGCCAGAGCTGCACCAATCCAAAGTCAGGAGCCAGGAGCTTCTTCTGGGTCTCCCACGTGGGTGCAGGGGCCCGAGGACTTGGGCCATCTTCTACTGCTTTCCCAGGCCACAGCAGAGAGCTGGATGGGAAGAGGAGTAGCTGGGACTCGAACCAGTGCCCATATGGGATGCCGGCACTGCAGGTTTTGGATTTACCTGCCAAGCCACAGCGCCAGTCCCAAGGGTTTTTGTTTTTGTTTTTGTTTTTGTTTGTTCTTTTCATGTGGCTATCAGATTTTTTCAACCCCATTTGTTGAAAAAGAAAAATCTCTCCTTTCTCAGCTAAATTGCCTTCGCACCTTTGTCAAAAGGCACCCGGCCATGTCTGCAGTTCTGTTTTGGACTTGGCTCGGCTGGCCTGAGTGTCCGTCCTTGCTCCAGTCCCACACGTCTGGTTACTCTGGCTTCATCATAAGCCTTAGAATCAGATGGTGTCCGTCCTCCAACTTTGCTCTTTTTAAAATCTCTGTTTTCCAGACACTTTACCTTTCCTTGCAAATTTTAGAATCAGTGATTGGATTTTCTTTGGGATCTCTTTAATCTATAGATAAATGTGAGAGTGACTGACAGCTTCACAGCATTGAGTCTACAATCCATGAACATGGTATAGCTCTCCATTTCTTTAGGTTTTCTTTGACTTACTTCATTAGTGTCCTGGGGTCTTCAGCATACAGAGTTATGCTTTGGGAGTTTTTTTTTTTTTTCAGTGCTATTCATTGGTTTAAATTCCCAATTATTCATTGTATAGGAACACAAGTTGTTTTGTGTGTTTTTATTGCTTTGTATTCTGTGACCTTTTTTAACTTATTAAGTTCTGTGGGACTTTGACTGTTGAACCTATTAGTTCTATGGGATTTTTTTTTTTTTAATGTAGGCAGTTGTGTTGGGTGGATAGAGACAGATTTCTCTTTCCTGGGTGCCTCCTTTTTGTTGCCTTGCTGAGTAGGAGGTGGAGTGAACATCCTCGCCTCATTCCTGAACCTCAGCGGGGAGGGCCCATCTTCTCCGGGGGGGGACAATGTGGACAGTCCATCCACATCCCACACCACGGGCTGCCTCCCAGGGCCACTTTCTAGGGCTTTCAAAAGCCAAACTGAAGCAAAAGTGAAGTGCCGGGAACACGCTGGGCTGTGCAATCCCAGGCTGGCCGGCCGAGGGCGGACCGTGTGCGAGCCCCTCGCCAAGCTGGCCGCTGCCCCAGGCCACCACAGCTGCCCGCTGGGTCCCCAGGAGCCACCCTGCGGGTGGGAGGCACTGAGCGGCTCCCGTGGCGTTTCCAGCACCAGCAGCTACAGGGAGCTCACGGGGGCAGGAGTGGGGCAGCTGTGGGGCCGTGCCCGCACGGAGGTGGTGGCTGGGACAGGGCGAGTGGCCCGACCGTCCCAGACTGATGGCGCTGAGAGCCTGTGAGACGGGCTGCCCAATGCTCTCCTCTGGCGTTTCAAGTTTTCTTGAGCCTTCAACGTCTCAGCAGGTCAATGACGTTTAGTACAAAACACTTCACCTCCCCGGCCCTGGTCCAGAGGCTCCTTCAACTCCTTTAAATGTTGCTTTGGGAATTCACCCACCAACCACTAGGGGGCGCATCTGGTGACTTCCACCCGAGGTCACAGGCCCAGGGCAGGAGACCAGAAACGACCCCTGCCCACACCCGGCCCCTTCCTGTCCCCCATTCCTCTCAGATAACGAAACCAGGGTTTGGGCTTACTCGATATTTGAAGACAGCAATATTGGGGTTATACAAATCCTATTTAGTCTCTGCACAATGTACAACACTCCAGTTAGGTGGCCGGCGCTGTGGCAAAATGGGGTAAAGCCCCAGCCTGCAGCGCCTGCAACCCATATGGGCGCCGGTTCAAGTCCCGGCTGCTCCACTTCTGATCCAGCTCTCTGCTGTGGCCTGGGAAAGCAGTAGAAGATGGCCCAAGTGCTTTGGCCCCTGCACCCGCGTGGGAGACCTGGAGGAAGCTCCTGGCTTCCGCCTAGCCCAGGCCTGGCCATCCAGGCCGTCTGGGGAGTGAACCAGCAGATGGAGGACTCCCTCTCTCTCTCTCTCCCTCTGAGTTTAAAACAAACAGATCTTTTTGGAAAAGTATTTATTTTTATTTAAGAGAGAGAATTTTCGACCCATAGCTCAGTCCCCCGATGGCCGCAGTCGCCTGGCTGAAGCCCGGAGCCAGGAGCTTCTCCCTGGGTCTCACACTGACAGCAGTGACCGTTGCCTCCTGGGACACGCCAGCAGGGAGCTGGACCGGGGGCGGGGAAGCCGGCACTGGACCCGGCGCTTCCGTGTCCCAGGGGTGCCCACCCAGCTCTGCCACAGCCCCCACCCCTTGTTTTTCTTCCGTAGTTTTGCGTTTCCCTGGTAGTGGTTTCTCCTACGTTTACTTGTTTGTTTTAGTCCCTCTGTTATGTGTCATTTTCACGAATTCATTGCCAGACTCTGCCGGGTGGTGTGTGCGACGTCACCTGCCTCTCACCTCGCCTGCCCGGACACATTCCGGCACAGATCCTTCCGGTTTGTTCCGTGGCTTCCGGCTGCTCTGCAGGCTGCTGGGACCTCCCTGGCCGGCCCCTGAGGACACTCCCCTGCCTCTCTGCGCACTGGACGGATGGAGCGCGTCCCCGGGAACCCTCGGCAGGGGGTGCTGGAGAGCTTAATGTTTGTAATGATGTAGACGTTTGGAAAGATTTATTTATTTATTTGAGAGACAGAGTTACAGACAGAGAGAGGGAGAGGGAGAGAGAGAGAGAGGTCTTCCATCCGCTGGTTCACTCCCCAGATGGCCACACAGCTGGAGCTGCGCTGATCTGAAGCCAGGAGCCAGGAGATTCTTCCGGGTCTCCCACATGGGTGCAGGGGCCCAAGCACTTGGGCATCTTCCACTGCTTTCCCAGGCCACAGCAGGGAGCTGGACTGGAAGAGGAGCCCATATGGGATGCTCGCGGCACAGGCAGAGACTTAGCCCACTGAGCCACAGCACTGGCCCCTCAGTCTGGAAACTGAACATTTAATTCGGAGAAATCTACTTGCTAGTGCGGTGGGTGACAGCCCCTCGCTGTTTCTCTGTTCATTCTGGGGCTCCTTACGTTGGGTGTCGGAGCGCCCAGGATGAGTCTCACTGCCGTGGCTCTGCCTGGCCCTGGGCGCTGACTTCCGGGGCGTGTCCTCATCTCCAGCTTTCCCCCCCCCCCGCTCCTCCACGGAGCTTTCAGTCTGTGCCGCCATTGTTCTTTGTGACACTGTCCTGGTCCCGGCGTTGTTTGCCTTGGTGTTGCCTGCTCTGCATCCCGTTCCTTACCTGTGCGCTGGAAGCTTCACTCCGTGCCCTTGGCCTTGGGCATCTGCACAGAGGCGCCTGGCCTCCCTGCCGGGTGTCAGGGCCGCGTCCGTCCCCTGGGCAGCTCCGGCCCTCGTCGCCAGCGTCTTTGATGCCTGGAGGATTGTTTTTGTCCCTCCTGCCTGCGGCTCATCCTGAGGCAGCCCGAGGTGGCCGTGTGGGATGAAGACTCTCCCTGCTTCCTCTGTTGCGTGGAGAGGCCCCTGCCTGGTGCTGGCCCCGGGGCCGTCACTCCTACCCGCTCCACTCTGGGGGACGGTGCTGGCGGCCGCCTGCTCTGTGGATTCTCTCCACGAAATGCAGGTGGTTCAGCCCGCAGCCGGGACTCCGCCCCCAGGCCCTGGGGGTCCCCAGGCTCCTGCACTTCGTCTGCGTGGGCTCTCACGCACGAGTGTGCTCTCCAAGTTCAAGTCGTCCTTCCACGGCCCCATGGCCGTTTCCTTTACGGGGGGGGGTCATTTTAAAGGGGACCGAGGGACAGAGCAGGGATAAATACCCATTATTTATAAAGATTTCTTTATTGATTTGTTTGAAAGGCAGAGAGAGAGGTCTTCCATCTAGGCCAGGCCGAAGCCAGGAGCCAGGAGCTTCTTCCGGGTCTCCCACGTGGGCGCAGGGGCCCCAGCACTTGGTCCCTCCTCCGCTGCTTTCTCGGGCGCATCAGCAGGGCGCACCTGCTCTGCTTCACCCCTGCTGTCTCCAACCAGAAACTGCAACTGCAGGGTTGTTTTTTTTTTTTTTTTTTTCTGAATCTAAAGCTCTCTGTGGCTGTTTTTCGGCTCTGTCCTCTGAGCCTCTGCTCCGTAGCTTTCCCTTGGTGGGCTCAAGGCTGTGGGGACCCCAGCAGCCCAGGTCAGGTCGGGGTCTGGCCCCCTGGTGAGTGGCCTGTTGGTTTCTGCCCAGGGCCTAGGGTCCATGTTGTAAATGTTCAATTCTTGCTGTGGGGAGCAAAGTGATCTCAATTTTAAAAATGTAAGCCCCACGCCCACCCCCTGCAGCCTGTTCGCACGCACCCCCAGCCCGGCCCAGGCCCAGGCCCAGGCCCGCGCTTGTCCTCAGCTTCACCCCGGCTCGGAAGGACCTGGCCAGGGCGGCTCTGGCTCGCGTGGCGCCTGCTCTGTGGGGCCCAGGGCTGGGAACGCTGGTCCCCCGGCGGCCCTGCCGAGACCACCGCGCCGGAGGCCACGCCCCGGGCCACGCCCCCAGGCCGCGGCCGGCCCTCTCGTCTGCTGCACCGGCTTCCAGCGCCTCCTTTGTGCTGGTCCCTGGGGAGCCGCCTTTCTTCCGTGCTGGCTCAGCCGCGCATTTGAAAGGATGTTGGCTGCGTTTTCCCCGCAAGTGGAGGGGGCGGGGGTTCTCCGCGCTGCTGCAGGAACGGACGTCCCACGTTTTCTGGTTGCTGTTGAAACCTGCATTTTACATCTCCTCCTTCCCCAGAGACCCCATGAATATCGGGGACGTGGGGTCCTTCCGGGCAGCCCAGCTGGCAGAGGCGAGGACCCCGGCCCTACCCTTGGGCCCCGCGTCCCAGATCCGTCCTCGCCTGGACCCCCGACCTTGGGGTCCCTCTGGCACCTGGGCCGCCCTCCCCTCCCAGACCCACCCCTGCTCACGGCTCGGTCCCACCCTGCTGCCCAAGTGCTTTGCCCCTGGAGTATCACTGTGCCTCCTCCCTCAGACTGGCACTCCCTGGGGCCAGGGGACTTGGTGCCCTCCCGGTGTCTCCTGCATCGGACCACACAGCCCTGCAGCCGCTGCCTCCGAGCCGGAGGTTTTGCAAAACTAAAGCGTTAGGGCCCGGTCAGGAAACCCAATCTTCACGTCCTCCGTCCCTGGCTTTGTAGTAGGGGTGTGGTGGTGGCTGTGGGGCTGGAAGGGACACTGAGTCGGCCGGGGCGAGGCCAGAGGGTCAGGCTCCTGGCGGGTGAGCGAGCCTCGCCTGCTAGGACAAAGCTCAAAGTGGGCAGGGCCCCGGTGGTGATGCTGGGTCCCTGGGGCGTCAACCCTGGGGGGACTGGGCCAGGGGGACCCACAGCTCCCACCCCCCCCGTGTGACCTGCAACCTGCTCTAAAATTGTCTTAAAAAAAAAAAAAAAAGGAAAAGGGCCGGCACCGCGGCTCACTAGGCTAATCCTCCGCCTTGCGGCGCCGGCACACCGGGTTCTAGTCCCTGTCGGGGTGCCGGATTCTGTCCCGGTTGCCCCTCTTCCAGGCCAGCTCTCTGCTGTGGCCCGGGAGTGCAGTGGAGGATGGCCCAAGTGCTTGGGCCCTGCACCCCATGGGAGACCAGGAGGAAGTACCTGGCTCCTGCCATCGGATCAGCGCGGTGCGCAGGCCGCGGTGGCCATTGGAGGGTGAACCAACGGCAAAAGGAAGACCTTTGTCTCTGTCTCTCTCTCTTTCTATCCACTCTGCCTGTAAAAAAAAAAAAAAAAAAAAAAAAAAAAAAAAAAAAAAAGGAAAAGGAAAAGCAGAGGGGACTCGCCCCCTGGCTCCTGCCCGGTCCCACCCCTCCCCCAGGGGCACAGGCCTCCAAGACCTGATTTTGGGGACAGAGGGGGACTGGTTATGTGACTCCCCAGACCTGTGGGCCCAAGAGCCAGAGACGCACGTTCAACAGCTTTGTCCCCTGTGAGTCCCTTGGCAGGTGCAAAGGGGCAGCGCCATGAGCTCAAAAACCACTTTCCCTGGGGCCGGCGCTGTGGTGCAGCGGGTAAAGCCACCGCCTAGACGCCGGCAGCCCGTAGGAGCGCGGGCTCAAGTCCCAGCTGTTCCACTTCCAATCCAGCTCCCTGCTAATGTGCCTGGGAAAGCAGTGGAGGATGGCCCAGGGGCTTGGGCCTCTGCCACCCAGTGGTCAGCTGCTGTGGCCATTTGGGGAGGGACCCAGTGGGTGGAAGATCTCTCGCCCTCTCTCTGTGTAACTCTTTCAAATAAAATAATTCTTTAAAAAAAAAGAAAGGAGAAGCACTTTCCCCCTGCATCTGAACAGCCTCGTTTCCCTGACGGTTTTTTTTTTTTTTTTTAAGATTTATTTATTTATTTGAGAGGCAGAGTTACACACAGAGAGAGAGAGAGAGCGAGAGAGGTCTTCCATCCGCTGGTTCACTCCCCAATTGGCCACAGTGGCTGGTGCTGCGCTGATCTGAAGCCAGGAGCCAGGAGCTTCTTCTGGGTCTTCATGTGGGTGCAGGGGCCCAAGCACTTGGGCCATCTTCCCCTGCTTTCCCAGGCCACAGCAGAGAGCTGGATCGGAAGTGGAGCAGCCGGGACTAGAACTGGCGCCCATATGGGATGCTGACTCTTCAGGCCACAGCGCCGACCCCTGCCTTGACTGTTGATGTAGCTAAGATGGCAAAGGAGACTTGCGTCCCATTTGCTTTTTTTTTTTACTGTAAAATTTATTTTTTAGTCATTTGAAAGACGGAGACACAGCCAGGGGAGGCGGGCAGGCCAGGAGCAATCTCCTGTGTTCCGGTTCAGTCACTCCCCAGATGCCGGCGACACCAGCGCTGGGCCGAGCCAAGGCTGGGAGCCGGGAGCTGGCTGGGTCTCCCACAGGGGAGCTGGCACCCGCTGCCCGCAGGGGCCAGCAGCAGGGTGTGGAGCGGAGCGGGGACCAAGCCAGGCACGGACACGGGACCCGCAGCTGCACCTCGTTCCCGCCCGGTGCCCCTGCGGCTCCGGATTAGATGCGGGCGTCCGGACCTCCCGCAGCCGGGCCCCGGGTTTCCTCTCTGCAGCTGAGTACAGCTGTGGACCCAGCGGGGTCTGAGGAGCTGAGCCAAGCCCGTCCGGGCCACCCCTCACGGTGAAAGGACGCCCTGGTGGCCCGGCGCAGAGCAGGAGGCCGAGAATTCTGTGAAGAGTGTGTGGGTGTACAAGTGTGTGCGTGAGTGTGCAAGCGTGTGGGTGCATGTGTGGGTGGGTGCGTGAGCGTGTGTGTGGGTGTATGTGTAGGTGGGTGCATGAGCGAGTTCGTGGGTGCGTGGGTGTGGGGGGTGCGTGCGTGTGCGTGAGTTCGTGGGTGTGTAGGTGCGTGTGTGGGTGCATGTGTGGGTGGGTGCGTGAGCAAGTTCGTGGGTGCATGTGTGGGTGGGTGAGTGCGTGTGTGTGTGTGGGTGCGTGAGCGCGTGGGTGGGTGCATGTGTGGGTGGGTGTGTGAGCGAGTTCATGGGTGCATGTGTGGGTGGGTGAGTGCCTGAGTGTGTGTGTGGGTGGGTGTGTGAGCGAGTTCGTGGGTGCGTGAGTGTGTGATGCGAGCGTGAGCCAGCGCATGAGCGGGTGTGTGACTGCGGGAGTGCGTGCTTGTCCGGCGCTGCTTGGCGCGGGCCTACACCCAGCTCGCATTCCTGGGAGGCCCAGCACAGGGCGAGCAGATTTCGAGACCTCCCCCCACCCCGGGTTTGGGTCCCTTGAAGGCAGAGCCTTAGGGAAGCACTTGAGGGTGGGCGGGGGCAGAGACACAGGTGGCTCAGGGAGGCGTGGGCGGGCTCCCCGCGGGGAACTCCAGACGCAGAACTGCCTTTGGGAAGTGGGGAGCATCCATGCCCCCTGCCCCCCTCCCCGCTCCCGAGCTCCTGCCCCCCTCCCCGCGCCTCTGTAAAGCTCCCCCGCCCCACCTCTGGCACCTCTGGCCTGAGCCTGTGGCTTCCGGAGGCCCTGGGGGGAGCCCGGAGCTGCTTGCACCTGCTGCAGGGGCAGTGCCAACAGGAGGCGGATCCCTGCAGCGGGCCGGGGCCAGAGGGGGCACAGACAGTGCCTGCCACGCTCCCCGAAGCTCACGGCGGCCGGGAGCCGCGGAAAGACAGGAAGAGCAGCGGCCGGACTCAGGGCTGCAGCCCAAGGAGGCCGGCTGGCAAGCTGGCTCAGACTTCACGCATACCCCCCTTCGTTCCTCCGCCGGCCCCTGGATGTCGACTTGGCGGCTCCTCGGGGTCAGGCGGAGTGGTGTCTTAGGACTGGTTCCTAAGCTGGCCGAGTCACTTTCCAGCTTCGGTCCTGAGTCTTCTTCGCTATCTGGGGACGGAGGCCGGATGCCACCCACGGCCGTGACAGCATAACCCCGGAGCCCTGCAGGGGGTCCAGCCCCCGTCTGGCAGCCAGGAGCACCTAAGAAGGAACTCGCCCGCACCTGCCTCCCCCTGCACTCAGCCGGCACCCCTGCCGGCCCTGGGCGGTGGCCAGGCAAGAGGGAGGCTCAGGTCTGCAGGCCCAGCGGGAGCCACCCTCAGGCTCCTCCCGTGGGCGGGGCCATGGCCTGCCGGGTCTTGGAAAGCCTCCCGGAGGAGGTGCTGCTGAACGCTCACCCCAAGGCCTCTGGGCCCCAGATGTGAGCTTCTGGCACCGGCCAGGCCTGGCTAACCCCCTAACTGGCTGCTTGGCAAGGGACACTGGCAAACCCAGGCTTACTCTGGGCCATTTGCATATCATTTGCATCTATCTGCATATGTGGTGGCACAGCCTGGTCTCTTATGCATTTAAATTGCAAGTTATTTGTCTCTTTTTGAAAGCTCTCCGTTTTTTTTTTTCCCCAAGGGGAGCTGGCTCCCTCTTCCCGGCCTGCCCTTGTGCCGCAGGCTCTGAGCGGGCCCAGTGAGGTGCGGGCTGTAGACCTTGGGGTGCAGGGTGTGCTGTGGGTCTGGCTTTTGGAGAGCCCATCATTTTTAAGGGACTTTTGACAGATTGACACAGAAGGAAGTGTTGGGAATGTGCTCCCTGGGTTGCCGATGGGGAAACTGAGGCAGAGAGATTTTTTTTTTTTAAAGTGAGAGGCCCAAACTCACAAACCACATGGGAGGCAGGACTATGGTTGGGTCTGGGCTCCTGATTTCTGGTCGCACATCGGGAGGGCCCTTAGACTCCATCTCTGTGCAGACCCAGTGAGGGCTGGGGACCTGCCCCAGGCCACCCAGCTGGCCCAGGAAGCAGCGCTGACCCCACTGCCCTGCCTGAAGACAGCGGGCCCCGGCCAAGGCGTTTGCTGTGGCCGCTGTGTCAGGATCTGGTCAGCAAGACAGGGGCCGAGCAGGAGCCCTCCCTGGCCCCTAAGTGGTCACTTTCCAGAACCACAGTTTGGGTCATCTCAGGGGGCGTCAGTCCCAGGTCCCCGACAAGACGGCGAGAACCAAACGTGGGGGTGTCAGCGTCTTCTCAAACGGGCCGGCAGGTGACAGGCAGGGAAGACGCGG
Source organism: Oryctolagus cuniculus (assembly GCF_964237555.1). NCBI lineage: Eukaryota > Metazoa > Chordata > Mammalia > Lagomorpha > Leporidae > Oryctolagus > Oryctolagus cuniculus. Next base: position 232,480,801 of record NC_091432.1, on the reverse strand, counting down.
GCCGGCGTGGGCCCAGCCCACCATCGGGGCAGCCAGTGACGGTGTCTTGTGGGAAGAGAACAGTGTCAGCTCTCACCCGCTGAGCACGCCGCCACGTGTGGACGTGGCGTGGGGCTTTTGCGTGGGTTGCTTTCACCCCCATCCTGCAAGATAAGGTCACCGCTGAGCCTGGCTCAGGGTCACCCAGTGAAGCGTCAGGGGGGAGACTGGACATCAGGGTGGCCGGCTCCAGACGCCCACACAGGGCCTGTGCGTTCCATTTAGCCAGTGTCACTCCCAAGGTCAAGTCTGAATAACCGAGCACTAAGTTAGGCCTTAAGATGAACAATGTGGTGCTGGATGAAGCCCGGATTTGCTGGGGTAGAGGAACAATTTATGCCAGATTAATTTCTTGCCGGTTACAATGATAAAATCTGGAAAAAAAGGAACAAGTTAGCTTTGTCTGAAAGCGCTGAGGAGTGACCCAAAACTGGCAGAAACCGGCAGGGCTGTGGCCTCTGACAGGGAGGTGCAAGGCCGAGAGAGGCACTCCTCTGGCTTCCCCAAGGCCGCCCCACGGTGGGCAGGGACAGAACATAAGCACAGGCGGAAGTGTAGACTTTGGAGCCCAAGGCCTCCGAGCAGCTCAGAACTGAGCTGCAGAGGGACAGCCTGGATGGACGTGGCAAGGGGCGTGGCTTGGGGTGTGGCTTGGGGCGTGGCATGGGGCGTGGCTGCGGGAGGCACAGCCCGGAGCCTGCAAGAGCTGAACGGAGGTTTCCGAGGCTGCCTGATAACCCAGGAGGAGGACTTCCTGGTCCAAATCTCACTAACTCAGAGATCTTGGTGAACACGAGGGGAGACCTTGATGTGAAGAGCAGGCCCCAAAGTGAGCCCCCGACAAAGCCGACACATCAGCCCTGCACAAGGTTGGGGGGAACGGCCATGACCAGACAGACAGCACGCAGAAGTCGTCACAGGACGCCAACGCAGTCCTGAATCTCCACACGGCATCATTCGACAATGTCTAATGTAAAACTTAAAATCACTAGACACATAGAGAAACAGGGAAATACCACACCGAGTCAACATTAAAACAGTAAAGCCACAGGGACTGGGTGGCCTAGTGGTCAGAGGCTGTGGCTGGGACAGCTGTGTCCCTCATGAGAGCCCCTGGGGTCAGTGTCCAGCCCTGGCCCCTGACTCCCACTTCCTGCTACTGCAGACCCTGGGAAGCAGCTGTGACGGCTCAGGTCATTTGTTCCTGCCCTCAACGTGGGAGGCTTGGCTGAGTTCCTGGCTCTGAATTTAGCTTGGCCTAGGCTGTTACAGGTGTCTGGGGAGTGAACCAGCAGATGGAAGATCTCTGTCTTCCTCCAGAGTTAGAGGTAGAGGGGGGGGGGAGAGAGAGAGAGAGAGAGAGAGAGGTCTTCCATCTGCTGGTTCACTCCCCTAATGGCTGCAATGGCCAGGGCTGGGCCAGGCCAAAGCCAGGAGCCAGGAGCTTCCTCTGGGTCTCCCACACGGGTGCAGGGGCCCAAGCACTTGGCCCATCTTCCACTGTTTTCCCAGGCCACAGCAGAGAGCTGGATGGGAAGTGGAGCAGCCAGGACTCGAACCAGCACCCATATGTGATGCCGGCACTGCAGGTGGTGGCTTTACCCGCTACACCACAGCACCGGCCCTGACTTTGTGTCTTTATAAGAAATTTGTTTAGGAATGTACAGGATTCAAGAGTCCCGGCAGTGGACCCGAGGGTGTGTCTCAACTCTGAGGCTCAGTGCGTGGCCCTGAAGCAAGCTCTCCACGTGGGCGAGCCACGGAGGCCCCTCCCTGCCCCGAGCTACACACACACGGCCCAGAGCAGGGGAATCTCAGGGCTTCCTCAGTTTCCCAGGGCTTCTGGAATCAAGTGTCATGGCCAAGCGGCTGCAACAGCAGAGCCGTGTGCCGTCCTGCAGCCACAGAGGCGGGGAGCCCGACCAGAACCCCCCACGTCGCTCTCCCACGTCCTGGGACAGCCGGCACCACTGCAGTCTCCGCCCCCACCAACACGCGGCACCCCCCACCCCATGTCTCTCCTAAACGTGGAAGGGCCCACCATGCCGGACTGGGGTCCAGCCCGACGCCATCCTAACACCCTATTTCCAACAAAGCCTCGTTCTGGGAAGCTGCAGGTTGGGGCTTCAGGGTGTCTCCCTTGGGGGAGACGTGATTCAGTCCATAACAGAGGGATACAGAGTTGTTTTTAAAAGCTCCATGATGAGCTTTAGACTGAGAAATACAATACCTGGAATTCACCTTCCATTCAATAAAATCAAAAGTATATTGACTCTAAATTTGAACTCACCAAGGGCTCTCAGGTTTGAAGGTTGCTCAGTAGAAATTATCTACGACACAGCACAGAAAGAAAAAGGAACAGAGCTTCAGGGAGCCGAGGGACAGGATAAAGAGGCATAGCCTACTTTTAACTGGAGTCCCCGAGGAAGAGGCAGAGAGACAATGGGGTGGGAAGATATTTGAGGGGCCGGCACTGTGGCACAGCCGGTAAAGCCACCACCTGTGACACCGGCATCCCACATGGGTGCTGGTTTGTATCCCTGCTGCTCCACTTCTGATCCGTCTCCCTGCTAATGGCCTGGGAAAGCAGCCCGAGTGTCTAGGCCCCTGCCCCCACATGGGGGGCCTGGATGAACTTCCTGGCTTCTGGCTTCAGCCTGGCCCAGTCTTGGCTACCATGGCCACCTGAGGAGCGAACCAGCACATAGATTTCTGTCTCTGTCTCTGTCTCTCCCTCTTTTAAAAAAATTGATTGGAGGCTTGTGTTGTGGTGCGGTGGGTCAACCACCTGTAACACCGGTTTCCCATATGGGCGCCAGTTCCAGTCCCGGCTGCTCCACTTTCAGTCCAGCTCCCTGCTGATGCACCTGGGAAAGCAGAGGAAAATGGCTCAGGTCCTTGGGCTCCTGCACCCAAGAGGGAAACCCAGATGGAGTTCCAGGCTTTTGGCTTCAGCCTGGCCCAGCCACGGCCATTGTGACCATTTGGAGAGTGAACCAATGTATGGAAGGCCTCCCTTTGTCTCTTGTGTGTCTCCCCCACCCCAACTCTGCCTTTCAAATAAATACATCTCTAAAAAATTGATGAGATACGGGTTGAGACCACTCCAAGTGTGACTGAAAACCAAATCGACCTACAGATGCAGGAAATCCAATGCCCCCCCAACCAGAATAAATAAAAGTAAACCACATGAGGGACTTCAAAAAGCTTGTGGGAAAAGTTGGAGTTTAAAAAATAATTGAGGGATGGTGCTGTGGTGTAGTAAGTAAAGCCGGCATCCCACATGGGCGCCTGTTCGAGTCCTGGCTGCTCCTCTTCCGATCCAGCTCTCTGCTGTGGCCTGGGAAAGCAGTAGAAGATGGCCCAAGTGCTTGGGCCCTTGCACGTATGTGGAAGACCTGGAAGAAGCTCCTGGCTCCTGATAGGCGCAGCTCCAACCATTGTGGCCATCTGGGGAGTGAACCAGTGGATGGAAGACCTCTCTCTCCTTCTCTCTCTCTTTCTTTCTCTCTCTCTCTCTCCATCTCTACCTCTCTCTGTAACTCTTTCAAATAAGTAAATTTTTTAAAGTTTAGTTTGATGCGGTAAGTCTTGAAGTCCACATAGTTTCTTCGTAATGTGCTTTTCCCATGAGTTTTTTGAGCTGAAAACCCTTGCATTTATAAGCGCATCACAGTCAGAGGGCTGGAAAGCAGGGATGGGAGAAGGACAACAATGCTACGAGGGACTGCAGACTGCCCACAAGGACAATGCGAGTCCGCGACAATGGGACGGCGTTGACCGATCTCACGTGTGGAGCCACAGCGGCATCAGGAAACCTCTTTCCAATGGAAAAGCAGGCACAGTTACAGACAACACAGAGGCCTTGTCCAGAGCAGGGAGTGCGAGAGGGCGTCTCAGGCTAAGAGCGACCCTGCCGTGCGAGAGGGCGTCTCAGGCTAAGAGCTACTCTGCCGGGCAGGAGCAGTCAGCCCCGAGCGTGGAAACCGGCGCTCATGACGGCGGCTTTCGTCCCCTTAACGTCAGGAAGACGCATGAGCTCTCGGAAGCTAAAGTGACAACGTGTTCTGGGACCACGTGCAGAAGAGCGAGGTCTCCGAGCACAGCTACACGGATGGCTGGCACTGGGCACCGCCGGCACCAGCCCTCCCCGCACGTGCAGCCTGTGGCGCTCGCCCCCCCACCCCTGAAGTGTGCAGCAAATTCTGCTCTTTCTTAACCCCCAGGCCCGGCTGATTGGTTGCATCAGGGACTGCACCGGGGGCGGCGCCCTGGTGGCACTGGCACTGTGGCACAGCCAGGCAAGCCGCCACCTGTGACGCCCACATCCCGTATCCGGACAGTGGTTCGAGTCCCGGCTGCTCCTCTTCCCACCTGGCTCCCTGCTATGGCCTGGGACAGCAGCGGAGGACGGCCCAGCTGCTTGGGCCCCTGCCCGCGTGTGGGAGACCCCATGGGCTGCTGGCTCCTGGCTTTGGTCTGGCCCAGCCATCTGGGGAGGGAGTCAGGAGATGGAGGCGCTCTCTCTCTATTCCCTCTCCGGCTCTGCCTTTCATACAAAGACTTTTTTTTTCCTTTTTTAAGAAAGAGACGACCCCCCCCCTTGCTGAGTCAGCAGCCAGCACCTTTGGGTGTTGTTGGCTGTGGACGTCCTGAGGATCTAACTCAAGTCCCCGCCCCCTTCTCTTGAGCTGTCTGCCTTTTCTCTTTGTGTGTGTGTGTGTGTGTGTGTGTGTGTAAGTCTGCTGCATCCCTGGGCCTTATTTGTGTCGTGGGTGGTGACAGGGCCACACACGACACACCTGTGTCAGTGCAGTTACCAGGGGGGAGGAGCCCAGGGGCTGCCGGCTCACTCACCTGGGCACAGGCGAAGTCGCGTCCAGCCAGAGCCGCGGCAGGCACGGTGAGGTGCCCCCGAGCGCCCCTTCTCTGGGTGAGCAGGAGCAGACCCGCCGGCCACACCCCCACTTAGCACTGCGCCTGGCCCTGCTCCCTGGGTCACCCGGGCTGCCGTGGGCCCCTGCTGGCTCCACCTCGCTCTCTGCCTGCCCCGGGCCGGCTCCTGCTGGCCTGTTTGGGAGCAGCTCCTAGCTCAGAGCTGACTCCACCCAGCGGCCACTTCTCAGAGGCCCCCCCGTGCCCCGGGAGCCCCCGCCCTGCCTGAGTGCCCTCCTCTGGGTCCTCTCTGCTCTGTAATTTCTGTGTGGGATCTTCGTCCCAGACCGTGAGTTCCAGGAAGAACAGGCTGGCATCTTTTACCCTCACCGTCCCCCCAAGCCCCTCCTATCTGGACTGGCCTGAGACATGTGGGGAGTTCTCAGTGAACGTTTGTTGAATGACTGAGTGACTTGAGTCAGGGTAACCCTCTCCCTGTATGGACGCTGGGAGGCAGACTGAGCCCAGGGCCACATTCAGGCAGGCGCCCCAGGAGAGCTCAGGGCTAAGTCTTGGGCATGCGCTGTGGTCCAAGGGATGCAGGCCCCTTGTGGCCACAGCACCCCACATCGGAGCGCTGGTTCCAGTTCCGGCTGCTTGCTTCCAGTCCAGCTCCCGGCTAACGCACCTGGGGAGGCACCGATGATGACTCAAGTGTTTGGGTCCACGCCACCCACGTGGGAGACCAGGATGGAGTCCCAGGCTCCTGGCTTCAGCCCGCCCAGCCCCCTCCCTGTTGCAGCCGTCTGGGGGAGTGAAGATGAAAGATCTGTTTCTGTCTCTCTCTCTCTCTCTCTCTCTCTCTCTCTCTCTGCCTTTCAAATAAATAATCTAGAGAGGCCAGCGCCACGGCTCACTAGGCTAATCCTCCACCTTGCTGCACCGGCACACCGGGTTCTAGTCCCGGTTGGGGCGCCGGATTCTGTCCCAGTTGCCCCTCTTCCAGGCCAGCTCTCTGCTGTGGCCAGGGAGTGCAGTGGAGGATGGCCCAAGTGCTTGGGCCCTGCACCCCATGGGAGACCAGGAAAAGCACCTGGCTCCTGGCTTCAGATCAGCGCGGTGCGCCGGCCGCAGCGCGCCAGCCACGGCGGCCATTGAAGGGTGAACCAACAGCAAAAGGAAGACCTTTCTCTCTGCCTCTCTCTCTCACTATCCACTCTGCCTGTCAAAAAAAAAATCTAGAGAAAAAAATAGGTTTCTGAATTTCAGAACCAATTCTTTGCCACCATATGGGCGCTGGTTCAAGTCCCGGCTGCTCCATTTCCCATCCAGCTCTCTGCTGAGGCCTGGGAAAGCAGTGGAAGATGGCCCAAGTGCTTGGGTCCCTGCACCCACGTGGGAGATCCAGAGGAAGCTCCCAGCTCCTGGCTTCGGGTCTGACCATTGCGGCCATCTGGGGAGTGAACCAGCGGATGGAAGACCTCTCTCTGTCTCTCTCTCCCTCCACACCCCCCTTTCAAATAAATAAATAAGTCTTACAAGAGCAAAGCAAAGTAGCCCGCACACAGCGGAAGTTTCCGTCACTGGCACTGGCCGTCTGTGAGCTCCCTGCAGCCTCACTCGCTGTGGGAAGAAAAACGGAGCGAAATGGCGGGCGCCCCCGACCCGGCTTCCCCCACGGAACATCCTGCAGGCCCCAGACGCCAGCGGCACAGAGGCAGGGGGCCTGGACCCAGAAAGGCGGGGGGGCTGGACCTAGAAAGGCAGGGGGGCTGGACTCGCAGAGGTGGGGGGGGCCTGAACCTGCAGAGGTGGGGGCCTGGACCCGCAGAGGTGGGGCCTGAACCTGCAGAGGTGGGGGGGCTGGACCCAGAAAGGTAGGGGGGCTGGACCCACAGGGGGGAGGCCTGAACCTGCAGAGGCGGGGGACCTGGGCCCGCAGAGGCCAGGGGGCCTGGACACGGCCAGCCGGCCTTACTGGACTTCCCCCTCACCATGGGTGTTCTCGGTGCCATCCCTGGCTCTCGCAGGCGCCAGTGTCTTCCAGCACAGCCCTCCCGGCACCACAAGCCACCATCCCGCTGCCCCCACCTCCACGCAGCCCACCCGGCAGCTCCCAGGGCCTGGCCACCACTAATCTGTCCTCCATCTCTGAAATTCCAGAGCTGACCCCATCTCCAGAGCCCCTCACTCACTTTCCAAGGGTCCACCTTGTCCTCCCCCCCAGGGGCATTTCACAGCTGAGCCAGGTGGGTCCCCAGAGGCCCGAGCCAGCTGGCCACAGCAGGGGGACTGGGTTTGTGGGAGCTGCTCCGGCCCCAACCCCCAGCGCTCGGCCTGCCTGGCCCTCGGCAGCCTGCCCGGAGGCGGGGTGGGGTCTCCGCGGTCCCTCCCACCCCCTCCGGGGCCTGGCACGTCCCTCGATGGAGGCGAGAAGCCATGCGCTAGCTCGCCCCTGGGTACAGCGCGGGGGAAGGGTCACACCCGCAGATCCGCGAACCGCCGCGCGCGGAGCAGTCAGCGAGGTGCCAGGCGCAGAGCCGGCGAGGCGCGGGGAGAGCGCCCGCGGCCCCATTTGGCAATGAATTATGCATGGCCTTCTGCTCACGCTCACCGGGCTGCGCTCTGCTCCGCGCCTCCTGGGCTTCCCTCGCCCGCAGGGGCGCAGGCTCCCCGGGGCGGGCAGCGTCCTTTGTCCTGCGGGGACCCCGCCGCCAGCGTCCCCAGGATGCCCACTTCCCAGGCTGCAGGACCAAGGGCCGGGGCCGGCTCGGGGCCTCCTCCACCATCACAGTAATAGCCAGGGCAAGGCCGACGAGGCCGCGCGTTACCGGCCTTTCCCAGGCGCTGGACCGAGGGGCAGAGGAGCCGGAGAACGGTCACTGCGCAAAGCCCAGGGCCCCACCTGCGCAGGGGCTGTCCTGAGTGCGGGGGCGTGGGCAGCGAGGAAGCCAGCAGCTGATGGCCTGCGGTGGCCAGGCAGGGCCTCTCTCAGGAGGTGGCGCTGGGCAGGGCCCTGGAGGAGGTGAGGGGCCAGCCAGGGAGCAGCCGTGCCGGCCAATGGAGCAGTCGGTGCAAAGGGCCTGTGGCTGCGGCATCCCGGGCCGGCTGGTGCAGCGGGGGGCAGGAGGGTCTCAGGGCCACCGGGCGAGGCGCCTGCCACCACTGGCCCACTGGAGAGATGCAAAAACCCAGAGCCCGGTGCCACCTTTCCATGTCAGGAGAATGCCACGGCCTGGGACCTCCTGCCCAGGGAGGGGCGGCAGGAGCCTCCCCCGCCACAGCCGCCACGCCAGGGCCGGGCGCTCCGCTGTCCCACGCCAGGGCCGGGCGCTCCGTCTGCCCTCTCCAGCCCAGACCCCGCCCAGCCCACGCCCACCCACCCGTGCCAGGCCCACGGCAGGCAGGGGAGGCGCCGCTTGCCCTGTGCCATGCACCCTCCAGGCTGGAATCAAAGCCCTCAGAGGCGGTGGGCGGGGCGCGCCCACGGCCCTGCCGGCGTCAGCCCCAGCGCGGACAGCAGAGGTGTCCAGACGTGGACCTGCGTGGCCTGCACGAGGAGGGCGGAGCCAGATCCTCCGTGAGGCTGGTGCTGAGTTGGAGTGACCGAGGCGGGGAGGAGTGGCCAGAGACCTGGGGCTGGACATCTGCTGGGCAGGGGAGGGCGCGGTCCCGCCTCCTCCCAGCCTCCCAGGCTTGTCCTCCAGTCCTGGAGGCTCTGGACGGAGCATCCCAGCCCCGCGGCCCCTGCGGCCCGGCAGAGCCGCCCGGGGGCCTCTGCTCCCCTCATCGCCCTGGTCTTCTCTCACTCTTCCTATCAGCCCGTGAGAGGATGGGAACCCGCACAGGCCGGTCCATGCTGCTCTCGCTGGGGCTCTGTGCTCCTGGCACCCCTCCGCCTGGCTGTGTGCCTCAGTTTCCTCATCTGTAAAATGGACTCATTTCCATTGTCTCGCTCTCGGGGCCCTGCGCAGGACGGAGAGGATTCACAAGTCCACTGAGCCCGTGCAGAGCTTAGGGCAGGGAACAGGCCCGGCCGAGTGGCCTCAGGCTCACCCAGGCACCGCGAGGACACCACGGCCTCTCTGGAAGCTTCCAGATCAACTTCCTACCCGTGTCTCTCTCTCTCTCTTAAAGAAAAGAAAAGAAATCATTTATTTGAAAGAATTAGAGAGAGAGAAAAGGAGGTCTTCCATCTGCTGGTCCACTCCCCAGATGGCTGCAGGGACGGGGCAGGGCTGGGCCAGGCTGAAGCCAGGAGCCAGGAGCTTCTTTCGGTCTCCCACGCGGGTGCAGCGGCCCAAGCACTCGGGCCATCCCGTGCTGCTTTCCCAGGCGCGTCAGCAGGGAGCTGGATGGGAAGTGGAGCAGCCGGGACTCGAACCGGCGTCCATATGGGATGCGGGCGCCATAGGTGGCAGCCTCACCTGAGACACAGCGCCGGCCCCGGCCCTGCGTCTCCTGAACCCACACATCCACGTCTGGGAAGTTCTCCCTGGAGCGCCCTGAAATCCCCCCTGGCTGACCCCTGGGATGGGGAGACGACGGAAGGAAGAGAGGATCGGTCCCAGGACCCCCAGCCGGGGTGCGAGGATGGGGAGCTGCTGTGCTCCGTCTCCCCAGGAGCCGACCCAGCCGGGGCCAGCGCAAAGCCACCTCACTCAGCCCCTGCCCTTCAGGCCATGGAGACCACGGACAGGCAGATGGACAGACAGCCGGGCCGAATGGGGCGAGAGGGAGCCTGAGGGTGGGAGAAAGGGAGGCGAGGGTCTTGGGGGCTGAGGGCAGGGGGGAGGCAGGAGGGGAGCCCCGGGCAGGGGTGTGGGAACCGGAGGGCAGCAGGGCAGGGGGCGCCCGGGCTGGGAACGGCCCGCGAGCCTCGCCGGGGTTCTGGGAGGCCTCATACCAGACACTGTCTAGACACAGCAGTCGTCAGCTGGGAACACCCAGGCTCTGCGGGCTCAGCTGAAAGGGAGCTTAACAAAGAGCTGAGCGGGAGAAAGGGGCAGCACAGCCGGCTGGCCGCCCCGGCCGGGGGGGGGGGGACCCCGGTGCGATGCGGTGTCCCTGGCGGCCAGGGCCAGGCCCGGCTCACTGCCGGGGGCGGGGGCGGGAGGGGAGACAGCGCTGAGTCTTTGTACCCCAGCTCTCCCGCCTTCCTGCTGCGCAGGTAGTTGGGGGCCAGGGGCAGGCACAGCGCGCTGAGCCCTGGGCTTCTCAGCCACAAAACAGGAACCCAGCCGGCGCCAGGGCGAGACCCCGAGTCTCAGTTCCCCTCCCTCGGCGCTGCGGCCCACGCAGCTCCTTCCAGGGGGAACTCCAGGGCCCCACGTGGCCGGGCACAGGGGCGCCCCTCGCTAAGGGCCTTCCCGCCGGCCGGCTGGCACGGGTCAGAGTCAGGTCTGCTCCAGGTCTGTTCCTCACTCTCACCCTGCACTTCTTGTTGACCGGAAGGGGCAGAAGGCACGGCAAAGCCGCCATCCCTGTGCGTCCAGAGCCGCGAGGAAGGGCCCCAGGAGGCCGTGTCCCCGAGTGTGCCCAGCGCCCGCGCCCGTCCTCGCCCGTCCCAGCCAGAGCCAGTGGGCAGAGGCGCAGCCTTCGGGGGCAGCCGTAGCCCCAGACCGCTGCGTCCAGGACGGCAGATGGAGAGGCTCAGGGCTCCGGCTGCCCTGCCGGTCCTGGCCGCTGGGTCTCTGGGGCTGTCAACCCCCTCCCCTTCCTCCCACCACTCGGGCTGTCGGCTGAGCCTGGACGGGCCACTGCTCCTGTCGGCGCCAGGGACCAGTCCCAGCCCAGCCCCTGTGGCAGCTGAGAGGCCCGGGCCAGGGTGGGAAGTGGCTGCGCGCCCTCCACCAACAACCCGGCTCCCAGGAAGGACTCAGATGTCCCGGGTTCCCGAGTGGTCTGGGTGGGGGTGGGCGGCCTGCGGCCTCTTCCTGTCCTCCCCCCAGAGGGGGAGAGCAGGGCACTGGTGAGGGGGACACTCACATCCTCGCTCACCCCCTCACACAAGTGCCAGTGATGACCCCAGGCCCAGAGCCTCGGGCAGGGCCTGTGGGACACTTGGAGGCCTGCGCACCCCCCCACTCCCCTGCGGCTCTTGGGGTCCAGCCCCTCTTCCTATGTCGGCCACGAGCCTCGGTCCCCACCGGAGTCCCCAGCACCCCCGGCACCCTCTGCCTGCACCTTTGTTCAAGCTGTCCCCTCCGCCTGCCCCCCCTTCCGGCTGTCCCCACCTGCCCTCCGGGAACCTGCTCCCCACACCGGCCCCTGCCTCAGGACAGCACCGGCCCCGCCCTCGTCCAGCCCTCTCTGACCAGCGCCCCGCGCCCAGCAGCCCCTCTGGTTCCTGCCACGTGCAGCAGCCCCCCCCCCCCGCACATCTGGGCTTCTCCCTGGGGACCCCCAGCCACTCCCAGCCCCCTTCCTGCTCAGGGAGCCTCCTGGGACCCCGCCAAGACTTCCCGCATTCTTCATGGTGCCCGGCACAGCCCCCCCCCCCCGGCCGTGGTCCTGTCCTTGCCAGCGTGTCCCCATTCTTGGCCCCTTGGACGCCCTCTCTTGGGGTCTCCTTCTCAAGGCATGAGGGAGAGGCCAGGGCCCACTGCCCCCAGAAACGCCTGCGGCAGAGGCCATGGGGTTTCCAGGGCCCCCAAGCTCCCCGTGGCGACCACAAAGCAAGGTCAGGCCCTTGGGCGGTCCCCTGGCCAGCAGGCCGGCTCCCCTGCCCCAGTGGCTCCTGCCAGCACAGCCCGGTGGGGGTCCAGCGGGAGGGGCAAGGCCTGGTCGGTGGCTCCCCTGCCCCGAGTGGCTCCGGCCAGCACAGCCCCGTGGGGGTGAGGCCAGGCCAGGCGGGGGCGGGCGGCAGAGCCCCTGGGCACCGCCCCCACCCAGACCCGGCCAGCTGGCTCCCTGCCCCCCTCCCCTCCTCGTCTCTCTCTTCCTCTGCTCTCCTCCTTTCTCCGAGTCCTTCTCCCTCGCCTCCTTCCTTTCTTCTTGCTGGGTTAAAAATAATCAACTTTCTGGGAAGCAGCGGCTCCCGCTGCGCCGCCCTCGCGCCCGGAGCCCCTGAGAATAGCTCCCCGCGCCCCCTCCCCGCCGCTGACTAATGAGCCCGGGCGGCGGCCGAGCCCGCGCGCTGCACCGGCCTTAACCGCTTCGTGCCCGGGCAGCCGGCCGCGTCCTCGCCCCCGGGCCGCCCTGGACCAGAGCCCCGTGGCGCCCCTGGGTGTGTGTGTGTGAACTCTAACCTCCGACCGTCACGCGGGCTCCCCTGCAGTCAGCTTGGTGCTGGGTGACCGGCACAGCAGGGAGCGCGTCGGGGCGGGGCCGACACCCCCGAGACGGGCCAGGGCCGCATGGACGTGGACGGTGTGACCGGGCCGGAGAGGCCCGGAGCCCCCGCGGAGAGCCCGGGCCGAGCCGCTAAACTGCGCGTCCAGGGCAGGCAGGGCCCGAAGCCCGTCCAGGGGTCCCAGCACACCCCCCAACCCCACCCCCCCGCCAGGCCTGCAGGTTCTTGCAGAAGGGGAAACTGAGGCCCAGAGGGCGTGGCCGAGGCCGGGGCGTCGCCGCAGACACTAAGCGAGGGCCGCGTACCCGGGGACCCTTAGCCCCAGCTGCGGGGGGCTCTGAACGGGGTAAGAAGGGGGAGGGGGGAGGACAAGGTCAAAGGTGAGGGGTAGTGGGGCGAGCCGAGCGCGGAGCGCAGCCGAGTCCTCGCCGGCCCCGCCCACTCCGCGCGGTCTCTGCATTACCTCATCGCGGCGTGCGCCCATTGGCTGCCTGCCCCGGAGGCCGGCCCATTGCGGCGCAGTCCGTTAACCCTTTCCGCCTCGCGGCCTCTGCCCTGCCTGCGCCACGGGCGTTGGCGGCCCCTACGCGGCCTTCGGGCGCCCAGGCCGGGGGCACCTGGGGGACGGTCACGTGGGGCAGGCCGGCGGCCAGTGTCCAGTGGTTGGAGCACGGGGCGGACGACCCTGGCTCGAGCGCTGCCCGGCTGCCGGCGGCGCGACCTTGGGCGGAGGGCCGAGCCTGTTTTCCTCTGCGGTGGAGGGGGCCGAGTGGTGCACGCTCCGCCCGCCCAGGTCCACCTTGCTTGTCACTGCCAGAGGTCCAGTCACTATCACAGGAGAGCCAGGCTGCCTCCCGGGGGCTCTGTGTGCGACTCCCGCGGCTGCTGGGAGGGGCTGCTGGAGGGGCTGCCTGGGCCCCCCGGGGAGAGACTGGACTCTCCCAGGCGGTCAGCACACGCCACTGCGCCACCAGAGACCGAGGACCGCCAGAGCTGGGGATAGGAGGGGGGACTGGAGCATTCAGATGCAGGGGGTCAGGAGGGCCCTGGGGGGTCATCCTGTGGGTCAAGGGTCAGCTACTGGGAGGCTGCTGTGCCCCCACTCCCCCACCCTGCCCGGGTCAGCCGAGGCCCACACATACCTGGCGTCTGAGTATTTACAAGCTATAAATCAAGCCACCAGGCTTCTAAGTAAAATCCGACCTGCCCTCCTCCCTTGGACACACGCCCCGGGAAGGCTGGGCTCCCATCTAGAATTCTCAGCCCCCATGGGGTGGCGCGCAGGACCTGCCCCGGCCGGAGGCTCCCTACGCCGCAGCCCAGCCCCTCCAGAAGACCCTCGGGAGAAGGGACCCAGGGAGCAGGCTGGGCGCCACGCAGCAGGACACCGCGGGTCCCAGGCACACAGAGGGTGGTCGAGGGCCAGGGCTGCCCCTGGGCAGGGCCTCTCGAGGCTGGGGCTCAAGTCTGAGGGTGGTCCCCGGGTTTCTGTCTGAGCCGGCTTCCCACTTCCAGCCACGCCATGCACCCTGACCCTGGCCAGCTCCCAGGTGCCATCCGGGACTCCCCAACAAGTGAGCCAGCTGCCCACACCCTCCCCCAGCTGCCCCACCTGCATCCTGGCTGCTCCACCTCCTGCCCCTCCCTGTGTCGCACAGATCCTGGACGGTCAGTTCCCAGCCTCACAGCCAGCCGTGGCTCCAGGCTGGGGGGCTTCCCAGGCTCCCTGGCCTCGCCCCTCCTCACTGGTGCTGGGCCCAGCCGTTTGGACCTGCCCCCCTGAGCTGTCCAGCTCCGTGTTCTTTCTGCCCCGGGGCCTGCAGGGGTGCTGCTCCCTCCGGCCTCCACGCCTCTGCCCTTCCTCTGCCAGCCCCGGCTGCCCGGTGTTCCGGCTGACCCCCCGGAACCCAGCCACCCGTTGCCGGTGTTTCCCACCCAGACTTGCTCAGCCGCACTGGCCGCTCCAGGGAAGGGCCCAGAGCAGGTGCCGGCCTGGGGCAGGTGTGGGGCGCTGGGTCTGCGCTGGACTGAGATTGGCAGCCAGTACCCACGGCGGGCGGGCAGCCTGGGCGCCGGCACGTTCCTCCTCCGCGCGCCGCTTTTGAGACGGGGTTGTTCTCCCCATTCCTCAGAGCGGGAACCCTGAGGCTCACGGCAGGGGAAGCACAGACCCGGACTGAAGGACAGAGGTCAGCCACTCCCGCTGTCTGGCCGTGGATCCCGGGCCCTCGGCCACGCCTCTCTGAGCAGAGCTTTGCTCTGTGTGTGGAGTGAGGTCGGCCAGGGTGCCGAGCCTTGCGCTCTCTTCCGGTTCCGACGTCCTCCCTGGAAGTCCCTCTGCTGAGCTGCCCTGCAGGGAGCACCTGCTATCGGCCTGTCTGCAGGACTCCCTGTGGCCATCCTGGAGGTGGTGCCCAGCACTTGGGGGCCGGTGGACGGTGACTTGGGTGTAATGGGTGTTGGCATTTGTGCGCCCTGCCGGTGAGGCGAGGCAAGGCAAAGGCAGGGGAGGGCTTTGGAGTCCGTGGGGTGCAGATCTGGCTCCCCCGGCCTGGAGCAGTTTCGGGGCCTGGGGCACAGGACGGCCCCTCCCAGCCTCGGTTTCCCCATCCGAGGGGCAGGTGCCTCCTGGGGCTGTCAGCCTGGCTCGAGTCTTCCCCTGCCAACCGGGGCCCAGCAGGCAAAGGTGAGGGCGCGTGGGTCCCCCGGCCACACTAGCACGCGATGCGGTCCTGCACCTGGCCTCCGTCTGAAACACTCCCCCTCAGACAGGCGGGAGCCCTGAGCGCCTGGCCAGGCAGTCCGGCCACTGTGGCCAGCCGGGGCCGGGTGCACAGGTAGGGCTGTGCCTTGAGCTGGGCCCCCAGGTCCTGGGGTTCAGGCAGAGGTGGGAGGGTAGAGGTTTTGGGCCTCAGCACCGCAGCCAGCGGCTCCTGGGGCAGAGTCCGACTTGAGTGCCCACACCAGGCGCTTCGCACAGGTCCTCTCAGGAACTCAGAACAGCCCCGTGGCTGGTGGCTCAGAGAGGTGCAGCAACTCGCCCAAGGTCGCACAGCAAGAACGAGACAGAAGGGTTCCTAACCTCTCTGACCCCTGCTCAGGCAATGGAGTTGAAACGCATAGATGAGGGGTGTGAGCAGACCAGGGAGGTTCTGGAAGAGACGGGGACACAGCCGTGGGTCCCTGCGGGGCGGTGTTTGGGTGACACGGTGCCGTGTCTGAGCTGCCGGCACTTGCTCTCTGTTGCAGCCCAGTTTGCAGCCGGGGCCTGGCCAGGCCGCTCCCAGGGGATAAGGACGGTTCCCTGGGCAAGAGCCGGCCCCACCCAGGCTCAGCTCACCCACGGCTCGGCCCCAGGGGAACCTGGGGGCCTTGCTAATGACGCTGCCGGCCGGGGGGGAGGGTCTTAGTTTCTGCAAAGTGCAGTGTTTCTCCATTTTACAGATGAGAAAGCTGAGCCCCCCCGCCCCCCCCGCCCCGAAATGACCGGAAGGCTCCACCAATTCTGGTCACACCGCATCCCCGAGCCAGGATGGTTCTGACCCGAGCACCGACCCCTGGCAGAAGTGGGGCAGGGCCTTATGGGCTGGTCTTGAAGGCGGGGCAGTGACCATGGGGGGTGGAGGAGGAGACAGGGCCCTGCCCTCTCGGGGTGCCCAGGGGAGGTGGGGGGAGGGCCCTCCTGCAGCCCCGTCAGCTCTGGTGTTGTGGCCAGGCGTGCGCGGCGTGGGTGCTGGTGCTGGGGGTGGCAGTGTCTGGCCTGCGGCACATGGAGTGTGTGCGTGTGGCTTGTGCCCGAGTGGTGGGGTCTGTGATGGGGGGTGGGGAGTGCCTGCTGGGCTGTGTGCGCGTGCAGGCCAGGGTTCTGCTAACTGGGACAGTCCCCACGGGGAACAGGGAGGGAGAGACGGAGGCGGAGGAGTTAACCAGGGACCTGGGTGTGCAAAGGCCTGGGGGAACAGGGAGGGAGAGCTGGAGGCGGAGGAGTTAACCAGGGACCTGGGTGTGCAAAGGCCTGGGGGCATGAGGAGGCCGCCGGAGCAGGGAGGGACTTGAAGGGCCCAGGCTGCCGGCCTGCCTCTGCCAGCTTGCTGGGGTGTGGGCAGGAGGCCTGGAGGGGGTCTCAGACCCCAGCCACCGGTGTAATGGGGTCCCCAGCCAAAGCCCCAGCTCTCTCAGGCACCCACACCCACCAGCAAGCGGGCAGACAGGTAGGGGCAGGGGGGCTGGCCAGGGGCGTGGGGAGCAGGAGCCAGGAACTGAGCGCAGGTCCCAGCCCCCTGGCTGTCTTCAGGCCGTGTCCCCTGGGGGCTGGGCTGGCCGTGCTCACAGGGACACGTCCAGAAGATGGTGGCCCAAGCCTCGGAGCCGGCCGGGCCTGAAGCCCAGGGTTTCCGCTCCAGAACCCCCTACCCGCTGTGCAATGTGGGATGGGGGGGGGGCACGGTGCCCTGGGCACCTCCTGGAACCGGGACTGGGCGGATGGGGCGGGAAAAAGCCTGAGGCTGCTGCACCCTCCCGCTGGGCGGCCTTGGGCGCAGCTGGACCTCGGTTTACCCGGCTGGACACCTCCCCACCCGCCGAGGGCGCGGGAGGAAGAATCCCAAGGCTGCCCGAGGGCAGGCACCCAGCGCCAGCCGGCACCGGGTTGGAACCTGGAATCTGCGGGTGTGCCCCCCGCAGCCGGGCGGCTCCGGGCCCCGCCGGCCCCATGACGTCAAGGCCCGCCAGGGGGCCGCGCGCTCCGCACCAGCAGACGCCGCAGGCCGGGGCCGCGGCCGGGGGCGGCGATGACTCAGGGCCCCGAGACGGGCCGGGCCGGGCAGCGGAAAGTTTTGTGCGGGTGACATCAGCCGGCCGCGAGGGCGGGAGGGGGCCGGCTCCGGGAACCGGCGGCCTGGCGCGCGGCCCGGGCCGGGGCAGGGCGCGGAGGGGCGGCCGCGGGGGCCCCCCGGAGCCCGGGCCCGCGTTTCGCCGGCGCGGAGCGCGCTCCACCCGCCTGCGAAGGCGCCGCATCGGTCCTGCTGCGTCCCTGCATTTTAATTACCGCCGCATTAATATTCATGAGCCGGGACTCGAGGGGGCCGCGGGCTGTCGTTTCCCTCGCCTGCGCACCCCCCCGCACCCCTCTTCCCCGGCTGAGTCGTGGGCTTTTTCCTTCCCGCTCCCACCCCCGCCCGCGCCGACAGTTGGTGCTCAGCTCATGGGGGAGGGGCGAGCGCGCGGCCGTGGGCGCCCCTGGTACACCTGTGCGGCCCTGTGTGCCCGCGTGTCTGCGCGGGGGGCTGGAGGAGGGTCAGGGCATTGCCCGTTAGCTGGGCCGGATTGGACCAGGGGGGCAACTGGGGCCCGGAGCGAGGCTGGGCCTTGTCCAGAGCCACCCGCGAGTCCACGCCACAAAGGGGCCAGGGCCCGGTCTTGGGCGCCTCCCTGCCCCCTCTCCTGCCCGGGGGTTTCTAACAATGGTGGGGAGAACGTGCTGACCCCGCCTCTCCTGTGACCTTCCCAGCAAACCTGCACCCTTTGCAAATGGGGAAACTGAGGCAGCTGGCCTGCTTGGCAGGGGGTGGAGCCAGATCCCAGAAGCACCTGAGCTCCATCGCCCCCCCCCCCCCCGCGATGGCCCCATGGTCTGTGGGGGTCCTGTCTCAGCAGAAACCTGGCTAGGGCTGCTCCTCTCCAGTGAGTCACTCCACGAGGCTGGCTGCTTGTCTGCCTTGGAGCCTGCCCGAGCCGCGGGGCAGCTGGGAGCCCGGCCTCCCTGGCTGGGCCTGGGGTCGCCGGTGTGTCCATCCACAAAGTGGGCGGGCCCACCATGCGCCCGTCACGGAGCGGGGCAGCTGCTCTCCCACCTCTGCATCTCCACCCGGAGCAGGGGGGCTTGTCACTGTGCAGGAGTAACCCCGGCTTGGAGCTCCCCCCAGCCTAGCCGCTGAGGTCTGGGGGCCGGATCCGGGCTGTGGGCCCCTCTGGGCTGGCGGGGAAGGGCTCAGCGGGGCAGCTCACATCTTAGATTCTTTTTCCGGGAACTTGTCCCCCACCCCGCGGCCAAGCCAAATCGCCCAGGGCAGTTCAGGCCACACCCCCCCCCCCACGTCGGACCGTCCTGCCCCAGCCCTGGCCTCCTGCGTGCTCAGAACGAGCTGACCGGTCCCCCCTATCCGCCCACGTCCCAGCCGTGTCCCCCGAGCTTTTCTCCCTCCCTTGGGAGCCACAGGAACAGATAAGGAGCCAGGGAATGCAGGCAGGGACTCTGGGGAGGAAGAGGGGTTGTGCCTGGGCCTCCCGGGGCGGAGCCCCCCCCCCCCCGGGGGGAGCAGAGGCATCCTGGGCAGAGGGAACAGCACCCAGCTTGGCACCAGCGCAAGCCCGAGACGCGATGCGGGGAGACGGACAGTTTTCTCCTGAACGGCCCAGGGCGGTACTTGTGGCCGGGAGCACCCCCCCCAGAGGACCCCACTTCCGCTGCCTGGGCGGGAGGGCGCAGGCAAGCCCTGAGCCTCTGTGTCCTGATCTGTAGATGGGGTGGGGGAGGGCGACGTGTGCTTTGCTGGCTTCTATGGAGACTAAGAGATCTTGCCCGTGGAGTGTCCAGCAGAGGCTGGTGCTCGGCATGGGCCAGTCTGTCCTCAGAGACACAGGCAGGCCCGGAGACCCGTCCCCAGCCAGCCCAGCAGGGAGGGAAGGTCGGCCTGGGTCTCCCAGCCTGGCCACGGGGCAGTGCTGGGGGCCGAGGGGGACAGGCTGACGCGGTTCCCCAACAGCCAAGGCTGAGGCTCCAGGTCAGAGGGCCCAGCAGGGCCCTGGGAAAGCCCAGGCAGGGGCCGGGGGGGGGGGCAGGGGTGCAGCCAGAGAAGGCGGCCAGAGGCAGCCTGGCCCCAGCCTCCGGGCCTGCGCCTCTCTGCCTGCTCGGGGTTGACCGTGACACCTGCTCAGGACGCAAACGTTTTAGAAAGCATCCTCGCCGGCCGCCTGTGCCGCCGGCCGCCCGCCCCACCCGCCCTGGTGTCCCGGAGCTGTGGCTCCTCTGCTCCCAGGCCTGCCGGGCTCCCGCTTTCCAAGGGCTCTGCAGCCGGGCGGCCTCAGCCGGCACTGCCAGCTCCGCCCTCCTCCCAGCCGCGCCCTCGCCGCCCGCCCGGGCCCTCCGGGTTGCCAAGACCAGCCTGCCCGGTCTCCCGGCCTCTGTGCCCCCGCCCCCTCCCCAGCAGACCCCAGTGCAGCTCGGGGCGCTGGCAGGGAGCCGCGGCGCCGCCTTCCCCGCCTCTCCTCACTCTCCCTGGGGAGCCGTGAGCCCCTCGAGGCTGGGCCCTGCCTTGCTGTCCTGCAAGGGCTTCGCGCGAGAACATCTCTCGTCTTCATGAACGTAAATTGCTTTTCCCAAAGGGAGTCGGGCTCTACGCTAGCACGTCAGGGCTCCCCGCCGCGTGTCCTTGGGGGGTGACCTGCCGTCTCTGAGCCCAGGACACCTGGAGGACAGCCCAGCACCGTGGCACCGGCAAGGGGCGGCCGGCACCCGTTCTCTGTACTTGGCCTTGTCCTAGCCTCCTTCGGACTTGTCCGAGCTTGGGCCAGGCTAGGACTCCACGCCCGGCTCTTCCCACTCCAACGCTTCCTTCCCTCTGTGTGTCTGGTTTGCAGACACAGGAGACCAAGGTCGAGAGAGCCCACGCTGACCGCCCAGGGTCACGAGGCCCCGCGGGAGTGAAGCCAGGAAGGACCTGCCCCCTCCCCTGCCCGCTGCCCAGCGGTGACCCAGGCAGAGGCCTGGCGGGCCTGGTGCTTTCCCCAGGTGAGGCTGTGCCATGCCTACCCGGGCACTGGTAGGGCTTTCCCCCCCACTCCCGGGGGTGCAGGGGAGCTCAGGCGGGGGCAGAGCCAGTGGCTGCTGACCACAGACCACCGCCAGCCTTTGGCGGTGCTGCAGCAGCGCTGGGCGGGGGAGGGGCAGCGCTCCCCTCCCCCAGCCCCCAGGGCCGCCAAGAACATCTGGGGGCCCTCCCCAGCCCTGGCCCTGCGCAGCCTGCCCAGCTGCGTCTCTGAGCCGCACCCAAACTCTTCCCAGCTTTGCCAGGGAGACTGGAAACTTCTGCTCAGCAGCTTGGCTTGGGGTGATTTCGACACCGGCTCGGCGGGGGGCTGGGGGGCGGGTCCTGGGAAATCTCAACAAACAACAGCGCGGCGGCGGCGCACTCGCCATGTGCCAGGCTCTATGCTAAGCCCAGGCCTGCAGAGCCTCATGGAATCTTCCAGAACCCAGGAGAGGCTGGCGCCGAGCAGCCAGAGGGGGCGCGGGTGACTCGGGGTGGGGGGTGAAGGCCACACAGCTGGGAGCATGCAGGGACATCCGGGTCACCAACCAGCTGGGGGGGACAAGCGGTGCTGGGCTGGGGGTCCCTGAGGGAAACCCAGGTGCACAGAAGCCCACTGCGGCAGGCGCAGCAACTCCACAGTGCAAGGGGCGGGCCGCTGCTGGTCGGGGAGTCTCCAGCTCCGATCCCGGGCGCCCTGGGGTCGTGGGTGCCCCTCACTCCGGACCCCGCCTCCCCACGCCTGCCCGGCGCGGGGACCAGAGAAGCTAAGGGGCCCCCGCCCCCGTGCCTCCAACCAGCGCGCAGTCCTGAGCCAGGCCGAGGGACGCCCCGAGCAGACGGCGAGCTGCGGGGCGACCCCGCCAGGGACGACCCTAGTTGTGCTGGGGCCCCGCCCACCGGTAAAGGAGCGCTTCCTGCAGGGGGGCGGGGGCCGGCACACACGCCCCCCCGCCCAGCCCGCCCGGGGCTGCGTGCAGGGCGCGGCGCGGGCCCCGGCGCCCAGTTCAGCGGAAAGGAATGCGGCGCTCGGCGCGGGAGGCCGCCCGCCCGGGCCCCCTGCACTGCGGCGCGGGGGCCGGCTTCGCCCCCTCCCGGCCGCCGCCGCCGCCGCCAGACCCTCGCCCGGAGCCGGTGCGCGCGCCCTGGCCCAGTCCGCGGGAGCGCGCCGCGCCCCTCCCCGCCCCCCGCGCTGCGCGCCACCCCTCCCCCCTCCATAACTCAAAAGCTTGTCAGGCGGGTTCCAGACTCCTGGCGCCGGGCTCCGCTCCAGGAAAGAAAAAAAAAAAAAAAAGGAAAGAGAAAAAAGGGGGGAAAAAGCCGGCCCGCGGAGCGCAGCAGTGAGCCCGGGCACGCACAGCCCAGCGGCCCGCGACCCCCGCCCGGCCCGAGCCGGGGACCGCCACCCGGGGGGCGCGGGGCTGGCGCGCCCCGCAGAGCCCTGGTTTCTGGGCGAATCAATTATTCAGCGGGCCTGGGCGGGGAGGGGCGAGCCAGGGCCGGGGAGGGGGGGGCGGCGGCCGCGGAGACCCCCGCCTCGCCTGACCCCGCGGCCGGGCTCTCCCGCTGGGCCCCGCGGCGTCCCCACGCGGGGGTCCTGTTGTGAGAAAGCTGCCTCGGGGTGGGCTCCCGGAGGCGCGCGGGGGATCCTGCGGAAGCGGGAGAGACAGCGCCGGGGCCGCCCCTAGAGCTGGGGGAGGGGAGCCGCGCACCGGGAAAGGGGGAGGGGGCGTGGGAAGAGCCTGGCCTCCAAGTCTCAGCTTCCGGCCGTGCCCGCGGCAGGGGGCGGCGTGGGGAGGGGTGGGGGCAGGCCCCCCCCTCCCATTGCTGGGCGGCCTCAGGCTGGGGCTCGCCCTCTCTGAGCCCAGACTTGCTCCTCTGCAGAGTGGAGACTTGAGGAGGTGGGGGTGGGGCGCGGGAGCTGGGGGCGTGTTTGGGGGCTCCGGAGGCCCCCCTGTTGGAAGCCACAGCTGGCAGACAAGCCCAGGACCCCCCATGCTCCCCACGCCGGCTCTCAGCCGTAAGTCCTGGGTAACCTGCAGCCTGCCTTGGGGTCAGACGTTGGAAGGTCAGTCTCAAAGGCAGGTCAACCCCAGGCCACTGCCCCAGGGCCCTCAGCCTGCCTTCTCCAAGGGTCACACACAGGCAGCAGTGGGGGAGGGGCAGTTGCAGGAGCCGCACCCTCAAACCCTCTCCCCTCCCTCCCGGTCCATTCTTCCCGCCTCCAGTCTGGGCCTCAGAGGTCTGGAGCCCCGCGCCCTGGGACCCTGCCCGGCTTGGAAGTCACCTCTGCAGGTGCACACAGCCTTTTGCGGAGCTGGGCCAAGGTCACCCAGGTAGAGAGGACAGAGCTGGGCTTTGAGCCCAAGCGGCCTGCACAGGCACTGCCTGCCTCCCCGCACGGAACACTGCGCGCGCCCCAGCCCCGGCAGCGCCGTCCCCACCCGCGCCGGCCCTGGCAAGGTCAGCCAGGACCGCCTCTGCCGCCGGCCGGAGCTGCCCAAGGCCCCGGGCTGCGTCCATGCCGGCAGCCACGTGGTTCCAACCCCGCAGTTCCCCCAGCGAGAACACCAGCAGCTGAGCTGGAGGGCCTGGGGGCCGGAGGGGCCTCCTGGGTCAAGACCCCGCCGGGACTCGGGACTCGGCAGTGGAGGCCGCTCCCGCGGGTGTGGCTCCAGCACCGTCCAAGCCTGGGACCCCAAGGGGCCAAACACCGCATCTGAACCAAGCCCCTGGCGGTCTCCCGTCTGGCTTGTTGCTTTCACTTCCTGGAGGCCTGCTGTGTGCTTGGGTCTCGGTGTCCCCCAACCCTGCACAGTGGGCACAGTGATCGTCCCCTTTAACAGATGGGTCAAGGTGACGTGCGGGGGACCCACTGTGCGCTCACACCCGACTCCTCTGGCGGCAGGCACTGGCCGCTGACCCCGGGAGTGTCCTTGGGCGCCAGTGAGACACAAGGGTTTACCTGGTAGCCCCGAGCAGCTTCCAGACCTCAGCTGAGCAGAAAAACCAGGCGACAGGGACCTGCAGCCGCCGGGTGGGGCTGTGTTTCCCCGGGGTTTGCGGGCGAATCTTTCCCGTTCTCTGCCTGCAGTCCTGGCGCAGAGGGGACGAGACCGGCCGTCGCCAGGGGCCGGGCGCTGGTGGCCGGTGCGGCCGGGGCTCCTCTGCAGGGCTGCGCCATCCCCACGCTTCCAGCACGTGCCGCTGGACTCCGCCGGTCCAGAGCGTGGCCAGGCGCAGCGAGGTGGCCGCTGCCCCTGAGGCTGGCTGAGCTCCCCAGGGCACGGGGCGGGGGGTGGGCTCATTCGGGCAGGACCCGGTTCTGTCTCCCAGGAGTTACCCCGAGGGCAGCCTTGTGGGTAGTGAGCGCCTCCTCTGGGCAGGCTGGGCCGAGGGGGGTGTGTGTGTGGCCTCGTCCAGTGCGGGGACTGGGAATTTCCAGTCCTGAAGCGACTGAGCAGGTGGGAGGTGGCAGGTGATGGTGCCGAGACCCCCGGGGAGGGGCCCGGGGAGACCGACTCCCACCCCAGCCCTCATCTTGCAGACTCTGGACACTCAAATATGTCCTTTTCTCTCGCAGTCATTCGCCCTTTTGTTACGTTATGAACAGCACTGATAATCAGTAAGGCCACTCTCCCCAGCAGTAATGGAGCGCTTAGTAGGGCTAATGTAGTGCTTAGTGGGGGCTAATGTAGCACTTAGTAGGGCTAACATAGCACTTAGTGGGGACTAACAAAGTGCTTGTAGGGCTAATGTAGTGCTTAGTGGGGCTAACACTGCTTAGTGGGGTTAATGAAGTGCTTAGTAGGGCTAAAGTAGTGCTTGCGCTGATGGAGCGCTTAGTGGGGCTAATGTGGCACTTGGGCTAATGTGGCACTTAGTGAGGCTGATGTAGCGCTTAGTGGGGTTAACAAAACAGTAGGGCTGATGTAGCACTTAGTGGGGCTAAGCACTTAGTAGGGCTGACATAGCACTTAGTAGGGCTAACAGCGCTTAGTAGGGCTGGTGTAGTGCTAAGTGGGGCTAACGAAGTGCTTAGTAGGGCTGATGTAGCGCTTGGTGGGGCAGACTCTGAGCACTTGTCTGTGTTGTCTGCAGCTGGCGCAGCCGCCTGAGAAAGGCCACGGTGCGGGCGAGGACAACACAGGGCCTCTGACCTGCCGGGACCCCGGCACTGCCCCCCAGAGCAGCAGGACCCGGAGCGGGAATGGATGGGAGAGGGGCTCGCTTGGGAGAGGGCTCGCTCCCCCACGCCTCCTTTTGCACCGGGGCACCAGGTAGCAGAGAAGTCGGAGCCGATCAAACCAGCAGCGGGGCCAGCGGTGCGGGCGCTCCTGAGGCCCCCTGCCCACCTCCCACTCCTCTCAATATTTGTCGGGAATTATTGGCAGGGGGTGGGCGCTGTGGCGCCGCGCACTGAGCTGCCTGCCCTTTATCTGGTCCCAGCCACTTCCTGCTGGTACTGGGGGGGAGGGCGGTGGAGGGTGGTCGGGGGTCTGAGGTCCCTGCACCCTCTGGGAGGCCAGGATGCAGCTCCGGGCTCCTGCCGTTGGGCTGGCCTGGCCCTGGCTGCTGCAGGGGACCAGTGGATGGAAGATCCCTCCCTCTCTCCCTCTCTCTCCCCCTCCCTCTCTCTCTCCCCCTCCCTCCCTCCCTCCCTCTCTCTCTCTCTCTCTCCCTCTCTCTCTCTCCCCCTCCCTCCCTCCCTCTCTCTCTGCCTCTCCCTCCCTCCCTCCCTCCCTCCCTAACCCTGTCCCTCTTCCTCCTCCCTCTCCCTGCCTTCCAAATAAAATAAATCTTTAAAAAAGGAGAAAGACACATTCCTTCTCGGCCCTTTGGCTAAGACTGAGTGTAACCGAAAGACGCCCCCACCCCCCACCCCCCGCTGACCTCCGGGAAGGAATCAAGCCTGAAGTGACCGTGGGCCTGAGACTCCAGGGCGTCAATCAAGCCTGAAGTGACCGTGGGCCTGAGACTCCAGGGCGTCGCCACACTGGATACTTTTTTTTTTTTTAAGATTTATTTATTTTTATTTGAAAGTCAGAGTTACACAGAGAGAGGAGAGGCAGAGAGAGAGAGAGAGAGGTCTTCCATCCGATGGTTCACTCCCCAGTTGGCTGCAACGGCTGGAGCTGCGCTGATCTGAAGCCAGGAGCCAGGAGCTTCCTCCGGGTCTCCAACATGGTTGCAGGGACCCAAGGACTTGGGCCATCTTCCATTGCCTTCCCGGGCCATAGCAGAGAGCTGGATTGGAAGTGGAGCAGCTGGGCCTCGAACCGGCGCCCATATGGGATGCCAGCGCTTTAGGCCAGGGCGTTAACCCACTGCGCCACAGCGCCAGCCCCTGGATACTTTCAATAGTGGGTGTGAAATGAGTCATTTCAGCTTTGCCAGGGGCACCCTAGGCAGGTAGGGCCCAGAGACCCCCGTTCTCCCAGGGTGGGCACCGCGGGCCACCCGCTCACGCACTGAGCCCAGAACGTCAGGAGCTCTGAGCACTGGCTCTGGGCCAGCCCCGCCTCGGCAGCTGACCGGGCCCTTGGCTCTCGGGCCTCAGTGTCTGGGTGAGGGTGTGGGACTCCCGCAGGAGCCCGGCGCCCCCGGCTGCAGGCGACAGGGGCTGAGGGCTTCCCTGTTTCCCAGGGCTGGGCTGGGAGGCTGCGCTGAGCCCGTCCAGGGTCCCTGCCCCCTCTCTTTCCATCCCTGTGGGTCACAACCTCCTCCTCCCTGCCTTCTTCCCTGTGAGTGCTGGGGGCCGCCGGGGCGGGGGACAAAGGGGGTGGAGGCCACCTCTTCCATTGAAAGCCAGGTTGGGGGCGGTCATTGTGGCCAGTTAAGCCCCAGCATGGGACGCCCACCTCCCGTACCACAGTGGCTTCCCATCCAGCTTCCCGCGAATGCACACCTAGGAGACAGTGATGATGGCTCGGTCCTGGCCACCAAGGCAGGGAGACCCAGATGGAGTTCCTGGCTCCTGGGTTGGGCTCGGCACAGCCTTGGGGAATGAACCAGCAAATGGAGGATTCTCTCTCTGCTACTGCTATGCCTTTAAAATAACTAATAAATAAACTGTTTACAAATGTAACAAAGGAAGACAGGCTGGAAGGTGGCCAGGTCATTGCTAAAGTCCCATTGGCCAGACCTGATCACGTGACCCCACCTAGCTGCAAGGGAGGCTGGGAAGTGTAGTCCTTGGCCTTGCAGCTGTGCTACCCAAAGGGAGAGGGCAGGATGGGTGCCGGGCACGAGCCAGCCGCAGGTGCCGCCAGGCTCAGGAGCTCCTTCCGGGAAACCCTGAGCCCAGGGCCGGTGTGCTGGTGGTGCTTAGGGGCTGGCATTATTGGGGGCTGCGCTTTCCCCAGGGAGACAGGGGCCTGCTGTGACCAGAGCCCTGGGACTGCTCTGGGGGGCCTTCAGGGCCCAGCCCAGGGAAGACCACCCGCCTCCTCGCTCCCATCACAGAGGAAACAGGAAAGCAGCCTTGTCCCAGGGCTCGGTCCCCTGGGAGACACCGGCGACATCAGGCGCTTCGGGGCTTCAGGGAGAGGCAGGGCCACCCGGCCACTCAGGCCAGAGGCCAAGCCAGCGGCTTCGTCAGCTCTGTCCTGTGGCTGCGCCCACCTACCGTTGATTTGGGCTCAGAGACGTTCCTTCCTACGTATGGCCCCCAGACCCCCCATGTGGGGGGCGGGACCCCCCCTCACGTCCCAGCAGATCCAGCTCACCTCCAGCCCCGGGGTCCGAGGGTGTCTGCCCTGCAGGTGCAGGCTGGCCGGGGCCGCGAGCTGGGACTCCCAGATCAGACTGCGGGAGCCTGGCCTCTCCAGCTGCCATGGAGACGGCCTCCATCTTACTGCAGAGACTGGAAAACAGGCCGCTGCTCCTGGAGAGAACCGGCTCAGTGATGGGTGCCGCCTCGGGTCAGGACCAGAGTTCGTGACCTTGGCTTTCTGCATCCTGTCAGCACCTCCCTGCTGGCGACGCCCCCCCCCCCCCAGTCTGAGTGCTGAGACCTTCCCGGCGCTCCCCCATCTGTGCAGTGGGACTAGCGCCGGCTCTGCGTGGCCCAGAGTCCCTGAGCTGAAGGGGGCCGGCTCTTTGAAGCTGCAGTGTGGGGTGGGGGGGTGGGGGAGGTGCTGGGGGATTTTATGGTAAAATCTCCCGGACTGAGCCGCCCTGCTTGGCTAGTGGGAGGGTCAGGAATGGCCGACAAAGTGTCCATTCATTCAGTGCTTCACCCAACACCGTCTGGGTGCCCAGAGGCCGCCGCGGGGGCAGGAAGGTGGTCCCGCGGCGAGGAGAAGCCCGTCCTGTCCACCTCGCGCAGGGGAAGTGGCCGACCCTCAGCCTGCATCCTGTTCCCCGGGCCACTCCATCTGTGTCCTTTTCCTGTGCGTCTTGCGTCACTGGGCAGGGGGCCCACCCCGGAGCCGCTTCCCGTCCCGCGGCCCCCGGCTCCCTTTGATCCTCTGGCCGGAGGGTCTGGGAGCCCCTGAGCCCTTGGCAGCCCCATGTTGGGGGGTGGGGTGGACGGAGGCTGCGGACCCCCGGGGGCCGGGCTGCTCTGGGAGGCAGATGGGTTCCGGCTTCACTCACTCACTCACTCACTCACAGACTGGGGGGGGCGGGCACAGAGCGACCAGTGCATCCCAGTCCCTGCTTGGGGCCACAGCCCAGCCCACCACTCCCGCGGCAGCAGCGGTCCAGGACCCACGCCCCAGCCTGGCCTCTGCTGACTGCTTTTTCTTCCACTTTTTGCCTTTTCTTCCTGTTTTCAGAGATGTATCTATTTCAAAGGCAGAGCGACACAGAGAGGGAGAGACACAGAGGGAGCTCTCCCATTCGCTGGTTCACACCCCTTCCTGCAAACGGCCGCAACAGCCAGGACTGGGCCAGGCTGAAGCCAGGAGCCTGAGACTGGACCCGGGTCTCCCTCATGGGTGCAGGGCCCACGCTGCTGCTGCTGCCTTCCCGGAAGTGGAGCAGCCGGGACTCCGAAGTCCACTCGGGATCCAGGATGCTGATGTCACAGGCAGTGGCCCTGGGGACACCACTCTGAGCCCGAGTGCCACAGCTGGCCGCTGGGGCTGCACTCCGTGCCTCCAGGGTCCTCCCAGGCTTGACGTGGGATCCCTGGGCCCAGCAGAGGGGCCGGGGTGGGGGGAGCCTGCTCGTGAGGGGCAGTGGGACACGAGTGGGCGGTCAGAAAGTGAACGAGCCCCGGCCTCCCGGCGCGCGGGGCCCTCTGCAGCTCTCCCAGGGCACCGATGGGGAAGTGGCGGCCCGGGGAGATGGAGGGGCTTACCCTAGGACCTGCAGCTGCAGAGGGCGCAGCCAGATTGTGGACTCCAACTTCAGTCCCCACACAGTTCTGTGCCCTGGTGAGCGAACCCGGGAGAGGCCTCCAGGCACAGGGCCCAGGCTGCAGGGGGTGGAGGCCCGCCCCGCCCCTCTCCGGCCCCAGTAGCTCGAGGGGAGGCTGGGGAGGCTCAGCCTGCCCTTGAGCAGGGGCCCACCTGTCCCAGGAAGACTTCCGGAGACAGCTGCAGGGTCCCCGAGACTGCCTCCCCCACCGTCCTCCTGGGGCTTCTGGGGTGCAGCCAGGCTGACCTTTGGGTCCCCCAGCGCTTGGGGTGATGGACTCGGGTGCCCCTTGGCCCAGTCTCAACTGTCCAGTGCTGCGGTGTCAGCTCTCGGCAGACTGGGGCACCCACAGACAGAGGTCCACGGCCCGGGTGCAGGGAAGGGAGGGGAGGGGCTGCAGCCCTCTCTTGGTGCTGAGCCCACTCCTCAGATAGTGGCATCGACCCTCAAGGCCTGAGGCCCCCCCCTTTTTTTTTTTAGATTTATTTAGTTATTTACTTGAAAGGCAGAGTTACAGAGAAGCAGAGGCAGAGAGAGAGACAGAGAAAAAGAGAGACAGAGAGGTTTTCCATCTGCCGGTTCACTCCCCAAATGGCCGCAATGGCCAGGGCTGGGCCAGGCCAAAGCCAGGAGCCAGGAGCTTCTTCCAGGTTTCCCACATGAGTGCAGGGGCCTAAGGCCTTGGGGCATCTTCTACTGCTTTCCCAGGCCATAGCAGAGAGCTGGATGGGAAGTGGAGCAGCCGGGATTCGAACCGGCGCCCATATGGGATGCTGGCACTGCAGGCTGGGGCTTTGCCTGTTTCACTATAGTGCCAGCACCCTGATCGCTACCTCCCAGCGCGGTGGCATTGGGGATTTAGTGTCCAGCACAGGAAGGTCGGGTTACACAGTTAGACCACAGCGAGCCCCCTGTGTTCTCCCCTCCTCGGCTGCCCCCTCCACTCTGCGTCTAATCCCTTCCCCCACCCCAGCCACCACCCCTGCTGTGGAGCCTGCAAACGTGTGCCCCAGTGACGGCAGGCAACACCTGTCAGGTGTGTGACGTCCCTTCCCACCCTGGACGCAGGTCCCGGCCCCGGTTTGGAGATGGACAAGCAGAGGCCCGGGGGCCCTGGGAGGCTCTATCCAGCAACCGAGCGCTCCTGGCCAGGCCTGGGCTGCTTCCGGCTCCACAGTCCAGCCTCGGGGGCCGCTGCCCGCCGGCCCTCAGCGTCCAGCCTGGCCCACCACAGCCCTCTGAGTGCCTGGTACTGCTCGACAGCGTGGAGGACGCGGCTTGAAAAGACGTTTGATTGCGGTTTCTCGTGTCCTGCACTTCCTTGAGGACTCCCACATTTTTTGCCCCCAAGTAAACTTAGCTTTACTTTTTTTTTTTTTAAAGATTTCTTTTATTTATGTGAAAGGAAGAATGAGAGAGACAGAGAGAGACAGAGACAGAGAGACTCTCCAAATGACCACAACAGCCAGGGCTGGGCCAGGGCGAACCCAGGAGCCAGGAGCCCCAACCGGGTCCCCCACAGGAGCGGCAGGGACCCAAGGACTCGGGCCGCGTGCGTCAGCAGGGAGCTGTCCAGGTCTGCGCCCGGGGCAGGAGCCCAGTGCCGGAGCCGTCCCTGCTGCCCCTGGGGTCTGCGTGCGCGCGGAGTTGGAGCCGGAGCCGGAGCCGGAGCCGGAGCCGGTGGGGAGCTGCAGCCGGGTCGGGAGCCGGAGCCCAGGCTCCCCAGCACTGCTGGGGGCACCTTAACTCCACTCTCCACCCCCCCCCCCAGCCTACCGCTTCCTCCCAGTGTCCGTGAACTCTGGGAAGCTCTCTGGTAACGGGTGAAGGAGCGGCCGATTTCTCCAGGATCCCTGTAGCTGGCCTCCCTCTCCCCTCCCCCCTCCCCTGCCCACAGCCTCCCCACCCTCCCCTGCTCAGATGGGGCACAGGCGGGCAGCTGGGAGGGTTGGGGCCATGCCGAGCGCAGGTGGGCGGGCCTGGCCACCTGACCACGGAGCCTGGGCTCATCCCCACTGTGCGGGAGGGCGGGCGGCCGAGGCCACAGCCCCCCAGAGGTCAGCGCTGGGGGAGGTGCCGCCGAGCCCTGCCCGGCTCCTCCCCAGCCCACCTCTTCTGCTCCACTGAGCACAGAGGGAAGAGGTCAGGGCCGAGGCCCCCACCGTGCAGGGGCCCAGGGCGGGACCTTGACCTCGGGGCGGGAGGACTTGGCTCTCGAGAGCCGGGGTCAGGTCCCCATGCCAGGGTCTTCCTCCTGCTTCCTGGGCCCGCTGCCCAGCCAGTCACACATGTCACACACATGTCACCACGTGTGTCACACATGTCACACATGGCACGTAACTGACACGCCAGCACACACAGAGACAGGGCACACATGTGTGGGTGCACGCGGCCCTCACACACGTGCTCACATGCACACACACTGCTCCCAACAGACACAGGACACACGCATCCGTGTACATCCGTGTGCTGTATGTGACACTGCCCACACACACTCTTACATGCATGCACACATGCACTGTCTGCACATGGCACACGTGTGTACACGCTACGCACATGCGTGGGGTGGAGGTGGGCACAGCCCTTTTCATCCCACAGGCACTGGAGCCGATTCACTCACCCTTCACTGCAGCCCAGTGCGGCGCCAACACGCACATGCGCACACGGATACACGTATGTGCACGCACACACACTCAGAGGCAGCCCAGAGGGAGCCGGGCTTCATTTGCCCCAGGAGGCTGCGGCCTGGGCCCACCTCCCTGAGGCCGAAGGACCCACGCGAGCAGCCCGGGCAGTGACAGGAGGAACTGTGTGCACCAGCCGGGGCCGGCACCCGCGAGGGGAGGTGACCCTGGCAGTCACGGGGCAGTGCTGGGGACACAGAGTCCACCGGTGGGGAGGGCGGGGCCAGGAGGGGAAGCAGCCCCCAGCCCCTCGCTGCCCCCGCCCTGGGGCCCCCGGCCGCCGGCATCATCTGCTCAGCTGTCTGGGCCCTCTGGGCGGGCAGCAGGCTCTGTGCATCTCAGCCAGAGGCGGGGAGCCCCCCAGCCCCCCACCTCTGCCGTGCTTGCTCCTGGGAAGGGGAGAGCCAGGGCCAGGCCCGAGACGGTGCCCCCAGGCCCTGGGGCTGCCGTGGCCTTGACCACCAGGCCCTCTGCCTCCCAAGGAGGGCAGCTGTGCGCCAGGCCCCAGGGTGGGCTGTGGGCACCAGGGCTGCCAGGCTGGCCCCCGGCCCCTGTGCTTGCCGGGACAGGGAGACAGCCCTGTCTGCCCGCTCCCGCCTCCCTGTCCCCTTCCCTCACCCCAGGGCCTTTGCACGTGCCGTGTGTCCTACCCCTGGAGCAGCCACACAGCCTCTCCTGGCCGGCAATGACCCAGGCTCTGCGTCTCCGCTTAGACCAGTCCCAGAAGCCTCTTCTGCTCCTGCCTCGTCACAACAGGCTGGGTCAGGGGCTCCTCCAGGCTCCTGAAGACACCGGCCCGGCCCTCTGCTCCGGCCCCACCCCACCCACGGCACGCATGAAGGAGCTGTGGAATAACTTGGCACCCGAGAGGCAGGCTGGGTGGTGGGGCTGGGACAAGTTCGGCCTAGCAGGAGGCTCCCAGAGCCGGCATCAGCACCGAGACCCAGCTCCTGCGGGGCCTGGGCCCACCTCTCTGGGACTCAGGGGGACCCTGGCCCCAGTGGTCCCACAACAGCTCCTGACCCACGGCCAGCCGGAGGAGGCAGCGTGGCCTCCCCAGGGAGCTGCCTCCCTCAGCAATTAGGCAGTGGGGCGGGCCGGGTGGGCTTGGCTGTTTCCGGAGGGAGAGCCCGGGGCACACTAGGGTTGGGCTGTGGCTGCACACCCTCTGCCCCCCTCTTAGCCGCAGGAGCCCCAGCCAGAGGCCTCCCTCCTGGGACACAACCAAAGCCCTGCCCACCCCCACCCCCGCCCCAACACACCTGGCCGATTCTGGGCGGAGCACCGGGCTAGAGGCCAAGGCAGGCTCCGACTGGCCGGGCCCCTCTGAGCCCCTCCCGGCCTGGCCTCCGCATGGCCCCAGCAGCCTCTCAGGTCAGCCTGGGGCCACCTGGAAGGTCCGGGAGAGGTGGGCAGCGGGGGCTGGGGGCTGCAGGTGCCGGCTCAGTACCGGCCTGAAGCCGCCACCGCCCGGGATACGGAGCAAGCTGAGGGTGTGGGGGACAGGGGTCGCCATTTCCCACCTTTCTAGAACGCTCTGGGCCACACCTGCCCGCCAGAGGTGGGCTCGTCGCCTTCTGGCTGGAACGTGAGCCCGACGCGAGCAGGGGCTTTGTCGCTCCTGCACCGGCGACACGGGCCACCGCCGTCGATATTTCTGGGGTGCCTGCTCTGTGCAGGGGTCCCTGGGAGTCCAGCCCCAACACTCAGGTGCAGGGGGGCCCGAGTCAGGTCCCCGAGGGCCCACTGCCCCCATCTGCCAGATGGGGATGTGAGCCTGAGACCAGTGACAGCTGCGAGGGGAGGCCGGGGGTCTCGGAGCCAGGGGCCCACGGAGGCTCCGTGTGGACCCCTGCACCCGGCCCGGCCTGACTGTGCCCCCGGCCACCTGTTTCAGCCATGAAGACGTTTCCTGTGCGTTCTGCAAGGTGCTCTCCCGCCACCACAGGGCCCTTGCACGTGCCTGAATCGCTCCTCTCACGTTACCACCGTCGCAGGATGCTGTCTGTGGTCCCCACCCGGGGAGGGAACTGGGACTGGCCTCTCCCTTGCTGGCCGAGGAAGCTGCCTGGCCTGGCCCGGCCTGGCGCAGGGGGCCGCTTCTCAGAGAGGGGGAACAGCTTGGGAGCAGGGTATGTCTTGCTGCCCAGCCAGGGACCAGCAGCCCCGCCCACCCTGTGCTGTTCCTTCACTGTTACCGAGCCTGCCAAACCCCCGCTGAGGCTGGTGCCGGCACCACCCCTGGCAGAGGCACGGTGACCCGGCCACTGCACCAGGCAGGCTCACACCAGACAGCCACCTCCGCCTCCCCCTCCCCCACCCCTGCAAAACCGGGTGGGCTTGCTGTCCCGAGCCCCCCCCCCCCCTTCCCCGAGCCGCTCCACGTCGGTGGCACGTTCTGGAATTTTCTGTCACCGCTGTCACACAGGAGGGGCTCATCTTGCTGGTCCCTCCCCCTGCCCCGGCCCGGCCCCGGGTGGGGGGCTCTGTGCCCCGGCGCACCCCAGCCTGCGGCCCACCGGCGGTTTCCAGCGTTTCAATTTTGAACACGCGCTCGGGGTCAGGGCTTGGGGCTTGGAGGCTCCGGGACAAACGTGTAGGAGGGGAAGGCGGACCGAGGGCCTGTGTGTCGCTTCCTGAGGCCGTGGGGAGGCAATCCGCCCCGGGCACCCAGGCCTGCTTCTCTTTGGAGCCCAGCAAGGCCTTCCCACGGGGCTCGCGTGGGCGCTGGCGGGTGCGCGTGTCCGGGGAGCAGTCCCCACCCCTTCGCGGCCCCCGGCGTCCGGGGCGCGGGGGGGGGGTCGCCAGCACATGCCGGGTTGGGGTGCAGGCGGCGAGTGCGTGCCGGGGGGGGCGCGGGGGGACCCCCGCAGAAGACACGGGAGGCGGCAAAGCCCCGAGTGGAGTGCAGGAGCAGCTCCGGGGCCCGCGGGAGCGCGCGGCCACGCCCGGGAGGCGCGACCCTCCCGTCCGGGCCGCAGGGGCGCGCGAGGGGCGCCGGGCTGCTCCGGGACGGCGGGCCGGGCTGCGGGCGGCCTCCCGCTCGCCGCACCCCGAGCCCGCGCCGGCTGCCGCCGCCCGCGGCCGACCTCGCGCGTCCTCAAAGCCCGCCTGGCCCACTTCCCCCGCCGTTGCTACAGCAACTGAGCTCCGAGTAATCAGCTGCACGGCGACCTTTCCTCCCCCGGAGAGAGGGAGGCCGGGGAGGGGGCGCGGGGGAGGGGGCGCGCGGGGGGCGGGGAGGGCGCCGCGCCGCCGCTCGGAGCCGGGAGAGCGCCGCAGCTGGGGTCTGGGGGCTCGGCGGGGAGGAGCCGGCGGGCCGAGGGCGGCGGCGGGGAGGGGGCGGCGGGCGGCGCTCGGTGGGGGAGGGGAAGCCGGCGAACCAGGGGGAGGAAGATGGGGGGCGGCGGGGGGAGTCTGGCGCCCCCATTCCCCGGATGAGGACACTGAGGCCGGAGAGCCTGCCAGCCCCCGCCCCCTCCCCACGAAGCTCTCCGGCCCGCGGGATGGGGAGGGGGGCCGTGCGGAGCCTCTGTCACCGCGTATTGATTTGGAAGGCAGGCAGAGGAGAGAGCCAGGAGCTGGGGAGCCTGGCGGGGGGCTGCGGAGGGGGCCGACTGCCTGGGGCCCTGCCCACCCGGCGCGGCCACCCACCCGCGGGGCCTTCGGGACACAGCCACGCCCCCGGGGTGGGAGCCCTGCCTTTGTACCCAGAGTCTGCCGCAGGTGGGGAGGGGGAGGAGGCACCCCGGGCTGGAGGGACTGGGACCTTGCACTGCGCCCCTCCCACGCTTAGGTTCTTGGGTTCAGCCGGCCGGCCTCCCGCGGCCTCGGGGGTGGGGGCCGCGGGGGCCAGGGAGCGCTCTGACGGCTGCACTGCAAGGGGAGCGCCGCTGCCCAGCAAGCCGCAGCGAGGGCGGGCAGACTGAGGGCCCCAGGCCCTGACCTCACCTGGGGGGAGCCGAGCCCTGGAGGAGGGCGGCAGGCGCACCTGTGGCCGCCCGGGCCTCCCTGGATGCCCGCCTACAGCTGGCCCCGCCCCCGGCCGGGAGGCGGACCAGGTGGTGCCAGGTGCGAGGGGCAGAGAAGCCAGGCTGACGTGGCTCGTCCGTGGTCACCCCGCGCTGGCTCACTGGATGCTCTCCCGCCCCGCGCTGACCCTGGGCCGCCGCCCCCCCGGGCCTCTGGCACAGGGGACGCTCACTCCCCCAGCGCTGGTGGCACTGGTTTGGGTCAGGGCGGGGTGATCGCCCGTGGCTGACCTCCCATGGCCTGGCCTGGGGGGGTGGGTGGGGGCTGAGCACCCCGGAGGTGGGTGTGGCTCCCATCCCCCCCCCCCCGCTCCTGGGGTCCCACAGAGCCCACGTTTGCGGGCCTCAGAGATGCCCCCTTGACCCCAGCCTGGCTGACGGATTCAGGGGTGTGGACGTGACCCCGCGTGGGATCCCTGCCGTGTGCACCCAGCCTGCCGCGCGGTCCACTGATCACCGCCCACCCCTCCCTGCCCTCAGCCGTCTGCATACGCTTCTACCCATTTCCCATCTCCCCGCAACCCACCCCTCCCCCCATTCACGTGTGCCCTCTCCCACCCGTCTTCCCTTCTGCATCCCTGTCCACTCGTCCACTCCTCGTGTCCGTCTCCCCACCCACCTGCACACCCGTCTATCTGTCCACCCAGCTGTCCGTCCATCACCCACCCTTCAGTCTGTCCACCATCGCCCACGCAGCCACCCCCTCTACTCGTGTTTCCAGCCCCCCGCCCCCCTCCCGCGCCCACTCCTGGTTTCTTCCTCGGCCTCTGAGCCTTGTTCTACACCTCGGGTTCTGACACGTGGGCCCGGTGGTGGGTGCTGCTCCTGGCCGCCCTGTGGCCGTGCGCCCGCGCCCACTCCTGGGTCCTGATGCTGCCCGCCAGGCGAGGCCCAGTGCACCCCCGCCGTGCTCGCCTCTCCCTGGGCTGGATCTGGGCTCTGGGTGCCCTCTCTCTCTCTCTCTCTCCCCCCTCACCCCCAGCCCTTCACTTCCCCAGCCTCATATTTCCAGAGAGGCCTGCAGAGGGGCACCGGGCGCGGGCACCAGGAGTTCAGTGTCCCCTGGTGGTCTGGGGGGGGGCACCGGAGCTTGCGTGGCTGAGACCTACAGGTCCAGCAGGGTGAGCCTTGGGCCGGCAGCAGGGCCTCGGCCCATCACAGCTGGGGAGGGAGGAGAGGTGGTCCCCGGCGGGGCGGGGAGGGGGGGCGGGAGGGAGATGGTGGGGGCGGGGGGGTGCTAAGGAGAAGGCCACAGTCCTTGAGTTCCCTTGTTAGGGTGTGAGTGCAGGGAAGCCCTGGGGGAGGAGGGGGGAGGGGCTGAGACACCCCCCCCCCCCCCCCCGTGTCTGCTGTGCGTCCCTGTGTCCTGTGGACCCGTGGCCGCCCAGCAAGCCTGGCGCGCTGTCCCCTTGCCGTCCTACTGGTGGGAACGCCGAGGGCCAGCACCTACCCCGAGGCCTCCCAGTTCCCGCAGGCTGGACCGGGGACGCCGGCCCAGGCCACCGTGGGCCTGACGCCAGAGTCCGGCGCCTCTGCCCAGGTCCCTCCCTCGGCGCGGCCCCCTGGAGCGGAGCAGGCACCCCGTCACCCTTCACCTCTCTCAGGGTGTCCACGCTTCCTGCATTCAGCCAAGGAACAAATATTTACCCACCCTGTCTGGGTCAGGCCCCTGGCTGGCCCTGGGGACGCGGCGGGGACGGACCGACCCCCGCCTGCCCTCCTGGGAGCGGCGGGCTGGTGCTCTGGGCACGGATCTCAGCTCCCGCCAAGCCGCGTCTCACCGGCCTGCAGAAGCAGCCCAGGTGCCGCGCAGGCCGGGAGTGGGGGCCGCGGGCTGCGGGCGGCTGGGGAGGCGGGAGGCTGAGCTGTCAGCGCTGAGCCGCAGCTCTCGTCAGCGGGCCCCAGCCTCCTGCTTAAAGATCGCCTCCGGCGCCCGCTTCAAGATGCTAAGGCTGCAGCTGACATTTGGGAGTCCCTGGCAGCCGATCAAACCCGAGCTGCAAATCCAAGCTCCGGGCGGGGCTGAGCCCGGGCAGCGGGGACGGGCTGGCGGAGCCGGCGGGGGCCCAGGGCACCAGGCTCCTGGCGAGGGCTGTGTATCTTGGTCTTTGCTGGAAAGGCGCGGGGTGGGGCGGATGGGGGGTGCGGGAGCGGGTGGGGAGGACAATGGAGGACCCGCGTACACCTCCACTCTCAGCTCTGCACCCCCCCCCCCCCGTCAGAGCAGGCAGCCAAACACCTGCTGCCGGGGGAGGGGCTGGGGAGGGGCTGAGATGGCGCCAGTTACCCCCCCCCCCCGTCTGGGGTCTCCCCGGTGGAGGCGGGTGGGGGTGCTCCTCACTGCTGGCCTCACACACGCCAGCCTGCTGGGGACAGCGGGCCCTTTCCTTTCCTTGCAGCCAGTCTCTGTCCCCCACACTGCCCGCACCATCTCCAGGCCACCTGCCTCTCGACCACCCCACCTCACCAGCGCACCACCCGCTCTCCCGTCCGCCCAGCCACCTGCCTGTGTCCTGACCAGCCCGTCGTCCCCTGCCCCCTGCTCTGCAGACCCCACCCAGGTCCCGGCCTTGCACGCACCCAGAGAGCGTTCACACCCCTCCCCTGCCTTGCACCCACCTTGAGAGTGTTCACACCCCTCCCCTGCCTTGCACCCACCCAGAGTGTTCACACCCCTCCCCTGCCTTGCACCTGCCTTGAGAGTACTCACACCCCTTCTCTGCCTTGCACCCACCCAGAGAGTGTTCACACCCCTTCCCTGCCTTGCACCCACCTTGAGAGTGTTCACACCCCTCCCCGCCTTGCACCCACCCAGAGAGTGTTCACACCCCCGCCCCCTTGCACCCACCCAGAGAGCGTTCACACCCCTCCCCTGCCCTGCACCCACCCAGAGAGCATTCACACCCCTCCCCTGCCTTGCACCCACCCAGACAGCGTTCACACCCCCACCCCCTTGCACCCACCCAGACAGCATTCACACTCCCACCCCCTTGCACTCACCCAGATGGCCCAGCCTAGAGTGCTGGGAGAGACCGTCTAAACCAACACATGGACGGGCAGGCGGCTCGGGGCTCAGCATGGAAGGCAGGGTGTTCCCAGGTCCTGCCCATGGCTTAAGGAGAGGCTGGCACTGGGGCCGGTGTGGGCAGCAGGGCCCGGCCATGCAGCGGGGACGACCGGAGCTGGGCAGCTGGCATTGGTGTGTGTGGGGGAATCCAGAAGCCAAGTGCATTCGCTCCAGCCGGACACCCCCTTCAGGTCCTGAGCGCCCTCTGCCCCTCAACACCCCCCAAGCTGTGAAATCCCAGGCAGAGCCTGGTCCCCCAACCCCCAGCAGGCTTTTCCTTGGTGTCTGTCACTTTTTTTTTTTTTTTGGACAGGCAGAGTAGACAGTGAGAGAGAGAGAGAGACAGAGACAAAGGTCTTCCTTTGCCGTTGGTTCTCCCTCCAATGGCCCCCGCAGCCGGCACACCACGCTGATCCAATGGCAGGAGCCAGGTACTTCTCCTGGTCTCCCATGCGGGTGCAGGGCCCAAGCACTTGGGCCATCCTCCATTGCACTCCCGGGCCACAGCAGAGAGCTGGCCTGGAAGAGGGGCAACTGGGACAGAATCTGGCGCCCCAACCGGGACTAGAACCCGGTGTGCCGGCGCCGCTAGGCGGAGGATTAGCCTAGTGAGCCGCAGCGCTGGCCAAGTGTCTGTCACTTCTTTGGGGGAGGTTGTCACCTTCTCCTTGGTGCCCTGTCCTGCTGCATGAAGTTCACAGTGTATCCGAGGGGGGCTGGCCGTGTGGCACAGCGAGTTAAGCCGGCAGTGGCGGCACCAGCATCCCACGTGGGCGCCGGTTCAAGTCTCAGCTGCTCCAGTTCCAACTCAACTCCCTGCTAGTGCGCCTGGGAAAGCAGCAGACGATGGTCCCAGTGCTTGGGCCCCTGCACCCACGTGGGAGACCCGGGTGAAGCTCCTGCCAGGACTGGGAGGGATTGTGGCCAAT